>NC_138027.1:88153779-88643816 GCF_964106645.2 Podarcis pityusensis
CTGAAATACTTTCCCTTGGGTTCTTATGCTGATTTTTGTGTGTGGTTACTCGTCATTTATTTCTTGCTTTTTTGGGGGGTGGGGTGGGGAAAACGCTGCAAAACGTGTCATAAATAATTTAAAATCGAAGCAGCAGCAACCACAGCATCACTTCTCAAGTGAGTAACTCTGGATCCCTGGGAGTTCTTTGGGTCAAGCTTGTGCTGGACACTGAGGCATGCTGGGTGGTATTGAAGTAGTTTAAACCATGGGTAGGCAAACTAAGGCACTGAGCCAGAGCTGGCCCAATCGCCTTCTAAATCTAGCCCGCGGACAGTCCAGGAATCAGCGTGTTTTTACATCAGTAGAATGTGCCCTTTTATTTAAAATGCATCTCTGGGTTATTTGTGGGGCATAGGATTTTTTTTCCTTTCAAAATATAGTCTGGCCCCCCACAAGGTCTGAGGGACGGTGGACTGGCCCCCTGCTGAAAAAGCTTGCTGACCCCTGCAACTGTGCAAAAAAATGCAGAACAATTAAAAGTGTGTGCATAATTCCCAACCACTTACCCCCAAGACTGTCGGGAATATAATTCTGAGACATGGGATGGACTGAATGAGAAACGGATTAAGTTAGCGAGATGTGGAATGAATGTCAAAAAATCAAATCAAATCAAATCACAATGACCGTCCAAATGTTTACCCTCCAGTGAAAGCAAAGAGAACACATATTCTACTGTCTACTTGTTGTGGATATTTCCACGCTTGTTATGATCACCAGAACAGTCTTCAGACTAATCAGTTTTACAAGGTGTGAGAACCCAAATACCAGTCCACTACATTTATAGACCTAATATACACTATGGATAACAACAGAATCTTTTGTGTGAAATCAGGACATGGGTCCATTAGAAAAGAATACCAGCAAAAAGTGCCTGGTGTTGCCCAGGAATTCTAGGGCTCTGGCCAAATCCAGTGTTCGGCCCTACTGGTTTTACTCTAAATTCAGTTAAAGTCATTGCACTTTTGAAAGGTTCAGCCTACTATTTTGATTCATTCAGCACTTGATGGTATCCAAATACAGGCAAAAACTCAATCCTTCAATTCAACAACAGTTGTGCCAATTTGGTTGTCCAAATCAATGCACTTTGACACAGTTCAGTGTGCCATCATGATCCAAAATGGCAACCATTCTATTCAAAAATAATCCAAAACCCGTACTCTGTGTTGGAAAATGGAGGTATTCTGGCTAAGAGAAGGAGCAGAAAACAAAGAAATATAGCTAAGTAAAACAAAAACCAAGATGCCCTGGGCTAAATCTAGGGTCTGTTTCTTGGAAATGGTAACAGCTTGCTTGTAAGCTGTTAACAGGTGCATCACTGAACACCTTATTCCAGAGAACCAGAGTGTAATAGATGAAGCTACTGCTTGAGCTAGGTGTTAAGTAGGTTAATGTTTGCGAAGCAAGTATCAGCATGAAAGTAGGTCATGATAACTGTAGGTTTGAGAAAGGAAGTTAGGAAAGGCTTGGGCACAGAGACGTGTAGGGGAGAGTCTCCAAAATGCATAGTTAAAATTGCTTATCAAAGTTTATGTTAGGATTATAACTACTGCATAAAGGTGGGGCAAGCTAGGATTGCAACTGGATGACACTCGTGGCTATTAGAATTTCATTCATTCATTCAATTTATATTTAATGTGTATAACAAACTGTTTGTAGAAAGCGTGTTCTCCTTCATGGAGAGCACGTGTTGCGGTGGGGGCTGCCAGGACACTCCAAAGTTGGGGGCGGGCTAATTGATCGTTGGCCACTGATGCAACTGGAGCTTCCCTTGTTGTTGGGAAGAAGTTAATATTGCCATTTGTTGATTGACAGCCAGAAATGCTAAAACTCCTTGCATAAGCTAGGGCTTCCTCTTTTCGCCTGTGCATCGGATTGCCCGTCCCCCCTCCCTAGAATTAGGGTTGTTCGCTTTGACCTTGCTATGCCTGTTATGGGGTCATCTGCTCTTGGGGCAGGGGCCCGGTAGGATTTTTGTCCATCTGGCTGATTGGCTGGGGCCATTTGGTTTTTGCCTACTGCGTAGCAAATCGTCACAACTTGTAAGGTTGCGGTTAGCCATTGGTTTATGGTTTGGTTGGTTGAGGGGCATGGATTGGCTGTGCCTGCCCCTCTAATGCTGCTGCTGCAAGGGATTCCGTTAAAGGAATTGGGGGCTAACTATTGCTTGTCCATTCTGTCACGGGGGCTCAGGCCATAGCAATGAGCTCCTGGTTGCATTTGGGGTGAGGGCAGGTTCCCTGCTCTGTCGCTACCCCCAAGTGTATTCCCCTATTCTGACTCTCGCATCGTGCGGAATGTCAGTCTGTCCCCCATGGTGGGGGCAGATAGTCGCAACCAATGCCTAAGCAACCACTCACAAATTTGTATTTTAATAAAGTTGTGGCCAAAATTATGCCAAAAATCTTAAACAAAAAATTCTGTGTGATGTGTGAGTTATTGGGGTGGCCCTGGGGACCTCAACACGCAAAGCTATGCAAACATGTGTGCAACATGTAGGTGTGGTGTCTTGTCTGCATCTTGTGGTGGGTGAGACAGTATACTTGTAAATGAATCAATTAGTTTGCTTTGCTTCCCATTGTCTGGTTATCGGTCTTCACTAGACAATGAACCTCAAAGTGGTTATGTTCCAAAACACCTCCATCTCAGGAACAGCAGCAACAAAAAAGGCAACCATATTTTTAGAGGCTTGACAAAGTCCACCATCTTGATTCAAAATGGGGTCCAGTGTCCAAATGTAGACAAAGGCCACCAGCTCCATCATCACAACCCTTGAGCCAAGATGGAAATGTCACACCAAATTGGCTGAAGTCATGTCCACTTGGACAACTTTATCTTCCGAGGCATCCAAATCAGCACAATTTGGAACTGTCATGGCACATTGAGCGAAGACACATTAAACTGAGTGATGAAATAAATGGTCAGAGGTGCCAACATTGGGGCAGTTTGGAACTGGCATGCCAAATTAAGCAATGACATGCCAAAATCACATTTTGAGCTACCATCTTGATTCACAGTGGCATCCAGTATTCAAATGTAGACTAGGACCACCTCCACCTTCTTAACCCTCAAGCTGAATTTGGTGACAATTATCTTCAGAAGCATTCAAATCGGCACAGGTTAGGACCACCCAGTCATACTAGGTGACAATAGCTACAGAGCCATCCAAACCAACAGATAATCATTAAGATCATACAAACACCTTAGTTCTAAGGAGTAAAGGGACCCCTAACTAATCCAAGTGTCCCTGTTTTCTAGGGATGTCCCTGATTTAGAGAAGCCATCCCAGTTTCTGATTTAATCCCAGAATGTCCCACTTTTCCTTAGGATGTCCCTATTTTCATTGGAGAAATATTGGAGGGTATGGAGTTATCCGACCCTCGAGCCATCTGAAGGCAATCTTGTATAGGGAAGGGTTTTTTTAAAAATAAAGTTTAATGTTTTATTATGTTTTTATATATGTTGGAAGCTGCACAGAGTGGCTGGAGCAACCAAGTAAGATGTGTGGGGTATAAATAGTAAAATCATCATTATGGAGTGGGATGTCCCTATTTTCATCGGAGAAATGTTGGAGATATGATATAATCAAGAGGCCCATCTCTAGGTACTACCATTTCAGAGGGTTAAGCAGGCATCTACAACAGGAAAGAACAATGCTTCAGTTTTTTGTACAAATTTCTGCTTACCCATAACTGTACAAAAGATTCTACATGTTGTTCCTAAGTGTCCTTTTTCAGTCATATCAAAAAGAAAGAAAGCAGAGTGTGAAGCAAATATGTAGCTGACCGAACATTCCCATGGCTGGCCACCAAGATGTGATCTTTGTAACTTTTCTTTTACAGTGGTACCTCTGGTTATGAACTTAATTCGTTCCGGAGGTCTGTTCTTAATCTGAAACCATTCTTAACCTGAGGTACCAATTTAGCTAATGGGGCCTCCCGCTGCCGCCAGTGCACAATTTCTGTGCTCATCCTGAGGTAAAGTTCTTAACCTGAGGTACTACTTCCAGGTTAGCGGAGTCTGTAACCCAAAGTGTTTGTAACCCTTTGTAACACTGTACAGTGCCTTCTTTCATAATTGCAGACTAGAAGAGGAGAGTGTTTTATCCACCACACCTGTGACCTCATTCACATTGCATAGGACAAGTACTTCATCTTTAAGTGGGCTCAGATCATTATTTGCTCATGATTCATAGCAAAAGTCAGCCAAGGCCAGTTTGAGATAAACTAATCTTAGAGTATCCTCCTGAGGAGACAGGGCCACTGCTTAGACCTGCCATTCCCTTTGGTTTGTTAAGGCAAATGTGTTTACTCAGTTACAGCATACTAATCTGAGGTTACATCATCAATAACAAGGCACTGAATGACTGACTACCGAGAAGGATCTATAGATTCAAATATTTAGTGCTGTTGGCTAGTAGGGGGAGAAATCTATCAAACTGAAGGCACTGACAGAAATGTGCAGAGGTCTTCCCTAAGTTCAACTCGGTAGGCTATTTATGGCGAGACTTGGGGCTGAAAAAGATGGGTAGAAGCACTGTCAGTGGTATCTCCTGTGTACAATTCAGCCTTCAAGTGTAAGATTGAATGCTTGTATGCTTCTCTACATAAAACAGTCCACATACAAAACTAGCATGAGAGTGAAAAAAGCTAGCTTTGAATCTTCTTCCACATATGGTAGTTTTGTACCTTGGGTAAGGTGCCCTCTTGAGAAGAAGGGCTACTAACCCTGATGACTATGTTATGCCTCCACTGTCAGAGGCAGCATGTTTCTGAATACCAGTTGCTGTAAACCACAGGAGAGGACAGGATTGTTGTGTTCAGGTCACGCTTGCAGGTTTTCAGTGGGCTTTGAATGGTTGACCACTGTGGCAACAAGATTCTGAACTAGATGGCAGATTCTGAACTGCCTTGATCCATCAGGCTGTCCTTAAGAGAGAGGGCTGTACCACCTTGGCTGCTCTGCGCACACACCTACCCCAGATTGCCCATACCCCAAGCAAGGCAGTCTGAAACTGCCTATTGACATCCTCTGTTACACAAAGGAAGCCCCACCCCACAAAAACTCCATCACCTCAAGCTTTTCCTGTGACCCTCACCAAGAGGTTAGGGATGGGCAGATTACGCTATTTCTGGTTTTTGTGAATTTCAGATGTGTTAATTCATAAAGCAGTTCAACCCTGTTCACACATTAGTTTAAATATACACATAAACATGCATTCAATCACAATACATTGGTACCTTGAGTTACAAACGCCTCAGGTTACACACTCTGCTAACCTGGAAGAGTTACCTCGCGTTGAGAACTTTGCCCCAGGATGAGAACGGAAATCGTGTGCCAGTGGTGCAGCGGCAGCAAGAGGCCCCATTAGCGAAAGCACACCTCTAGTTAAGAACAGTTTCGGGTGAAGAACGGACCTCTGGAACAAATTAAGTTCCTAACTAGAGGTACCACTGTATGTACTTATATAAGTCAATGTGCATATTTCTAGATGTGTTTTATCCTAAATTGCACATATTTTATTGCAATTTGGTGCTTTTTTTGAGCCAAGAACTATATCACAAAATTCAGAAAGGATAACAGTGACCCACTCTATTACTCCAAAAAGCATGAATTAGATCAGTTTTGCTTAGAAATGAAGACTGAATCAATTTCCCCTCCATCCCAACTGGAGGGCTTGCTGGTTCAGGACAGGCCTTGCTTGATCAGCCCTTCTCACCAGGCACATTCCTGAGCAAAGCTCTTTATTCAGCGGTGGAGGCCACTCACATGAGGTTGTAGGTGAAGTGGAAGAATGGTAGGAGTGATGCAACCATCTGACCTTGGCATGCTCTTGCTTGGTGCTGAGGTGCTGGCTTGATGTTAAATGATGTGAAGCTCTGTGTGGGCAGTCAAGGCTCAAATCTCTTCCCTGTAGTAGCAATAGGAGCAATCTCTGTCAGTCAGATGTCACCTTCTGTCAGCATTGCCACTAGAGCCAGTGCACCAACTGGACTCTTGCACCTCAACCCCGACTGGGCTAGGTGAGCTGGGTAGCACCGCCAGAGACCTCCTTCTCACAGGAAACGGTCACAGTGCTGTGGACTCACAGCTCAGAGCTGAGAGCACCGGATTCACTGTCTCAATAATACAGTCGTTGCGCAGCAGAGTTTTGCAGAGTCTTGCAGAGTATAAACCACTCGGAGAGCAGCTCTGTAGAATATCTTCCTTTTATTCTATAACTACAACTATGATACAAAACTATATACAGAGCTGAATATTCTAAGCATAAATCAATGCTACACTGAGAGTCTGCAGCTGCTCTAACAGCAATCTTATCTCTAGGATCTCCAACACTCTCACTCTCTCCGATACACTGACTGACTGACTCTCTCACACACACACACACACAGATATGTTGCTGGGCAGAATAAGTAGATAGGCAGGACACGCCTCCTTCTCTCTGTGGAGAGTCAGCAGAGACCATCAGGAGATGATCAGGAGATTCTTGGGTATGGGAGGGGTGAAATCTCCTCATCCTCCCCCATTTCATCCGACCATTTCAAGAATCTTTAACATAACTGCAATTTACACACACACTCCAAAAGTTGTTCTCTGCTTACAACCTTGGTTAACATACAAATTGACATTTCTAATTAGGCAGATTTGAACAAACCATTTTTCAGAACTCAAATACACGCTTTCCTTCAAATATCAGGTAAGGAAATAAATGCAGCGTTCTGTGCTATTACTCTCAGCACACTTCATGCCTGGTTTAAAAACCCCACCAGAGTTGCTTGTGACCGCAGTCTTTGCAAACTCTTCAGAAAACCTTTTCGGTGGTACACCCTTGGTTGTTCTCTCGGACCTGCGCAGAACTCTTTGATCCTCTTGTTCTGGTGCTTCCTCCTCTTTGGGAGAATGGGGAGCTAAAGTATATGAAGCTGCTAAGTCTGAGTCAGCGTCAGACTCACCTGAGGCTTTTGGGCTCTGATAATCTGTGCCATCATCTGGAACTACATTGGCATCAGGATTATCACCAACAACAACACTTGCCTCCCTCTTAACTTTCTTTGCCCCTTTTGCACCATCATCACAAATGGGATGGCACTGAAAAACGCCAACTCTGTCCCATTGTGGATTGTCATCAATACTCCTGGTCAGCCTTATGGTTTTCGTGTCTGTGATCAGAACACGATAAGACCCTTTCTCATGTCCTAGGAAAACACCATGTTCTCCACGCTTGCTCAGTTTGTCACCCTGTGAGGTGTGCACCCAAACCTCCGAACCAAAAATTTTAAAATGCTTTACACATGGCTTTCTTCCGTGAAGCATCTCATATGGGGTGCAATTTACACTAGACTGGTATCTCCTGTTATACACATGACAGAAAAACGAAAGAGCTTCGGCCCAAAAAGGATTGGGTAGCCCCGAATCATGTAACAGCGTTCTGATTCCTTGCTGCAGGGTCTGGTTTACTCTCTCACATAAACCATTCTGCCAGGGTGATCTGGGCGTGGCTGTCCTATGCTCAATGCCCTGTTCAGAAAGAAAACTCTCAAACTCTTCTGAACAAAACTCTCCACCCCTGTCTGTGAAAAGACAACGTACATTCTCATTATGTACATTTCTGAGCCATTTACAAAACTGGCGAAACTTGGTAAAGGCTTCAGACTTTTTCTGCAGCATATAGACCCAAACATATTTCGAATAGGAGTCTATCAGAACCATGAAAAACCTTGAATTGCCTCTAGAGAGCGCTAGAGGCCCCACTAAGTCTGCATGAATGACTTCATATGGTTTCTTGGCCTCTCTCCCAGACTCTGTACCTTTGGGAGCTTGCCGTGCCTTACTCTCAGCACAAGAAACACATTTCATGTGGTAGGGACATTCTTTCAACTTCATACCCTGAACCATATCAGGCATTTTTGCCACAGCCTGGAAATTCAAATGACCATAAATACGGTGGTAATAATGAATACATTGGTCATGCAACTTCTCATTCTTATCCACAGACAAATTGCAACACTCTTTCTCAGTTGCTTCTGCAGTGCCTGTACCTGAAACAAAAGGCAATTGGTACAATCCATTTACACATTTTGCATACAGAATGAGCTTGCCATCTCTAAGAATTTCACAGCGAGATTTAGCAAACACCACCTTAAACCCTTGACGATCAAGCTGGGAAACACTCAACAAATTGTCCTGAATATCAGGCGCATACAGGACATTCTTAATAGTTGCATTCAGGCTCTTTAAGAACACAGTTCCCTGAGCCACACTCGTGAGAACTGTCCCATCTGCTTGATGAATTTCTTTCTCTTGCTTCTCAAGCTGAACAAAGAGATTCTTATCTTTGGCCACGTGGTTTGAACAGCCAGAGTCGACCACGAAGAAACTCCGCCCACGTTGACTGGAACAGCGAGAGATCAAGGCCTTTGAAGTAGCAGGTGCATGGGGATTTCGTCCTCCTCCCCCTCTGCCTCTGAAGTTTCCCTTCTTCTTTGAAGACTTCTTACACTGGAAACTCAAATGGCCTTGTGCTCCACACGAAAAGCACCGCTTCAATTTCAAAGCTTTAACAGCAGCAGTTTCACTTTCACTTTCCCCTGCTGAAGACTCAGGCACATTTTCAAGCATATTTTTAACAGCACAGTCCCGGCTTTCTTTAACAGCCTGTCTGCGATCCCACTCATTCAAGAGCACGCTAGACACATAATCTTCTGTTAGCCGGTCAGAAGGCATTGTGGAAATCTGGGCAGCCACTCCATCATAAGACTCATCTAGGCTATTGATCATCAGCATTGCAAACACAGCCTCTGAAATAACCAGGTCTCGCTGAACAAGGTCCTGTCTGAGACGCTTTAATTGAGATAGATGGCTAGGCAAATCACCACCTTTCTCCAACTGCAGCCTGCACAGCTTCTTAAAGAAAATCACACTGGAACCAGCATTCTGCCTCAGATGCATATCTCTCAACTTATGCCAAACAGCTTGTGCAGTCTCTTGACCCTCTAAGTTCACCAGCAAGTGGTCTGAAACACTCAAAATAATTGTCCCTCGGGCTTTCATATCTGCAGCATGCCACTCAGCCCAATCATCATCATCCTTATCTGGAGGGTCATCTTCTATCGTGTGAAATAGCTTTTCCCTCTGTAAAAGCGCTTTCATCTTTACTTGCCAAACTGCATAGGTTTCAGGCGTGAGGAGAGGAAAGGACAGAGCCATCTGGCCAGAATGTGCACAGGCCATGTCTGCTATTACTTAGAGCAAGACACTTCCCTCGTGCAACACAGATAAAGCCTTGACTCCCTCAGCCACTCTCTCTCCCACTCAGAGCGCAATTAACAGGCAAACAGGGATGCTATCTTCTTCCTCTGGCAGTCAGCAACATACCTCCATAAATCAAGCAGCAGCAAGAGCAACAGCGGCAGCTTGAACACTCTGCTCCAAAACAGCTCTGCTTCTGGGCACCACAAATCAGTCCAGCATGCAGCGTCCGTTCCACCGTCCGGCAATCAGCAACAGAAACCTCTGGCGACTGGGACGACTGGGACGCCTGGGATGACTGGAACAACGTCAGGTCAGACGACTGGAACAACGACTGGGCCCATAACCGATGTCAGCATCGCCACTAGAGCCAGTGCACCAACTGGACTCTTGCACCTCAACCCCGACTGGGCTAGGCGAGCTGGGTAGCACCGCCAGAGACCTCCTTCTCACAGGAAACGGTCACAGTGCTGTGGACTCACAGCTCAGAGCTGAGAGCACCGGATTCACTGTCTCAATAATACAGTCGTTGCGCAGCAGAGTTTTGCAGAGTCTTGCAGAGTATAAACCACTCGGAGAGCAGCTCTGTAGAATATCTTCCTTTTATTCTATAACTACAACTATGATACAAAACTATATACAGAGCTGAATATTCTAAGCATAAATCAATGCTACACTGAGAGTCTGCAGCTGCTCTAACAGCAATCTTATGTCTAGGATCTCCAACACTCTCACTCTCTCCGATACACTGACTGACTGACTCTCTCTCTCACACACACACAGATATGTTGCTGGGCAGAATAAGTAGATAGGCAGGACACGCCTCCTTCTCTCTGTGGAGAGTCAGCAGAGACCATCAGGAGATGATCAGGAGATTCTTGGGTATGGGAGGGGTGAAATCTCCTCATCCTGGTAGCAGAGGATGGTGGGTTGCAGGTCCCACGACAGTGACAAAGTAGTGATGGGTTGCCACACATGCATCTTTGCTTGCAACAACTCTCAAAAGCACAGGTGGGAAACTTTGTTGAAGGCCACATGAGCTACTTGAAGCCTCAATAACACACTGGGCAATAGATATAGGACATAATATAGATTTTAATCTCTGGGAGAATCTTTGGAAAAGCGACTTGAAATTTACAGCATGTTATTCTTTTAAGGGAAACTACTTGAAAATGATTCACAGATGATATTTAACTCTGAGTAGGCTAGCAAAGATTTCCAAGACAGAATCAGATAAGTGCTGGAAGTGTAAAGAGGTGGAGGGAACATTCTTTCATATGTGGTGGACATGTAAAAGGGACCCCTGACCATTAGGTCCAGTCGTGGACGACTCTGGGGTTGTGGTGCTCCTCTCACTTTATTTGCTGAGGGAGCCAGCGTACAGCTTCCGGGTCATGTGGCCAGCATGACTAAGCCGCTACTGGTGAGCCAGAGCAGCACACGGAAACACCATTTACCTTCTTGCCAGAGTGGTACCTATTTATCTACTTGCACTTTGACGTGCTTTCGAACTGCTAGGTTGGCAGGAGCAGGGACTGAGCAACGGGAGCTCACCCCGTTGCGGGGATTCGAACCGCCAACCTTCTGATTGGCAAGCCCTAGGCTCAGTGGTTTAGACCACAGCACCACCCGCGGTAAAAGAGTATTGGGAAATGATTTATAATGACTTGAAAAAAATGTTTAAGATTACTTCCCCCCAAAACCAGAGTCCTTTCTGTTGGGGATAATTCAGACTGAAATTCCCAGGTGTCAGAAAAGGTTATTTATGTATGCAACAACTACAGCTCGTGTTTCGTTAGCCCCCAAATGGAAAATAAGCGAGGTCCCAACCAAAGAAGATTGGCAACTTAAGTTGACAGAATATGCACAACTTGCAGACTTATAGAATATACTATAAGAGATAGAATATAGAACAAGAGAACATATAGAATAAGAGAACAAGAAGAACATACATTTGAAGAAGATTGGAAAACGTTTATTGAATATACGGAAAATAATTGTGTGCAGCTGAAAACGCTGGCAGCATTAAGATAAATTCAATCATGTAAATAAGTTTTGATGGATGTAATAATGAAAAACCAATTGGTATAGTTTTTGTAAAATATGCAGGGATATAAGATATGTAAAATGAACCACAGAAAGAGAAGAAGGGAAGTCATAGATATCTTAAGCATGTAAGATGTTTATCTGAAATTGTAAAACAGAAAATTTAATAAAGATCATATTTTAAAAAGGAACATTTTCTCAGGAGCAATCTGTCCAGTGCTAGTGCTAGTTGGGCTCAAACAAGTGGTGCTGGTATTGCCTTCCTTTCCTCTCTTTACCCACACGCATGAAATCACTCTGAGGGCCATATACATTTACTGTATTTTTCGCTCTATAGGACGCATTCGACCATAGGACGCACCTTGTTTTAGAGGGGGAGAACGGGGGGGGGGAATCTCCCCCTCTCTGCGCAGTGCCCCTTCAGCGAAGCGGCAGGAGAATTTCTCCATTTCTCCTCCCACTTCGCTGAAGGGGTGCTGTACAGCTCTCTCTCTTCCACATTGCCTTTGCCTTCGGGTTGCCTTCACTGAAGGCAGGAGAGTCCTGCTCTCCAGGCTTCAGCGAAAGGAACCTGAAGCCTCCGGAGCGCAGCGGGAGTTCCCGCTACTCTCTGGAGGCTTCAGACGGCTACTTTGGAAGCCTGGAGAGTGAGAGCGGTCGGTACGCACCGACCCCTCTCACTCTGGAGGCTTCTGTGAAGGCAACCCGAAGCCTCCGGAGCACAGTGGGACGTCCCGCTGCACTCCGGAGGCTTCAGGTTCCTTTCGCTGAAGCCAGGAGAGCCCTTCAGCAAAAGGAGAGGAGAAAGGAAAGGCTTCAGCGAAAGGAGCAGACTTCCCACTGCTCCCCGTGCTTGTGGGGCTGGCTTGTGGGTCCGGCTTTCCCCCACCGCCAGCCCCAAAGAGCAGGTTGGGGCTGCGCGAAGCCTTCCTGCTGCTCCCTGAGCTTGTTGGGGCTGGCAGGGGAAGCCCAGGTTTCCGCCCCCCCAGCCCCAGGGACCACACATTCACTCCATATGACACACAGACATTTCTCCTTAGATTTTCAGAGGAAAAAAGTGTGTCTTATGGAGCAAAAAATACAGCAAGTCAATACATTTAAGTTCCCAACCCCACTCTAAAGAAATACCATGCACATTGCTTCCCCTAAAGAATCTAGGGAATAGTAGTTTGTTAAGGGCAGGGGCGAAGGAAGGCGTCATAACACCTGGGCTGGGCGTTGCTACATAGGGCACATGTGCAGCGTCACTACGTACGAAACATGCGCCGTACATAGCGACGCTGACATGCGTTGTACATAGCAGTTTGCCAGAGGCGCCGGGATCCTCGTTTGTGGGTGTAGTGGCGACGGAGAGATCCCAGCACTGTCCGTATGGTGCTGGTGCGCCACCACTCTCAAACCGCTATACAGCGCATGTGCACGTCACTATGTACAGCACATGTGTGCGACACCACACATGCGCTGTTCTTAGCGGTTTGCTGGTGGCACCACTCCAGCACCATGCAGATGGTGCCGGGATACTCTGCTTGCATCTGTAGCCCAAGGTACCACTGTATAACATAGTGCTATTCAATTCAAAGGAGCATTAAATAAAACATCTACAGGATATGTCCAAATCTTTGTTCATACTTAAAGGAGCACTTTTTGTTATTGACATTTTGTTATCTATTTGGGACCACAGTTGGTCATTACCTAGTAGTAATACTAAATTACATCATTTGCCCATATATCTATCAATTAGAGATCATTATTAACACCAAAATTAATCGATTCTAGATTACTTGAGCAGGTGATGTTGTGGAGTCCCCAGTTTTGAAGGCAGCCTGTGAAGTTGAAGGTCAGGACATTTAATTTTTAAAAAGGTCATTTTAGGAAGACTTGAGGATGTGGATTCTCAAAGATCTGCACAAAGTCATCTTGAGGGTTTCCAGAACCATTTTTAATTTTCAGTTCATCGAAGGCGACACCTCGTCGAATGATGAGAGAAATTTGAATATGTCACATTTATATCAGAACACCGAACAGGCTATAGGAAAGATGTCGTTGGCTTTTAAATTAACTGTAGCAATTGTAGAAGGAGACCTGTCTGAACAAGATGTGGACATATCCCACATTGTGCTTCAGGGCATAAGTGAAGCAACCACTGCCTGGGGTTTGCTTGAAACCTTTCCCACAGATATTGTATTGCACAATTGCTCATTATAAAGATACTGCATATTACTTTGAAGTTTCTATTACAAGTCACAGTCAGAGGTAGGATCCTAGGCCAGCTTTCTCACAAATAACACTGGAAGGCTTCATCTTTTCCCCAGCAACTTTAATTCTCATCTCCTCCCAGATGTATTTCTCATATAAAGAATAGTAGTTTGCCATTCTAATTAAGGGTGAAATACAAATAGTGCTTTCCCTTACGAATATAACCTTTCAGTACCTCAACTTAGCCATACCGCTTCAGGCCTCTTGCACCATCTACCCTGAAGAGGTATGCATGCACCACACGTAGAGGATGGGGAAGAAATATGTTTCAGTTCACATTTAAAAGCAAATCTACCAAACTGGCATTTTTTGATGGCCAAATTTGGAAAGATTTAATAGCATGCAGGGCCATGAATGCCACTTTTGTAAAAGAGGCAATTCCCATAGGGGCTCCCAGTTTACCAGTGACTCCTTCACCTCCATTCTAGAGGAGATACAGTTTAACAAAGAATTATGTAATAAGTTGAGTCTGATGATTATATTTTGATAAGACTAGGGCTCAGCCTGCCGTACTGGTTAACACTTTGGTTAACACCAAAGATGAGGACCCTGGAGGTCCATACTGGCAAGGTATAATTCATCTAATTAAATATAAAGAAATGCTTTTTTAAACATTATTTTTTTTATTAAAGATGTTTTGGTTTACAAATAGTATGCGTGGGGTTTTGTGTCAGCGTCACTTGTGTGGGTTTTCTTTACTATTCGCTTGTGTTCCTTTGGTGGTGAGAGGTTGGGGTTGGCCTAGGGTGTGGTTGTTTGTTTGTGATTGGCTGTGGTGAACTTTGTTTTCATGTGTGAGTGGCGTGGGTGTGTGTTTTTGCATCAGGTTAGCCATATAGATTAGTATGCTGTTGGTAGATTCTTGTCATTGTCTTGTTGAGCTGTGTATGTGATAAAAGGGAGCCATACTGGGGTGAAGGCGTCTTCTTCCATTTGTCCCTGTGCCAGTTTCAGTTTATTGGTTAGTTTTTCTAAGAAGGCTGTTTAAATGCTTTTTAAGGACAAAGGAATAGACCAGAGGTGACGACCCCACCAGATATTGCTCAGCTACAACTCTCATCATCAACTCTCATCACTGAGAGCCAGTGTGGTGTAGTGGTTAAGAGCAGTAGACTCGTAATCTGGTGAACCGGGTTCGCGTCTCTGCTCCTCCACATGCAGCTGCTGGGTGACCTTGGGCTACTCACACTTCTTTGAAGTCTCTCAGACCCACTCACCTCACAGAGTGTTTGTTGTGGGGGAGGAAGGGAAGGAGAATGTTAGCCGCTTTGAGACTCCTTCGGGTAGTGATAAAGTGAGATATCAAATCCAAACTCTTCTTCTTCTCCCCCCCCCCAACCACTCAAATGCTGATTGGAGTTGACAACACCTGGAGGGCCACAGGTTCCCCACCTTGGAAGGTATACTACTCAGATGACATTTTTTAGCATTATGCCTGATCAGGAAGGCAAACAAGAGTAGGGGATACAGGGGACATACCAGACCCTGTATGCCCCATCCTCCAAATCCATACGTTCAAAGCCTCATCCTCTTCAACCTGATACAGTATTCCTATATTGAGTGGAAAAGTCTGACAGGGCTTCCAGACATGTTCAGAGGAACACTCTTGGAAGCCTTCATGTGATTCCCTATAGAACACATAGTGTTGGGTTGAAATAAACGACAGACGAGTGACAAGTGTCATATGGGAGGCATCTGCCGAGCATGTCTCGGGAAGTCCCTTTTATTGAATATTACAGCATTGCCACATATGTGCTTGTTGCTGATTGGTTAACACAAATACAATGCAAGGGCATTAATCATCAATAGATTAAAGGTTGGGAAAGGGAACACATGGTTGGACAGGTATGAGAACCTCCTTATTAAACTATTACTAGTGACTGATATTGCTGGACAGGTATGAAAACCTCCTTATTAAACTATTACTAGTGATTGATATAGCAACACTTAAAAGAACATAACAATCGCATTCCGTAGATGTGGTCAACCATGCATTAAGAACAGGTCAGGGTACAATGTTTCATGAACTCAATGTGAACTGAACATTCTAGGGTGGATGAGGAAAGAAGCAGAACTTCCCATCAACATAGGGGTTGGCATGCATGCCCCTGGTGTGTTCCCTGTTAAGGCATAATCCCTGAATGGGGTTTTCAAGTGCAGCAGAATTTATGTGTGGATACCTGAGCTGCACAATTAGAGCCATCTACTACTAGTCACCCCAGCAACCATTTCATTTCTCCTCCCACTGCAAAATTAAGAAGTATAGGGAAGTGTAGAGGTCCCCTTCAAGGCAGAACTACTCATGGGATGATTGAACTTGAATTACATTCAGTGTGGCTTCCTCATGCATCATCCTTTTACATCCTTCCTTCCTGCTCTCCTTTCAATAGATGTGGGGAAACTTCCTTTTAGCTTTGGAGATATTTGCAGGATAAATCTTAATTTATGCTTCAGATTTAGACTTTGACTTTGGAAACCTGGAATCAGTTTATAATTGAGTTGTCGATGATGCAAAGTTATATGTGATGTGCAATCAGTCAGCTACACCCCAGTTTGTGAAAAATGTTTAGGCTAAAAGCAACATATTGTATGCAATTCATGTGGGAATAAATTGTCTTCTTGGTTAGCTCTTAATTTAACATTGACAATGTCACTTAGGCCTGAGGGTAGAGCATATATCTAGGTAAAAAATATATCACCCAGAGCTGTTTTTTTTCCTTATAGTATTATTTTAGTTTCACCCAAATCAGCAAACTGTTGTTAACCTAGGAAGCATCAAGACGTCTAGCAGATTGTTTGAAGTTAGCAATGCTGGAGGAACTGTAGTGTGGTGTGTTTCCCCCCCTACTGTTCTGTCTTTTAAAGATAATTTTCTGAAGTTTTTTTCCCCCTCCTCTCTTGGTTTCTGGATCATAAAGTTTTCAAAACTAGATCCAGTTGAAAGGCACAAATTTCCATAAATTATGGTTATTTGGAAAATGTAGTTTTGGGTTTCCTGCTTCTACCAGAAGGTATGAATAGGAAAAGTTATCAGAAAAAAAAGAATTTATAAAATAAGGAATTGATCACACCCAACTTCATCATGCAGCACTCCCAAGATGTTGTGATGGTCGCCAACCTGAATGGCTAAAAAGGAGGTTCAGACAAATTTATGGAGGATAGCAGTGTCCACTAACCACAATGACTACATGCTCTCTCCACTGTCACAGGAAGTATGATTATGAATACCAGTTGCTTGGAAGTAATCCTGCTTGTGGGCTTCTCACATGCATCTGGTTGGCCACTGTGAGAACAAGATAGACTAAATGGGCCTTTGGCCTAATCCAGCAGTGCTCTCTTGTTTTTAAGTTCTTAAAAGAGAAATGCTCAATTGCCGACTCTATGAAGTCAAAACAAAAAAAGTTAGATTTGAATTTTTTACTTCTACTATACTTTGAGCTCCTGTTGCTCGGTCCCAGCTCCTGCCAACCTAGCACTTCGAAAGCATGCCCCCCAAAAAAGTGCAAGTAGATAAATAGGTACCGCTCTGGTGGGAAGGTAAACGGCGTTTCTGTGTGCTGCTCTGTGTGCTGCTCTGGCTTAGTCATGCTGGCCACATGACCTGGAAAAACTGTCTGTGGACAAACGCCAGCTCCCTCAGCCTGTAAAGCCAGATGAGCGCTACAGAGTCATCTGCGACTGGACTTAACTGTCAGAGGTCCTTTACCTTTACCTTTTTATACTTCTGGTAGTATCCTGAGTAGCAGTAGCCACCCAGGCAATTGTCACAGTTTTGGTAGTTTTAGACCTCGGGCAAGATCTTTTAGTCTATCAAAAGGAGGGTGAGGTGGTGACTCACCTCCTCCGTGGCGGTGATATCAGGGTTCCCCATTAAAGGGGTGTTGAGGGGAGTCTCTGGCCATGAGCGCTCAGTAGGCAATCATTGAACTCCTCTCAACAGCATGGAAGGGTGGGTAGCTGTGTAAACACATGCCTTGCAGTGCCCCCATCCATATTCCAATTGACCCTGCTTTGCCTCAGACCCCCACCAGGGGTGCTGTGAGGGATACATGCCCAATGCCTAAGCCAAGGTTTCCTACATCTGAAATTGAATAAAGTTGTGTCCATTTTAATCCCAATCATTGATAGAGGTCACGCTCCTGGGGTGGGGTGGGGGGCTGCACCTGGACACACAATATTATTTTAAAAGCTACTTTTAAAACAAATCATGGCTGTGTAATTCTCACAACATAATTAAATTATTCCCAATGTCTTTCTGTGCTTTTTGACTGGATCTAAACTTCCTGTTTTGCTGCTGTAGCATAGTCCAATGGGATTATTCACTGTTAGAAGCTGGGCAAGCCATGTTTCTTGCAGTATGTGGAACTCATGATTTCAAAGGAAATTCTGGGTGTTCAGGGACTCACCATCCAAAACTAAAGTTGTTCCTGGCATCCATCTGTCTTGGGAGACAATGGCAGAGTGTGTCTTTGGGGGTGAAATGATTAACTTCATCACATTGATTTTAGCAGGATCTAAATGCAACTTGATCCAACCAGCAATTCAAATTACAAGAAAGGAAATTCTGGTTAAACATTAGGAAAAACTTTCTGATAGTAAGACTTGTTTGGCAGTGAAATGGGCTATCTCAGAAGGTGGTGGACTCTCCTTCACTAGCGGCTTGGAAACAAAGGTTGGATGGCTGTCTGTCAGGAATTATTTAGCTGTGTTTCCTGAATTGCAGGAGGTTGAACTAGATTACTGTTGGTGTCCCAAATCTACAATTCTACGATGCTATGTTTCCTCCCTCTTCCAATGTATTGAGTGTCATTTCTCCATCTCACATGATACATTAATGTCATAATACATAATGTCTCACATAATACATTAAGATCCTCAGATAAGCCCTGTTGGTTCAGGACAAAAGGTCCATCTAGTTCTGTTTCTGGTAATCTATCTGGTTAAGAAGGTGACATTCTTCTTATCTCTTTATCCAGGAAAATCTTTTTAGTATTTTTGTTTCATGCTTCAATGAATGGCACAGAACATGGCCAATAAAACCAACCAACCAACCAACCAATCAATCCCTTTTTACTCCTCCCCCCCTTATAATTTGCATACACCCCTATTCTGTTTGTTTATGCAGAGGTATTACAGAATTCACAATGGCTTATACTATGTGTCCATGGGCATGAAGCCAATGCACTATTTCTGTTATGCAGGAACAAGCGCAAAGATCCTCTAAAATGAAATACCTTCTCCCTCCCACCATTTTGAGGGAACAAATTCAAAACAACCTTAAAACTAGATTGTGGCAATAATACTTGCTTAATAGGAACCTGGATAACTGTCAGGATCTGTCATGAGGTAATAAAGAGAGCTGTATTATAAACATAAAATTTTCTCATAGATTCTCAAAAGCATTCCCTCCTGAAACTCCCCTCATAACAATGAACATTCAAATACGGAGAAGGTACTTTCCGATTCATGTTCTGACATTTTCATCTAACCAGAATCTTAAAAGGGATAATCCCACATGGGCAGTTTGGAGCTATGAAGAAAATAAACCTTTTGTAAAATTAGAATTTCAAACTTGCATATGAGAAAATCGTGCTGCCTGACTATATTTCCTCGTAAAAGAGCAGTTGTTAAAAAAAGAAGAAGACATATTTGTGAAATGGAAACATGTGAGGGGCATTCAAATATTACATTCTACACCATCTATTTCTTTCTATCCTGCTTCCCTTCAAAGGGACAGGCAGTTGCTATCACTTGCTTTCAATTGGCTTTGAAGGAAGTTTTGCACAATGTGCTATTTGCTAAGCTGAACAGAGCCTGCTAATCATGTATACCAACCCAGTAGGGCAACGATAGTCAATGTGGTCCATTCTTGGACTCACATGACATCTAATGATGGGTCATGCTGGCTGATAAAGAGGAGGGAGATCAGACAAATCAGGGAGGAGGAGAGCTTGGATGAATCAGTTTTTCCTTTGACGCTCTTCTTCTGGAAGAGAGCAGACAAATCATGGATTAGAAATGTTCCAATGGGAATCGATGGAAATTGTAGACACATTGTGTGAATGCTTGTCTAATGAACAATTTCCAGGGAATGCATTGTACTCAGTAAGCGGGATCTGTATCTGTGTAGACTTTTGAACATTCAAAGTTCTGTAGAAATGTTCAGTATTTTTTATTATTGATTCATGTGGTGCTGACCTTTAAAGCCCTAAACAGCCTCATTCCAGTATACCTGAAGGAGCGTCTCTACCCCCATCGTTCTGCCCGGACACTGAGGTCCAGCACTGAGGGCCTTCTGGCGGTTCCCTCGCTGCGAAAATCCAAGTTACAGGGAACCAGGCAGAGGGCTTTCTCGGTAGTGGCACCCGCCCTGTGGAACGCCCTCCCACCAGATGTCAAAGAGAAGAACAACTACCAGACTTTTAGAAGACATCTGAAGGCAGCTCTGTTTAGGGAAGCTTTTAATGTTTAACAGACCACTGCATTTTAATGCTTTGTTGGAAGCCGCCCAGGGTTTCTGGGGAGACCCAGCCAGATGGGCGGGGTAAAAATAATAAATTATTATTACTATAGGCTATAACCTGCACCATGAGAAGAATGTGAGGCAGGCCGATCAACCTCACCTTCTTTACTGTTGCCACCAAGGAGATATGAACACCCTGCTGCGCTGCTTCACTTCACCCTCTGAAACTTATTTACATGCCCAGCCAGCTTTTTGTACTGGGCACAACCAACTCTCCTGCATAGGGCGAAAGCACAATTAGGCACGGGGTGTATAACAAGGCCTTAGACAAAGTGAAACCAAAGCAACTAATAGATTTTGCAAAAAAGAGAGAGAAAGGTACGGCACTATTATTGTGAAAATATTAGGTGCAAAAATTCCTTTCTCTAATTCTTATCTCTAAATCTGTTTTCAGACATTATTTCCACCACTTCCATCCCATAATTTGGGATTCTCTTTTTCCCCTTAAGACATTAGGTTTTTTGGACTGATCCACTGAACCACCTGCATCTTACTGACCTTTCAGTTAAGACTAGGTTCCAACTAAAAGCAACACTTTACAGCTATGAAAAATACACATAGCACAATTCTTGTTAGAAGAGCCACAGCAGGAATCATTCATTTTGTAACGTAAGAGTTAACTCTGTTAGACAGCTAGCCAAGAAAGGGGCAGGGATGGAGGTGTTGCTTCACAACTAGTCAGAGTGGTATGATCCTAGCTTAGGTAGTGTGTGCTCTGATTGACTGTACAGTATAGTTCTAAGGCAGCTTTTCTACATATGTTTAGTTCTATGAGTCCCTACTATGATAAAAGCC
This sequence comes from Podarcis pityusensis, assembly GCF_964106645.2. Classification (NCBI taxonomy): domain Eukaryota; kingdom Metazoa; phylum Chordata; class Lepidosauria; order Squamata; family Lacertidae; genus Podarcis; species Podarcis pityusensis. Next base: position 88,174,688 of record NC_138027.1, read on the forward strand.
TGAAGGAAGAAAAGTGGGGGGGGGGACTGTTCCTTTCTCCTTGGAGCTTATCCGCACTTATATTTTGCCCCACTCTATCCAGGCACAGGTTCACACTTTAAAGCACTGTGTCTAATGGCCATCCCACCCTCTTCCGGAGCTTTCCCTGAGAAAATGCACTCTTTAAATCTGAACAAGAACAAGTGGCTTTTCAGATTTTCCACAGATTGTCCTTTGCTCCAATTCAGCATAAAAGAGAGGGTTTTCATAGTGAAAGTTGCAGAATAAAAAGAGGACTTTTAAAAACAACCCCTAAAACAGCAATTTAACATGAATTTTACTATCTAACAAGACCATTGATCTTGATTGTAAAAGAAGGAGGAAAATGGAAAATGAAACCCTATGAAGAAGTGAAAGAGTATGTTTATGATTGGTTGCATTACTATCAGGTTAACGAAATGTTTAAAAAGGATCTTAAAGAAAGAGGTTTTGATGAAAAAGAATCAAAATTGCAAACAGAAATAATAAACAATGAGTATAAAATTTTATCCAAGATGTATAAAATGTTGCTGGAATGGTATACAAAACACGAGGAAGTTAAATCGGTTATGATACATTGGGCCAGAGACTTTGGATATAACATACAGTTTAAGGATTGGATAAAACTATGGAATGAAAATATAAAATTTATGGCATGTACTGTGTTAAAGGAAAATGTTATGAAAATGGTTTATAGATGGTATATTACACCTGTAAAATTGGCAAAAATGTATAAAACATGTAATAAGTGTTGGAAATGTAAAGAAAAAGAAGGAACATTTTACCATATGTGGTGGGATTATAAGAAGGTGAAGGGTTTCTGGGAATTGATATATAATGAGTTGAAAAAGATGTTGAAATATACATTTGTTAAGAAACCAGAGGCTTTTCTTTTAGGAATAATAGGAAATGAAATAAATAGAAAGGATTGTAAACTTTTCCAATATGCAGTAACAGCAGCGAGAACATTAATGGCCCAGAAATGGAAACAGGAACAATTGCTGACGTTAGAAGAATGGAGAATGAAACTGATGGATTATGCAGAACTGGATAACCTAACAGGGAAGATTAGATATTTAAGAGACCAAAAGTTCATCGAAGATTGGGGGAAATTTTCTGACTATTTGAAATGTATATGTGAGGAGCAAATAACGCTAGTGGGATTTCAAGAAGTTCTGTGAATGTTTGAGGAATATTGTACTGAGAAAATTAAGAAGTCAGCCTTCCGTTTCTTTGTAGACAGAATAAAGCAAAGACAATGTAAACTAGAGCTCAGAAAATCGCTTCTAAAAGATTAACTTTCATCATCTAAAATTGTTGAACCCCCCTTTGGAAGCAGGAGAAGAAGGGGGATCTTTTTCGGACTGTTTAAACCTGCAGAAGTGAGTTTAAAGTAAAGTAACTTTCCACCGTCCTGATCCTGGAGCGGGGTGTCAGGACTGACGTTTGAAGCTCATTGACCAGAGACAAACGTTTTTGACAGATAACTAAAAGAAGAGAAACATAGTGATTCCACTGTTCCCTTTCGCATTTTAAAGGAACAAATATTGACAAAATATCTCAAAAAGGAAACTTTGTTGCTAGATTCGTCCTTAAAAGAAAGAACAAATAGAAGTTTTCCCCCTAGAGGGAGACTGTGGAACTGTAACTAATTCCAGGGAGCTTGCAGCTGTTACAGATTATAATCGTGGGAAATAGACTTGTGACCTTGTAGGACAATGTATTCAGAAGCTCTGTTGTGTGCTCTCTGTAAAACAAATGCCCTACTGGAACAGTTAAATGAGAATACGGATTTGTTGACTAATGCAGTCAGAATTTTTGAACAGGCAGTGGGAAACTATGTGGAGCCCACCCAGGAATTAAACCAGGAGTGTGCCCTGACAGAACAGATGAGAGAAGAGGATGTTGCTGAATCTTGGGCGCCAGAGGTGGAGGGAGCTGTGGCCCTGCAGGAACATGAGCTTTTGGATTTGATAAATGAACTTGGAAAAAGCCAGATTTGGAAAGATAAGGTTTGGACTGGTTTGGAAATGGGGGGTTGGATAGACCCCCCTATGCAGGGATGTTTGGACTTTCCAAGTCTGGCAATGGGCCGTGAGATGTTTGGGGCTGTGGGGGCTCTTAATCTTGGAGAGATTCTGAAACATGTTTTTGAATACCACATGGAGTTTAGTCTGGACTTTGGAAAAGGGGCTGATTTGTTGAAAAGGGTCAAAAACATTACCAAGCTGGAGTTCCCATGTGTGAAAGAAGAATATGAAGAAGAGCTGCGGAAGGGACATGGAAGAGACTTAAGGGCCTCGGATATAAGGTTACCAGGTTAATGCGCTAGATCAATGGGATAAAGAGGACTGACAAAACCCGGGACCAGGAGGAAGGGACGCTGGATGAAGATTGGATTGTTTTTATTTCTTTCTTTTTATTACTAGGATTGTTTTATAAAATTGATGAATGTTAGAAAAATGTTGGAACGAAATTACTTGGCTCTAGCAAAAATGTCTAAAGAATTAGGTAAGAATATTATGGTTATGAGAAGTTGGTAAAAATAAGAGTTAAGTTTTAAGTTTTAAGGTTTTCTATAAGATAAGATGAAAATAGATTAAGGTAATGTAATGACAGAATATTATGAAATATGGAAAGGATTTGCTGTGATAATTAATAACTAGGATACAAAAAAAGGGAGGAGGAGGAGGTCAAAGAAAGAAGGTAATGAAAGTTGAGGATTCGAGAATGATGGATTTGTTTTTATCTGTTTGTGGTGTATTTTTGTTTTTTTGAATTTACATTGTTTGATGTGGTTTGTTTTCTCTTTGTTTTCTTTTTTTTCTTTTTCTGTTGTGTTCTTTTCTGTAATTCTAAAATAAATATCATTTACAAAAAAAAAGAGAGAAAATTAAGAGGGTGAAGGTATATAAAATGCAATATAAAAATTAGGAAATGCGTAATTAAAAAATTGAATAATGGATGATTGTTAGAGAGGCTGAAGGAAGTCTAAAAGAGAAAATATGTGATAAATTTTGATTGGATATTTTAAATGCATGTTGAAAAAATTAATAAAAATTACTTTTTAAAAAAGACCATTGATCTATAAAAAGAAAACAATAATCAATCTTCTGTACTATGAAATAAATAAGACAGTATTGTAGATGATAAAAAAAATAAAAAAATTCTTACCTGCACTGATGATAGTCATTGTCTGGATGGGGGGCTTTTATCCATTTCCACAGTCACACAATCAATCAATCAATCAATCAATCAATCAATCATAAAACGAAAAACAAGTCACAGTCACAAAATGAAAAAGCCACACAAACAAAAACACAAAAAATAGCAAAAACAAAAGCACCAAATATCACCTCAGAACACTGCAATCAGAAATAGAAGGCTTTAATTATGATGTCGGTGGGGGGGACTCAAATGAGTTGTGCAAGGGTAAAAACAGAAGGACCAAAGCCTTAATTACTTTGTGAGGGACTCAAATTAGCTGCACAATAGTGAAAACAGAAGCTCAGGAACACCTTCGTCTTCCAAGGCAAAGTTCGAAAACCGGAACACCTACTTCTGGGTTTGCAGCATTCAAGTTCTGAGTTATTCGGGAACTAAGCTGTTCAAAAACTGAGGTACCACTGTACACTGTTCAAACTTTTAACTGCATTTTATTTTCTCTCTGGATGCCATCTGTGTTACTCTAGTTACTCTGTTAACATGCTTAACCATGTCTATTCAGAAGTCTTTTATGCATTCAAACGGACCTGGACCAAGATAAGTGGGATTAGGACTGCAGGTTCAGTTGCTGAAAAGTTCCATGACTTTGTATCCAGCTTATATTCCTAAAAATAAGCATTTTAAATGTGACACATTGCTGCACGTTAAGGTTGAAATATTGTTTAATCCTTTATTGTGTTCCGTAAATAACAATGGAACCTTCCTCTCAGTATGGTAGGGTAGACATTATCTACAAAGTGTCTCAAAAGTAACCTAGTGGTTTTCATTGCACAGTTATTTCCAGTTCATAAACTGCTGAGAAATCCAATACTTGAAAGAGATACATACACTGAATAGTTTATAAAAACACATACAAAAGTGCTATGGAATTCTGCTACTGACTTGCCTTTGGCACTGAACTCGGGAGATGCTACTTCACTGATAGCAGAATTGGAAGTGTTTGCATCAGGCGTATTTCACGCTGCCTTTGTGCTGGGCTGTTTAGCAAAAATTAAATGTCATGCTAAGCAGCCCAAGACAGATACTAAATTCAGATGTTGAATAGCAAAAAGGAAGAAAAAGGCACCCGCACTATGCCTCGTCTCATGGAAGTGCAGAGTAAAATATGCAGCATAAACCAAGTGAAAAAGTGGAATCTTATAACCAGATTGAAATATCAAAAACTGCTGTTCTTTGCTATGAATGGTTATGTTCCCCAATTGCCCAGTCTGGATAGCATCTCAGTCATTCCCTTAATTCCTGGGCTCCCTTTAGCTTTGTTCTATAGGTAACTGTGCAATGAGCACCGTCTCTTGCAAGAACCAAACATGGTCTTACACTAGCTATTCTCAATCCACTTTTGTATTGAATATATATTGACACTGAATACATGAAGAGATCCCATGAATGGCTAAGTCTGTCTGTAGGCACCAACATGTGTCCCTTGGTTTTTGCATGATTGGCATCCATCCAAATAGGGCACATTTCATGGAGATATAGACCCTGATTGGCCAGAAGGGCATTCATCTGCACATGTCTAGGGTACCCTTCAGATTGATACTGGGGGCATAGCCGGTGTGGGGTGGGACTAGCTGCATATATTCTCAGAAGACCTTCCATGCAGTTTCTTAACCATGAGTAGTGAATATCTGAGTAGGGCTCTGCTTATTGTTCCTTGACCTAAAAAAGAAGTGTTTGCTGAATTTTAAAAAGGTGTTGGGCCCCATACATCCCACTAATGACAGCCCTTCCTCCCTTCCAGTCTCCAAAATCTTTTTCATTGCCTAAGCATTTTCATTGAGCCTTGGGTGGTGGGTGGTGGTTTAGAGAACTAGATGCTTTGTTGACAGCAGCAAAGCTGTATGCAAGGTAGCAAATATTATTTGCTAAATAACAATGTCTGAGAGGCTTTGCTTCTGATCACTACTAAGTGTTGCATATTAATTTCCTCCCTACTTGAAAAACAGTGACAGGGATAGAATTGGCGTTTGAACTTGAAAACATAGAAGTATGTCCTGAATATTTACATAAATCTCATTCTGATTTCTCTGTGTTTAAAGGAGATGCAGTGTTATGAATGTACAAACAAATCAAATGCTGAACAGATGAGTTAAAACCAAAGGCCTCTCTTCTTTTGGCCAACAGCTACTAATTGGCAGACTCCTCCTGGATTGTTTCAAAAAGCATTCTGGATCTGAAATGTGCTGCACATTCTTGGAATACACTCAGTTCTTTCCAAGCCTCCCTCCTCACCACCATCATGGAACAAGTGTGAGGAAAATTTCACACAGCCTTTTCATCCAAGCAAATTTACCATTGCAAATGAATTTCATTGCGAAGAGCAGAAAATGATGACTGCTGGAAAGAAACCACACAAGAACAGGCATGGCCCATCCTGTTTTGACACCTGAGGCAAAATGGGGATTGCCACTTCCTTCCACCCACCCACCCTGCCTCACTTCCACCACTGCTGCACCCCAGCTTTCACTAAACTTGGCAGGAACTGGGGGCACTCCCAACTGTGTTGCTGATCATTTTCCCTGCTCCTCAGTGGCGGGGGAACCAAACGGCAACATGGAACACAAGAAGGTCTCATCAGACTCGGTGGGAGCTGGAACACTCCTCTCACTTGGGTTGCCTCTCACTTGGCTTCTTCACCAGGGAGCACAGAAGATCAGTGGTAATACCGTGCATCAGAATGCCTTCCTCTTGGTGGTGGTGAAGTGGTGAAGTGAGTGGAGTGCCGCCTCTTGCATTTTTGTCACCTGAGGCAGGCACTTCACCCTGCGTCATGGGCTCTGCACAAGGGTATCTGGCCTAGTGGAAAACAGCTTAGCACTGGGCATTACTCCATTTTGATGAGCGTGGTGCTGCTTCACCAACCACAGCCAACTCCCACTTGCCTGCCTTCTTATTTACTTCCAGTCTGTAAGGGTCACATTGATTCCTGTTGGCTTCTCTGCCTCCTGCACCACCAGCCCCAATGCATACCAGCCTCCATTGGAGAGGTCTGCAAAGTCTCTCCTGGTTCTGTTATCCTATCCTTCTCTGCTACAAGTTCCCCAACCTTTGTGAATATGAGAGTGAGCTTCTTTAGTGGAGGAGGAAGAACCCACATGGTGACGGGGCAATGGATCTCCATATTTCCAAAATGAAGAAATAGTGGAGATGAACTCTGAATTTGTCCCCAACATTGCCACCAACAACTGAACACATCCAAATACACCATTTTATTCCATATGATAGCATTTCATTCAGTCCTATTTGTCCACGTTGTAGTTTATTTCTGCTTCAAAAACAAATTGATCTCCACCTCATCCTGGGAGCTGCCTCCTGATATTTCTTTCCCCCTACAAAATCCACACTGCTCCTTCGCACTTAATATTCTCCTTTTCCACCAAAGTGTCCTTGGCAAGAAAAAGCAGCTTCTACCTTGGCTGAGAATTTTCTGCTGGATTCTTCCGAAGACACTTTTAACTACATATTATTATCCCATCTGGCTGCGTTGCAAAAGGATAGTGTAGGCAATAGGTTTATACGCTTTTGTACTGAAATGGCAAACTCTCCTCAAAAGCCATGGAACGGTCCTTTTGAAAGGCTTTCTGTCATCCAATTAGCACAGCTGCAGAACAACAGTTCCATTTCTTTTTTTAAAAATCTCTTTTTGACACCTCCTGCTTAATGCACTTACACGTTATGGCGTTCTTCCAGAACAGATTATTTCCTAATGCAATTAAGGCAAGTAATACGCTGACAACCACTTCCTTGAAAAATAAAAGGAAAATAGGCTTAATTAATTGGTTCCATTGGAATAAATAATGGGGGAGAAGTTCTTCAGCTTATTAAATTTATGAGTGAATTTTCTCTTTAAGAAAGACGTGAAGAAGATTAATTCCATATAATGGTTCCCTGGGCTTTTTGTTGTCACACTGCAGAGAATGGTAGTGACCCATTAGCAGGATCAATCAAAGCAATTTAGAGTGTTATTCCCAAGTAATGCACAGTAAACCAACAGTGACCTCTAAGCAATTTATTTTTTTCCTTCAGAACCAGGGATGGCTTTTTGACCAACTGAATATTTGTTCCCTCTCTAGCATTATGTATGTTTTTGTTTGTTTGTTTAAAGGTAATTGTTTCGGCCATTGGGGAAAGACAGGCAGGATCGAACATCCTCCTTAGTATTAGAAGAAAATGAAGAGACAATCTGGATCACAAGCCAAAAGAAATTGTGCAAGCTGCTTCACACAACATTCTCACTTTCCTTACTGGCTTGCCTTTTTCTGCTGTGAGGAGCCAAACCATGGGAGAACATCTGACACTCTGATGTTGGCAGCATGAGAGAGAGAAAGAGAATGGTGGCTGGTGATCACTTAAGCATCACTCCTCATTCCCCCAAAGTGGGCACGTATTTGCTTATGCTTATTTATATGTCTTTTCCCAGTAGTGATGTATGGAAGTGAGAGCTGGACCATAAAGAAGGCTGATCGCCGAAGAATTGATTCTTTTGAATTATGGTGCTGGAGGAGACTCTTGAGAGTCCCATGGACTGCAAGAAGATCAAACCTATCCATTCTGAAGGAAATCAGCCCTGAGTGCTCACTGGAAGGACAGATCCTGAAGCTGAGACTCCAATACTTTGGCCACCTCATGAGAAGAGAAGACTCCCTGGAAAAGACCCTGATGTTGGGAAAGATGGAGGGCACAAGGAGAAGGGGACGACAGAGGACGAGATGGTTGGACAGTGTTCTTGAAGCTACTAGCATGAGTTTGACCAAACTGTGGGAGGTAGTGGAATACAGAAGTGCCTGGCGTGCTCTGGTCCATGGGGTCACGAAGAGTCGGTCATGACTAAACGACTAAACAACAACAACAATTTATATGTCTACATTTGGATTTAGAAATGATGGGTTTTATGGACCGATTTCTGCTCAGGCAACAGAACTTCCCCTCCCTGTCCTCTCCCCGCAACCCTCAAAACTGTTCTGTAATAGGACTGCGCAGAGGGAGCATAAGTTCTGTAAAGGTAATATAAGGTAAAAGACCCCTGGATAGTTAAGTCCTGTCAAAGGCGGCTATAAGGTGTGGCGCTCATCTTGCTTTTCAGGCTGAATGAGCCGGCGTTTGTCCACAGACAGATTTCTGGGTCATGTGGCCAGCATAACTAAACTGCTTCTGGCACAACAGGACACCGTGACAAGTGCCAGAGGGCACAGAGTGCTTTTGAACTCCTAGGTTGGCAGAAGCAGGGACAGAGCAACAGGAGCTCACCCCACTGTGTAGATTCGAACAACCAGCCTTCCAATCAGCAAGCCCAAGAGGCTCACTGGTTTAGACAACAGCACCACCCACATACCATGAGGGAGTGGACACCACAGTTTAACTATATGCTCGGTGAAGAAGTATTTTCTTTTGTTTGTCCGTAATCTTTCAACACACATTGCATGTTCCTGAGTTTCACTTTTCTGCACCCACTTTTCTTATGTCATGCATAATTTTATATGCCTCTATCCTGTCCCCTTTTACTTGCCTTATAAACTAAAAAACACACCCACTCAAGCATCATAACCTTTCCTCATAGAGGAGTTCCTCCCCTTGATGATTTCAGTTGCCCATTTTTCTTAATGTTTTCCAACTCTACAATATCTTTTTGGAGGTGAGGCAACTGCACACAGTATTCAAAGGCTGGACATATTGTCAAGTTGTATGATACCGGCAGTTGCAAACAAGAAGGCTTAAAGGTGACCTAGCTCCCATCTAACTCAGCTCATGCAGTGGTGGAGAGGCTAGAGGGAGCGGGGAGGAGAGGAACCATGCTTGCTGTTGTAAAATCTTTGGGGGAAGAACAGGATTAAAATGAGAAAGATACTAGTAAGTTTTCTAGGAAGCATCACTAGAACTTGGTGGAATAAACATGTTTAAAGCAGTATGTAAACCAATAATGATGATGACCTTTCCCCCAGCCTGGAACCGAAAGGAGCCTACACAAATTAGAACAGCACACACACACACACACACAGGATGAATTAAAATATATACAAAGCCAAAGCAAATATAGGTAAAGGGACCCCTGACCTTTAGGTCCAGTCATGACCGACTCTGGTGTTGTGGCGCTCATCTCGCTTTATTGGCCGAGGGAGCCAGTTTACAGCTTCCAGGTCATGTGGCCAGCACGACTAAGTCACTTCTGGCGAACCAGAGCAGCGCACAGAAACGCCGTTTACCTTACTTGCACTTTGACGTGCTTTCGAACTGCTAGGTTGGCAGGAGCAGGGACCGAGCAACAGGCGCTCACCCCGTCGCAGGGAAAAACAAATATATTAAAATACAAATAGCAAAACAACAGAAACACAGGATAATTAAACACCCTTTCCTCAAAAAACAAACAAAACAAACAAAGCCAAACTCTTAGCAGCTTGTACTTCCAATGTGCCCCAAATACACATTGAATGTGCCCTAAAATACAACACATGATATGCGTTTTCTCCTGTGTGTGAAATCTCCGATGAGAAATAGGAGTTGTACTTGGATGAATGTTCTTTTTATGCACCAAGCATTTCTGTGGTTCCTCCTCTTCATTGGAAATTGCATCAAGAACTGTGGAGAGGAGGGTAGGGACAGAGGAGAAAAACATTTGAACATCTAGAGAGCGATCAAGAACCTGGTGCAAAAAGCTGGTGTAAATTAAAGATGGCATAAAGTTACACTCAAGATCAAAACCCTGTTCATCAGAGAGCATTCTCCTCTGCCTAAGCTTGGGAGAGAGAAAACAAGTCTTTAAAAGAGGATTCTAACCCAAATGACCAAGATAGAGCTAGCCTAAGTCCTCCCCTCTGCTCCCATCCCATCCGACCCCTAGGACACTTCAGTTTTGGGTCTTAACCTAGCCTCATCTCAGCCAACTCAGTCCCAAATGTACTGGGATGAGCAAGCTATGCTGAGCCAGGTTTGGGGAGCCCAGAAGAGGGCCAGATCTGCCTCCTAAACTGCTCATTCCAGAAGATCTTGCCATAGGATTGTTCCATAGATATTATTTTCTATGATGCTATGATTCTATAACTGTTTGGAGATCTGGAGTGCTTATATTCATCTATATGTTAAAGTTATGAGGAGTATACTGGTGGTGACTGTATCCTTAATGTAAGCTGATGGTTGTCCTTGTGCATATACTGGTTATTATTATTATTATTTCATATTATGTTCTCTTGGTTAAATTAGCAAATATAAAATTAAGGAAAACTGTATTTCGAGTAGGAACAATCGTATAAAAATTGTGGAGAGGACTGAGGGTGGAGGGGGAGAAGTAACACCCAGGATGATTTATTTATTTATTGAGTTTCTGTGCCTCCCTTCTTCCCAAAGGAGCCCAGGGCTGCAAACACATCAGTAGTGAAACAACACAATTAAAAATAAAATAAACACACATTTAAAGCATTTAAAAACAATTATTAAAACATATTTTTTAAAATTGAGAACCCATGGGCTCAGCAATCAGAGGCAATTGCTACAATTTATTTTTAAAATGGCTACATTTGCGGACTGGGAAGAGGAAGAAAAATATCTCATGTGTTCCTATTTTTTGGAATTTTATTGTGTGGTGCACCCTCAGTCCAAGGTATGTTAGGCACCCTCAGTCACGTGCTTCTGCTGGCTATTGAAAAAACAAAACATTTCTATTCATCCAAGCATTTGTGGATTTCTATTTGCTCTCTCTGTTTTGCTGGGATTGTGTGACTTTTTGTTGCAATGATCAAGCAAACTGTAAAAGCAGGAAGGGGGGGGTACAAATTTCAGAAATAAATAAAGAAAACAATACAACTATAAATAAATAAGCACAAATCATTTTAAAACATTTTTTAAACCTGTCACAGCTAATAATATCAAGGTTGCCAGGGACACTAACTTTTAGTCTGCAAATGCCTGGGCAAACATTGATTCAAAAGGAAATTAATTAACGTTAACAGCCAGAACCTGTTATAATCATTATCCTGTATGTTTTGCCCCCCCCCCTACCCATATAGAAATAATGAATATCCTGTCTTGTGCACATGGTTATGGACATACATGCGTATGCACACACATTGTCTGTATATTACGATTCCCACTGCGCACAAACTTCATGATTCAAAATCTCACCTCATTTCTATCATATTGAGCAATAAGTTCACGGCTTTTTTTTTTGCCTTGGATGTTTGTCACAGTACTATTTCACATTTCTGTGGCTTCAAATGAACTTTCTGTCATCATGCATCATTATTTCCCTGCTTTGTTTTCTAGTTTGATTTGTTCCAACAACTGAACAAAAGCATTATTGAAAATTGGACAGCTCATTTGTTCAGCATCCCCTTTTGTTCTTTGGGAGTTGCGTGCGAGTCTGGTGAAATAATTTGAATCAAGTGATGGGAAATTCTCTGATAATGCTAATGTATTTGATTTAATTGTTTCTTAGAAAAAAGAATTCTGTTTGGCAAGTTATACACAATATAAAACGAAGTAGATTGTGCTCCTCGTTCAGTGTCTTTGGGTATCAGGCAAAATCAAATGGCAAGCATCAACTTATGGAAAGTGAGGTGGTGTGAATAACTCACTATGGTTTGCTTAATACTACACTGTGGTTTAAAATAATGCTATAGTGTGGTCGCCTGAGCTCCGCGAGTGCGGCTTTCTCCTGATTGAAGTGCAGAGTGTTTGAGGACTGGGACATTCACAGGGAAACCAAAATGCTGGGACTGGGACATTCACAGGGAAACCAAAATGCTCGTTTACAAAGCTATTATACTACCAACCTTAATGTATACTTCTGAAACATGAACCACTTATAAACGCCATCTCCAACTCCTTGAAAGATTCCATCAACGGTGTCTCCGAAAAATTTTACACATCACTTGGGAAGACAGGAGAACTAATGCCAATGCACTGGAAGAAGCAAAGATCCCCAGTGTCAAAGCAATGATTCTTCAACATCGACTTCGTTGGACTGGTCATGTTGTGCGGAAGCCTAATTATCGTCTTCCAAAGCAACTACTCTATTCCAAACTTAAAACTGGAAAGCGTAATGCTGGTGGTCAACAAAAGAGGTTTAAAGACTGTCTCAAGGCAAATCTTAAAAAAGTAGTATAAACACCAACAATTGGGAAACACTGGCCTGCGAGCGCTCCAATTGGAGAACAGCCTTGGGCTGTTGGAGAAGGTGCCATGGGCTTTGAAGACACTCAAACTCAGGACACAAGGGAGAAATGTGTTAAGAGGAAGGCACCCTTGGAAAATCCACACCATGATCCACACACCACACCATGATCAACTCCCGACCGGAAACCAATGTCCCCACTGTGGAAGGATGTATGGATTCAGAATTGGCCTCCACAGTCACTTACAGACTCATTATTAAAACTGTTTATGGAAGACAATCTTACTCGGCTTCAAGTGATCACCAAAGAAGAAGAAGATAGTGTAGTTAATGTGCAAAACAAGCTAGCCAGTTTTCCCTGCTTGGTCCCTGCAAACTGTCTTCAGTTATGCGGTTGTGGTTTAAAATGTCAGTGTAAATCAGACTGGAATGGATACAAGCCAACACAGCAGATTTCTACTGCAATTACGGGAATTGCTGGCAACCATTGTTTAATGCAGATTTTCAAACATGCAGCCTTCTAAATGTTTTTGGGCTATGACTCACATCAGCTCCAGTCAATAGTGGGAGTTCCCACTATTAGGGTGTTACAGTAATTGTAACAAGGGATGGGTGAATCTGTAAGTTTCAGTTTTTCTCAGTTTTCCTATTTTTTAGTTTTAAATTCAGTTCTTCATATTTCTACATCAATTTATTGTGGGGGTTTTTAAGTCTTCATGAAAATTCATCAATACATTACTGCAAATTTATTCTAAAGTATACATTTATATGCAACTTTCCCTGATACACATTTTTACCAAGAAATTTCCCTCACTGTAATGCTTTTTAATTTTGACTGAGATGTGCATTTTTAGCACACGGTATTCATTTTGGCACCCATTACATGGCAGGAGAACTGCATTGCAAAATTCAGAGAAGTGCGAATTTCAGAGTATGCTCATGTTTCAATTCATGCATTGTCTTGAGAAATGTGAAATGGCTAAATCCATCTTTAAATGAGAACTGAATTGAATTTCACCTCCATCTCTACCAGAGGCAATGTCTGGAACAGCCTAGAACTTGTCAAAAGTGTGTTAATAGCCTGGTGATGTGTTTCCATGGGAACTAATTGTTAGACCATTTTCCCTATGTCATTCTATATACTTGAAAGGAGTTGGAAGCTGATCTCCTTCCCCCAACTAAGGAAGGTGTCATATAGGTATCTACATGTGAAATGACCCATAGGTTGCAAGTTTAAACCAGAGACAGGGAGCTGAGTTTGGATATGCCCGACTACATAATTTTGGGGTACTAGCCGTCATCTTATGGAGATATTATGTGGGAAGAGTGGACTTTGTCTTTCTGTCAGAAGTCCAGTTTCCCAGCTTGATAACACAGTTGTTGTTGTTGTTTAGTCGCTTAGTCATGACCGACTCTTCGTGACCCCATGGACAAGAGCGCGCCAGGCACTCCTGTCTTCCACTGCCTCCCGCAGTTTGGTCAGACTCATGTTTGTGGCTTCGACAACACTGTCCAACCATCTTGTCCTCTGTTGCCCCCTTCTTCTTGTGCCCTCAATCTTTCCCAACATCAGGGTCTTTTCCAGGGAGTCTTCTCTTCTCATGAGGTGGCCAAAGTATTGGAGCCTCAGCTTCAGGATCTGCCCTTCCAGTGAGCACTCAGGGCTGATTTCCTTAAGAATGGAGAGGTTAGAACTTCTTGCAGTCCATGGGACTCTCAAGAGTTTCCACAGTCCATGGGACTCTCAAGAGTTTCCACTCTCAAGATAACACAGTAAGCGTAGATAATTAAAAAGGAGGATTTATTGCAAAAACAAACAGATAGCTCCAGATGGCTCTAACAAAACCTCTGGGATCATTACTCAAGATGACCCTTCTGAAGACGTCTTCTGGCATCGACAGAAGATATTAAACTTAAGACCCTTACGTCTCTTGTTTTGCTTCCTATCTAGCAGCCCTTCCATTCGCCGACTCTTCAGACTTAGTGGATCAGCTCCAACCTCTTCCTGGTCTGAGAGGCTGTCTCTGAATCTATTCTCTCCTATTTGTGCTTCCTGCGAGCTTTAGCTATGTTCTAGCCTGCTCTCAGCTACTGCCTTATCAGCCTGCCTGTCAAGGTCAGGAAAAGCCGAAGTCTGCAGCTGCCAGCTCTCCCCTGCCTCTCTGTTCCTGGCTGCTTTCTGCAGTTTGCTGCAAACCTTCGCTGGGAGCTGGCTCATTCCTGATACTTTCACAGTATTTAAGCTATGTCTATACCTATATAAAATCCTTCTTATTTGTAAATAAGCCTAAATATTACAAAAAAGAGGCAATACTCCGGTGACCTCCTTCCAAAGGAAACAAAAACCCAATGAGTGTTTCACTTCTGGAACTTGTCATCCTTTAAAGAAGCAGAGGAAGTATAGCAATCCGTACAGTCCCATGTGTTTTCTTTCTATACATAAATTATATACTAAAATAAATGTGATAATAAAAGCATAGTGTTTATTTGCAGTGTATCAACATTATATATATGCACATTGCTAATATCTGGGTATGCAATATTAACATTCAAAACGGCACATTCTCCAATAATTAATTTTAGAAATGTTCTTAGCACTACTAGCACGAAGGAGGAGTGGAATGCAGCACAATATTCTGAAACTAAATGACCTTGATGGGGGGGGGGAGAGAAATATTTGAATTTTAGACCTGAAAAGGGAGAAACCGGAAGAAACAAGAAATCGACAGATCTGTCCACTTCTAACTGCGGACCCTACCTATTGGTCCACCGCCACACAGAGGATACACCACCACACAGAGACTTCATTTATAAAGTTTGTATGGATTTGTAGGCTGAAAAGAACACAGGAAACAAGGCCAGTGAGCCTGATTTTACTTCCCCCTGTATGTGTATTTAGACAACTATCTGATCGATACTTCGGTTCTGCAGTGATTCAGTGTCTGTAAGTCTTTATACTTCAGATAGCTCCTATAGAACTAGGTATGTTATGCACCATTGAAACTCTTATTTTGTTACCACTTCCAACTAGCTTCATTTTATCTTCCACAAGTTTTACTGCCTCCCTTATCAAACGGCATCCTGCCTTCAGGCATTGCTCTGAAATTACTTCTCTCTATATTGTAGTCACGATTCTGAGCAGCTAAGATACACTAGCATTTGCTCTCTGGATCCATTTTAGCTAACCTATGTTTATTGCACCAGGCTCTATCACAGATATAGCCCCCCCATTTTTTGGAACCATAAAAAGCCTTCATTACATATCTTTAGACACTAGGCTAAAATGTTTCTCTGTAACCAGGCTTTTGGCTGATTAACATTCAATGGCCTTGTAGGAGGAGGGTTAGTAGCTTATTATTATGTATTTTGTGTTCTCATTTTTGTATTTTTATGTTGAAAATCACCCTGTGAACCTTGGATAAATAGTGGTATACACATATGTAATAATAATAATAATAATAATAATAATAATAATAATAATAATAAATGTTTGAATTTAATATGATAAGTCACTTGTTCCTGATGTGCAAAGATTAGAACTGCTACCTGCTACGTCATTGAAATGTTGTTGCAATCTGGACCTAATAGGACATGACACTTTGTATGAATTGCCCCCTTACTAATTTTTAAAGCACACTCTATGTGTACGTGAACCCAAGCTGCTAACCTTTTATGTTATGCACCTTTTGTTTTTGGTGCCTTCTCATATCTCAGCATATCTGGAGTTGCTTTGAACATTGATTTTTCCCGTCTCCTGTAGAAAGGTGGCTGGTAAATCTTAATAACAATAATAATGAAAAATTCATGAGATTACCAACAATTCAATTACTAAACTTGAAGTAAATGTAAAATGGATATAGTGCTGCCACCTCTTGGTTGCATACCAGATTAGCAAGGCTGCAAAATGCAACACATGCAGCCCGGACCTATGCAGAATTCAAGGGACTTACCGTATTTTTTGCTCTATAAGACTCACTTTTTCCCTCCTAAAAAGTAAGGGGAAATGTGTGTGCATCTTATGGAGCGAATGCAGGCTGCGCGGCTATCCCAGAAGCCAGAACAGCAAGAGGGATTGCTGCTTTCACTGCACAGCGATCCCTCTTGCTGTTCTGGCTTCTGAGATTCAGAATATTTTTTTTCTTGTTTTCCTCCTCCAAAAACTAGGTGCGTCTTGTGGTCTGGTGCGTCTTATAGAGTGAAAAATACAGTACTTAGCAGTAAGTGTGACTGAATCACATCAGACGTCTAGATCATGGGTAGGCAAACTAAGGCCAAGGGGCCAGATCCGGCCCAATCGCCTTCTAAATCTGGCCTGCAGATGGTCCGGGAATCAGTGTGTTTTTACAAGAGTAGAATGTGTGCTTTTATTTAAAATGCATCTCTGGGTTATTTGTGGAGCATAGGAATTTGTTTATTCCTTCCAAAAAAATATATAGTCCGGCCCCCCACTAGGTCTGAGGGACAGTGGACTGACCCCCTGCTGGAAAAGTTTGCTTACACCTATTCTAGATAGAGGATTGCTTGGAACGAAATCCATCTGACATCAAATGAAACATCGGTTTGGGCTCAAAAATCTGCTGCTTCATTTTTTTAAAAATAAAAAAACCCTAACATCCCTCCAGAGTCTTCTGATGACTGTCCACACGAAAACAAACATTTTGTTATAATTCTGAGATGAACTGCCTCTTTGCAATAACATTCCAGGCCACCTGTATGTGAAAATCAGATGAAAAGATTAATTGCACACATATATTCCATTGCAATGTCCCCTTTAGTTGGGTTTGTGATGCTGGCATGAGTTCTGGCCAACCTAATCTCTCACATATGCTTCAGACATATAAACGGCCAAGGGTTCTGCCAGAGGGAAGAAGCTCTGATCTTGCAAAGGTAACATCTAAAGCAGGATGAGCTGTGCTAGTGTAGCATAGACTGGTAAGTGAAACACATATTGTTTTATTCCATCAAATATCCTTGGATTTTGAAGAAGCAAAATAATTCCCCCTGTATATCTATTTGATTTGATGTTGTTGCCTGTTTCTTTGGTGAGCTTATCTCATAACGTTCAAGGTAGCATAAACAAAGAGCAAGTAGCGTGATCTATGTTTACAGCACTCTGCTGCACATGAAAGCCACTTCGTTCTCCACGTTCTGTATTGCAACAGTCGAGATGTTGAGATGCCTCCAGGTTTAAGCACCTGATGCCTGGGGAAGGAGCATTTTCAAAGGCGATCCTTATGAGCTGGAATTAGCTTCCATCGGTATTCTTCCCAGGGCTCAGCCCTAGCTCTTCACAGTTCACTGAGACCAACATTTTGCCCAGGGAAAAATTGAATGACTTTTATTTTGTACAGATAAAGCTCTAGTAGAATTTTCTTAGGTGTCTGTTTCTTGTTTACTTTTTTGCATTTTTAATTATTATTTGCAAATTTAACAAAGAAATGCAGTAGGGAAATGGTTGAAGAAAAAATGAAATAAAGAAAAAGACATAAAATGTGAATAATACTAATAGCAACAAAAGCACACAGTTTATATTATAGATAGAATAACTATCAATACATGCATCTTAAGTTAAATTATATGAGCTAAATATAAGCTCTCCAGATGTCCACACCAAATGGACACCTTTATGGTATACAGTGGTACCTCAGGTTAAGTACTTAATTCATTCCGGAGGTCCGTTCTTAACCTGAAACTGTTCTTAACCTGAAGCACCACTTTAGCTAATGGGGCCTCCCACTGCTGCCGCACCGCAGGAGCCTGATTTCTGTTCTTATCCTGAAGCAAAGTTCTTAACCCAAGGTACTATTTCTGGGTTAGTGGAGTCTGTAACCTGAAGCGTATGTAACCTGAAGCGTATGTAATCTGAGGTACCATTGTATGTTCAAATGTAGTTAGGGCAGTGAGGACCTCAGGCTATTGTTTAATGGAAAATGTGTATTTACTCTTCCAGGCTGATAGCATAAATCTCTTAGCAACCATTTGTCTACAACTAAATTGACCCAAATTGTACAAAAAAGCAGGTCTTTTCATGCAAAGAGTGTATAATTTGGGATTGTTCTCTTTTTTTTTTAGCAAGGAAAAAAAAAATTCCATCAAGAATCTGAGTCTTTGCCATAGCACTCTGCAGCACATTACTTTCACAGCCTAAATTAGCTCAGCTCCACTGCAAACCTTCAGATTTGAGCCACCATCTTCACATGCTAAATCAGTCATTCCAAGACTGATCAGGGCGCTGTTGTGTTGCTTGAGAGAACTGCTAATGTGTTGTAAGAGATAAATAAATTAAATCATTAAAGGCTCCTGAGAGGGTTTGCTGCTTTCCACAGTCTCTGAGGGCAGGTAATTCTGCTGCGTCTGCATAAGTAAGGTTTGAATGACTTCATCAGAAGTAGAAGTTATGAATGCTGTGGGGAGCCAGAGAGAGAGCCTTCCCATCATGCCTACCAGGGCCATCAGATCAGATAGAGATGTATCTGATGGCGCAGTTCCACTGATGGAAGGCTCTTTGATCCAGCAGAGATGTCTTTCAGTGGAACTCAGAAAGAGACAGCATGTTAGTTTCTGTTTGCCACTGTGCAGCTGCTTAGAGTCACAAGACTCTGTTTACATTCCAGAGACAGTCCAGGCTGTTGGAAGTCTCACAGGAGATGGGGGATGGATGTGACATTACTGGTTTCCTGTTCCTTTGTTCCTTTATTGTTCAGTTGCTCTCTGCTTCCACAGAGAGAGGAGATATTTTTCTTTGCTGTCTGCGTAGTTAGAAATAAAACTCCTAGCATGTAGCTCATACTATCTCATTCTTCCGCATGCTGCTGGAAACTCTGCTGAATGGGGGATGTGCCTGGAGCCTTATCAGAGGCTCAGGTCGTCAATCACGTCGGGGGACTCGGCCGGAGGAAGATGAGCTTTATCAGCTCAGTCGAACGGTGATCCCGACACAGCATTTCCTATTGTTCTCTCTCTCCTCTGAAAACTCCTCTACCATCACCATCCACACTGTTCCAAATAGTTTCCAAACCTTCTGGTTTTGCAAAGAGCTTCACCCAAAGAGGTCTTAGTGTACAGAATAGGATGGCAGATCTAGGTTTTGCAGTGTAAAGCCATTTTGGAGTTGTTGTTTTGTTTTGTTTTTTTGGTATTCTTTGGTATCAGTTCCATAGATTCACATTGTGGGATAATTCAGCCTCATGTAGCCAACGTGCTTAAGTCTAATTAATGCATGAAAGGGTTAAGCTGTCCTGCCAGCCAGTGCTAAGTCCCCCTCAGCATGGGAGGAAGAGCTACTGAACCCTTTGCCCTCCCACTTTCCACCACCGTCCACCATGGAAACCCTATCCGTACAGAGGTCCTAGCTGGATGCTCCAAGCTCAGATTGCATGGCTTAAGCAAGCCATTTTTGTGTTTCTGTACAGATAATTTAGAATTTCCCATTTTGAAACCTAATTTGCACTGTCTGTCTTTTCTTGCTGCAGTATGGAAAGGGTCAAAACAAATACAATACCTTGTTATGCAACATACAGAGTACAACAGGCTGAATAGTAATGTTTGTAACAAATTTCTTTACTGGTTACTTCCTAACATACGAATCAAGTCCAAGATGTACACCATATACAATCCTTAAGAAGGTATATAACCTATTTAATTAAATCCAATGCAGAAAAATTTCAATGGTGTGTCATAGGCAGAGGTCTTATACAGTATATATTTCACATACCTTATATGGAATATGTCATTATAAGAAGCAGGTATAGTCCAATTCAGTTTTTAAACCTAAAGGATGAAGAGTGTTGAGTAAGAAAATAAATCTGCTTTCCCTCTGTGTAAGGACTCTTCTTGCATTTTCAAGAGGTCCTTGATAGGTCCAAAGTACAAAAAATGGCAGATCATCCTCAGTGTGAGATTTTTGGATGAAATGGGATACCAGAGGAGCATCCAAAATTCTCTTTCTGCCTGAGTCAGCCTGCCCATGTTTGCTACCTATGCTAGCCAACCTCATTAGCAGTATTGTCCATGACATTCTGCGGACCTTTTCTTAACCACATTCGAGGACTGTGTAATATATGAACTCAAACAAGAATGAAAGGAAGAAATTTATCTGCATTGGATTTAATTAAATAGGTTATATACCTTGCTTAAGGATTGTATATGGTGTATATCCTGGACTTGATTCGCATGTTAGGAAGTAGCCAGTAAAGAAATTTGTTACAAACATTACCATTCAGCCTGTTGCGCTCTATATGTTGCAGTATGAAAAGGCACATGAATCTCACAGTGAAGAGCTTGTGAGTAAACCATTTTTAATTTACCAGACATGTAGTCTCTCTAAGTGAAATGGGGAACTTTGGAAGCAACTTAGAAGGGAATATTTTAAGGTCCAATGTCCTATATTTCTAAGATTTACTTTGCTGCTTGCTTTGCGATTTTGAATTTCTGCTAAGGCTCTCTCACCAAAGAGTACTTGCCCTAAAACTGGATCTAGTCATCCAGGGAATTATCCTTTTATTTTACCGTATCTATTTTTCTTTTTTACAAAAACCCCCCCAATGCAAATTTGGGTGCTTTGTTTTGTTTTTAAGTCAGCCTCATATTTAGGAAAAATGATAGCACCAAGATCATATTGCACGTATATTCAGTACATGGAACTGATTAATTTATAATAGATATTTAGTGTGAAGCACCTGTAAGTGGACCCTTGATACAGCTATACCTGTAAAATAATCACATGTCATCTGAAACACTGTCCCCTTGCTCTCTCTCACTCTCTAGTGTGGACAATCTAAAATATAGTCAAAAGCATAACAAACACCCCCAAGGCATGGCAATCACTGCAAACAACTTATGCTGAGATAGCGGTATTGATCTGGAATTTGCAAATCCATTAATAATGTAGTGCACTAAGGTGAATGTTAAAGGATTTGTTTTGGCAGTCATGTGGAGTGCATTCACAGATGCTGTTTGCCCTTGACTGCCACTTGCAGCTGATTTAAAGCTGGTAATCACGTGCTATGAAAATGATGTCCTGCTTTTGCTGTCTGTTTCTTATACTCAACTGAAAGAATTCCTACTAATGATTTTTGTGGATGAGAAATGCACCTTCCATGGACTCCATCCACATACAGTGGTACCTCGGGTTACATACGCTTCAGGTTACATACGCTTCAGGTTACAGACTCCGCTAACCCAGAAATAGTGCTTCAGGTTAAGAACTTTGCTTCAGGATAAGAACAGAAATCAGGTTCCGGCGGTGCAGCAGCAGCAGGAGGCCCCATTAGCTAAAGTGGTGCTTCAGGTTAAGAACAGTTTCAGGTTAAGAACAGGTCAGGTTAAGAACGGACCTCCAGACCGAATTAAGTACTTAACCTGAGGTACCACTGTATAGCTAAATATCATATTCCAGGCATATGACAGCAACTTATTTTCCTAGTTGAGAATAATGTTGGTGCCATTCCTCAATAACTGCTGCCCCTTGAAGGAACAGGGAGATGATGGTGCAATGCTTGAATATTCTGTGATGTTTGGATATTCAGTAATATTTGGATGCTGTGCATGAAGAAGCAATATAAATCTACAGGAACATGGATGTAAAGCATTCCAAATTTGATGAATGCATAAAGCAAGGATGCAAAACTGTGGCCTTCCAGATGTTGTTGGGTTTTAATCAGGCCCAGCCAGTGTGGTCAGCCAGGTTAGGGATCATGGGGACTGTAATTTTAACATCTGGAAGGCCATAGCTTCCCCATCTCTGGCGTGCACTAACGATAGCAAAGGAATAACAACTGGAGGGGAGCATAGCTTTCAAGCCCTGGGCTTCCAGGAGGCATCTGCTTGGTCACAGTAAGAAGCAGGGTGTTGGATTAGACCAGGCATGGCCAAACTTGGCCCTTCAGATGTTTTGGGACTACAACTCCCATCATCCCTAGCTAACAGGACCAGTCGTCAGGGATGATGGGAATTGTAGTCCCAAAACATCTGGAGGGCGAGTTTGGCCATGCCTGGATTAGATCTATTTTGGGTCTGATTTAGGGGAGCTTCATATTCTTGCAAGGCTCTCACTGTTACAACCAAATCAGCATTGTAAGAGTAACTACTTTTTATTTTTTTTAAATGTTTTAATATCTTGCTCAGCTGGGGGGAGGGAAATCTGTGAAAACAAAATTTGTGCTTTCCTGCTGCATTTTGACTTGACTAGATGTTTTTCAATGTCTGAGTGCATGTAAATCAGCCCTATATAAATTTCATTAAAAACATATTGAAACAACTCTTTCAAATTATCAACTTTAACAGCTGTGATTACACATTAGTGCCCTTAGTATCACTTTAAATACTTAACTTCATGTTTCCCTGCATAATGTGAATCCCTAACCTTTCCATTAAAGTTTAGAGGGGAGGGAAGACACAAAAAGGCAGGGATATTGTGAGGCATGTTAATGCATTTACAATAAAAAATACATTAGTCAGGTCATGATGTGTGTGTTTTTAATGCCCCCCCCCCCCTTAAAGCATGGCATTTTGATAACAAGGAGCAATTACTGGACAAGGAGAAACTGTGTGAAAGGAACAGAATAATATATTGCTTTTTCACTTTGGGGATTCAATCTGCATGAGAACACCTGCAAAGTAAGATTTGCAGTCTGAAGCTAATCTGCACTAGGTATCTACCCCCTTCACAAAATTGTCTCACAATGTGCTATGATTACCAGTGCAGGTCAGAGATAAGGTCTCAGAATTCAGCAGCGGGTCTTTGGCAAGCTGAGATAAACAGCCTCTAACAGAATGTGTTAAGACACCTTTGTGGAACCTTATTGTAATATTGCTTTGCCTTTTTCAAATCACGCCATCTGACACTTTTAGGTTCGTGAACATTCACACTTGGCAACATTTTGCAGTTGGGGCACACTTTCGTACTTCTAACATTATTCTTATGCTAACATTCACAAACTAAGGATCTCTCACCTCCATGAATGCTCTTTTCTATCTGTTCTACACTGTGTTGGACACCAGCCAATCTGGAGTTAAGCATGCTGAAGTCCACTGATCATCAACTACATGAGAAGTTTTATTTTATTTTATTTATTTTATTGAATTTATATACCGCCCTATACCCAGGGTCTCAGGGTTTTATTCACAGAATAAAATCAAGATATAAAACCACAAAATACATAATAAAAATAAAAACAACAACCCAACAGCCCCCTCCCCCAAAAGACACATTTTAAAAGGGCATAGATGTAAATCAGATCAACCAAAGGCCTGGTTAAAAAGGAACCTTTTTGCTTGGTGCCTAAAGGTGTATAATGAAGGGTCCAGGTGAACTTCCCTGGAGAGAGCATTCCACAGATGGGGAGCCACTGCGGAGAAGGCCCGTTCTTGTGTTGCCACCCTCTGGACCTCTTGAGGAGAGGAAAGAGGGCCTCAGAAGATGATCTCAGGGTCCAGGTAGGTTCATATGGAAAGAGGCAGTCTTTGAGGTATTGCATATTGCGGTCTTGAGCCGTTTAAGGCTTTATAGGTCAAAACTAGCACTTTGAATTAGGCCCAGAAACTAATTGGTAGCCAGTGCAGTCAGACCAGGATCAGTGTAATATGCTCAAACCGTCTTGATGCAGTGAGCAAACTGGCCACGGAATTCGGTTGTAAGCATTTATTCATCAAGAGGCCTTGGGACGTGATGGTGCTTCTAGCATTTATTAGCAGTATGCAATCAGATAGGCAAATCCCAGCATCCTCTGTAAAGGATATGAACATATGTTGAATAGATACTAAAAAGCTGGTGGCATAGCAGCTAAAGGTAAAGGTAAAGGGACCCCTGACCATTAGGTCCAGTCACAGACGACTCTGCGGTTGCGGCGCTCATCTCGCTTTATTGGCCGAGGGAGCCGGCGTACAGCTTCTAGGTCATGTGGCCAGCATGACTAAGCCGCTTCTGGAGAACCAGAGCAGCGCTCGGAAACTACATCAATGCAATTGGAAGTTGTGGCTTGTACTCTACAGCTTATTAAAAGTGATGAAGCGATTGACATCGTTCAGCACATTGATGCTGCTATAGGTACTCCTAGATCTTGAAAACAATTTAGGACTCTCCCATTATACGGATTGGTCTGGTCATTTTAAGTGCTACAGCCACTGGTTTTTTTGTTTTGTTTGTTTGTTTTTTAGTAGGGCTGTGAATAAATTTTTGCAGTTTTTAGGAACCCCCAAATCTCTCCTCCGAAATCTTGACCCTAAGAGCATTATTGTTTTCTCTTTTGCACCTCTTTCCATACATTGTTTCTGTAACTATTGTTTTAGTGATTTCCCCCCCACCTCCCACCCATGAATATGTTCCTTTACCAGTCAATCAATAATTCCATTATGAAAATGATGATACCTGGGCCAATCAGACTTGGCTATATGCTGGTGATATTAACAACAAACTGTGTGGATCTTGAATGAAGGCAAAGTTTCCTGGACTGATCACATGAGCAATTCCGACCAAATGGGAAGGAGGGGACAAATGATGCTCATTTTGGGCAATGCATCCCAAAGAGGGAAATATTTCTATTCCTTTCTTTTATAATGATCTACCAAATGCCACCAAAAGAGGGAGGTGACCTTTTTATGATGCCATCTTTTGGCATTTGAAAATTCTCCTTTTCAGTTGAGTACTAAATGTTAATGTGCAAGTCTCTCTCTCTCTCTGTCTCTCTCGTGTGTTGTTAAAAGATAAAGCCTGGAAAGTTTTATTATTATTACTATTATTATTTAAGGAACTAGTTCAAGTTCAACATGTCCAAAAAGGAACTAATCCCAGTTCATCTTTGCCCCTTTACAAAAAAAAGAGCCTAGTTTGGTTCATAGTTAGTTTGCAGTTCAATTCAAGTTCATCCAAATATTTATTGGCAAAAAAAAAGTAAAATAAATGTCAGCATTAACCATGTTACAAGTTTCTGTGCTAAAATATAATATATTTTAAAAGATGAATAAAATGTCAAACCACTCACATAGTAGAATAAGAATTGTTTGGTTTATTTTCCACAACTATTATGATGAACTAGAAATTATTCCAAGTTTTACTCCCAAATGAACTTAATTCACATTTAGTTCACTCAGAAAATATAGGAATGACTTTCAGGTGTCATTAGAGACCCTTGAAGTAATTCAGAGATCTTTTGAAGACCTAACCATTTCATTTGAATCACTGTCAAAAAGCTAGTACCCCTCCTATCAAGAGACACTGAGACACAGTACCTCAAAGAACACCTCTTGGCTAATTCTGCCTCTTGCCAGCAACGCTGGTAGAGTTTCCATTAGTCCAACTGCCAAAGCAGCTTTGGATGTGAGGAGAGGCAAGGAATTTCATTTGGAAGCCGTACAGGCATCATCAGGCAGGAAAGATGTTCTGTGCCAGTTGCTGTTGCTGTCCAAGTGGCCTTTTGTATGCCACAGAATTCACAAGTGTAGATTAACTTCTTGGAAGAGCAACCAAGAAGGGCATGAGATAACGTAGATGAATGCTTGTTCACTCTCCAGGAAGACATCATGGGGAATTTTAAGGAAATTATTTTATTTCCTCTTTGACTTCCCTTGTACAGTTTTAAAACTTTTTCTCCATTTCCAGATCAGAATTAAGACTTTGGAATAGGGATGGAGGAGATATTCTATTCATTTCACTTTTCAAGCTGAATTGATTAAATTCTCACTTTTTGAAACACTATGAGAACTCAAATTCAGCCGTTCTTCAAAATCCTTATACGAATTTTGCAATGCAGTTCTGCACCCAATTGGTGCTTACAGAAATGCATATATTAGGTCTAAACATGCTTAAAATGACAATATTAGCGAAAGCAACATGGAGAAATTGCTTGCAAAAATGTGTACATTAGTCAAACCTGCATACAAGATCTGTTCATTGGGAGAAATTCACACAACAATGCTGAAAAATTTCCATAAGGATAGAAGAAGAAGAAGAAGAAGAAGAAGAAGAAGAAGAAGAAGAAGAAGAAGAGCAGATTGCTGTGGGAATGTGAAGAACCAAATTTAGCATTGGGGACTGAGTCAAAATTCACATATCCTTCCATCCTTACTTTGGAATAGAGCAAGAGACAGAGATCCAGTTCACCATAGTTAGTGTTTTGCATAAAAGAGCTACAGAGATTCAAATAACCATTGCTGAGCTTGTGACCAAACAGTATGCAACTGTCTCTATGCAACAACTGTCTATAATCATTACTATTTGAGCAATAACAGTAGCTTGTAAAAACATTGTCACAATCAAGGAAATTATAATCTTCCCGTAGACCAATTTACAAGATGGCACCACCACAGAATGGTTGTGAAACCCAAAGTGGCCCTGTGTCTACTCAAGGCACTCAAGAGGTTGCTGGCTAGAGTTAAGTGGCCAAGGAAGTTCCATATTTGTGTGTCTGTTTGTGTGCTCTCACATACCATCTGCTTCCCAAGTGGTTGAACAGATAGATGTTTAAAGCAGACTGGCACCAGGCCGAAAGATGCCAGCAAATATTGTAATTGTGACTTAATGCATGATTGATATTATACCCACTGTCAGGGGTTCAGGGACAGAGGCACAGGGTAGGCAGGAGATGGAGAGCGATGGGGATGAATCCCAGGACAGCGAGGAAGAGGATGACAATGACTCAAGAGATTCCATGAGTCTTTCCAGCGAATCAGAGGATTCCCAGAAGGGGGCGCCGGTGGTCAAGGCCAGGGGAGCCCCAGGGGGGACGTGTCAGGAGCAGGGGGCCAGCGGGGGATCCCAAAGTGGCAGCTGGGCATCAGGACCAGCCTCCCCGCCAGAGTGCAGCGAAGGGGGTGGAGGTTCCAGTGTATCAGGGGAAGCAGCTCCGGCAGCAGAGAAGGGAGGGAGGTCGGAGCAAGCCACCCTCCCGGAAGGGGAGGGGAGTAGTGAAGGGAGTAGTGTAACTGTCAAAAGGAAGGTTAGAGGTTGGGCGCACGCGCCAAGTTCAAATGTGGAGGCGCGCGGAAGTACAGGGAGCCCGGAGGAGCCAGGTCCCAAAGCCCGCAGGAGGGGGGAAGAGCAATCTGGGGATTCCGCGTCAGGGGAATCCAGGAGGGGCGAAACCCCAGCGGGCAGGAAGACCCTGCGGAAAAGGAAAGAGAGGAAGAGGTGGAGCAGCGCAAGCCTCTTAAACTGGTGCAGGGGAGGGACTGACTCAGAGGGGACTTCAACGGTCTAAGCGTAACAGACGTGGGGCTGCGCGCCTCGGATGTGAAGCGAACAATGAACTCCAATAAACACTTTTGTATATAAGAAGAACTTGGCGTTGGGCTTTTGTGAGCTGAGACCTGAGGCAGCCCTGACACCCACACATTCATTTTGTAGTTCCAGGCAGGTAAGAAAAAAACATGGTGCTCATCAAGCCTATGATAGGCATCCAATCCATGATGGATGGTTTGTCTCTGGTTTCCTGGGTCCTCTTTTGGCAGCCTACTCTAAATGACCTGTGGGTTGGGTGGCACAAGTTGTACAGATAACAGGAAGATATGCACTCCTATTCCAGGGTATCAGGCCCCATGGACATAGCTGTGACACAGGTGTAAGTCTTGCTGTTCGTCTCTTTCTTGAGCACACTTGATGAGAGGCAAAGCCATAACAAGGTACTAGGGGAGGAGTAGATCTGTACAGGCGACATAGAATGTGTTGGAGAAGAACTGTCTCATTTGAACTTGCAGCCCACATGCCGGAAAAGGCTGGCAACAAAACTAGCGTTATGACCTAAACAGTTGGAGCAATATCCAGTGCTCCTGTTCTGCTTGAGTAGCAGGATCTCACTTGCACAATGGAACCTTCCTCTCCTCTCACCTGCAGCTGCCCACACATCTTCAAAATCTTCAGCAGAAGGTTGGAGGATACTCCAAAGCAGATTCTGAGGGTGTGCAGAGATGGGAGAAGGAAGGGAAGTTCTATTCATTGCATGAGCGAAACTCTGTGCATACAACGTCAGCATTTAATTGTATAAATCTTTGTGCAGTAACTATAATATTTATGTTTAAAAGTAGCTGTCTACCAGGAAGCTCTAGGCAAAAGAGAAATTTCTAAATCCTTCAAGCAATGTTGATGCTTGCAAGTCTCAATGTTATGTTTCTTGTTCGTCTTTAAAGCCACAACTATATCTAAGAAAGGTGTGGGAAGGCTCTGGGGCGAGGGGACAGAAAGCGGCGTAGGTTGAAATGAACTTTTGAGTTTCTAACCAAGCGATATGAAGTCACTGACGACAGTGGCAAATAATGCTGAAGCTTGCTATTTCCAATAATGTCTTGTGTTTTAGAAAGCTAAGAGCCTGAAATATAAATACATATAGGGTCAAGTCAAGCAATGTGTGGGTGTCTGCAGCCCATTATAAGTGTGTGTGTGTGTGTGTGTGTGTGTGTGTGTGTGTATCACTTAAAAATTGTTCTCAGTTGACTAAAATAATGTTATGTGGAATATTCTAACACCACAGCATTTGTGATGGCGAGGAAATAATAAATTTTCACTACTTGCTAGAAATGGGGGAAAGAGAAGTAGAAAGGGAAAGGTTTTGCCATTTAACTGAGCTTGCATTCTGTAGTTAAAATTGAGTGTCATATAGGGAATGTTATTGCGCTGGTAAGTATGACATGATGTGCTGGGAGGCAAGTATTTTAAAGTTAACTATCAAAAAACAATATGGCTTTAGAAGAATTTATGTATTTCTGCAGTTTGAAATAAACATGCAATTCCATGAAATCAGTGTTCCATGGTGGGGGGAGAATTATAGCAAAAAAGTATTGTCATTGTCAGATGGGGCTGGAGGGGAACACTGAGTGGAGCATGTGCGTAAAGGCACTGGGTTGTGAAATAGAATAGTTTGTCATACTTCATTTCGGCATTAAATAACCTCTTGAAATGGCTGCCAGAATCAAGCTGAACCAAAAGTGTGGCTGCAAGAATAAAGATGAGATTTCTGATGGGATGTAGCAGAGAGAATTTCTATGGAGAGCACAAAATCTTCATGTTCCATTGCCTGTGTTCACATATATGTGGTTATCCTATTGTTTTGTTGTATAAAAGTAATTATGGAGCATAGTACAAACTGTATAAACAAAGAAATGAAATTATCCTGATCTGGTCACAATTGTGCGCAGCTGACCACACAACTATTGGGGACTCCTGATTCAGATATGCATCCATATTTTGTATCAAAAGAAACATGCAACAGGTATGTATCATAGCATACATAGGGACGTGGATCCAGATGTGAATTTGCATGGAACGCAGCTGACTGGTGTGAATATTTCCAGAAACAAAATCATTTGTAGCACTTGGTATCTTGGTATCTTCCATTTTTACTTCATTGTAAACGCTCTTCTAAAATACAATAAAGGGCAGCTAGCTGTTTTCCAACAAAAATCTAGTTGAGTTATTTTTTCCCCATGATCATATAAAAACTTAGCAGTAATGCCAAGGTCACAGGTTTGATCCCTCTATGGGTACTTTCCCCTGCATTGCAAGGGGTTGGACTAAATCATTCATGGAGTCCCTTCCAAGTCTATGATTTTATGACCTGCAAAGAACAAGTGAATGAATGCAATCAAATCATGCATTCTTTATGTATTTTCCTACCTTCTCGGACCACAGAGCCTAGGGCTTGCTGATCAGAAGGTCGGTGGTTCAAACCCCCATGACGGGGTGAGCTCCCGTTGCTCGGTCTCAGCTCCTGCTCACCTAGCAGATCGAAAGCACACCAAAGTGCAAGTAGATAAATAGGTACCGCTCCAGCGGGAAGGTAAACAGCGTTTCCGTGCGCTGCTCTAGTTTGCCAGAAGTGGCTTAGTCATGCTGGCCACAAGACCCGGAAGCTGTACGCCAGCTCCCTCGGCCAGTAAAGTGAGATGAGCGCTGCAACCCCAGAGTCATCCGCGACTGGACCTAATGGTCAGGGTCCCTTTACCTTTACCTTACCTTCTCGGAATAGATTTTTCCTTTCCAATATCCCCCAATACCATTCATGAGGCTGTCAGCTGGATTTCAGCACATGCACTTTTTTGCTGCTTTAATTAAGGCCACTATATTGATGTTTCGTTAACATTTTGCTTCCTCTTAAGAGTCTCCCTTCTAGAGATATTACCAAAGGCAGAGTATTGGTATCTGACACTAACTCTATGGATTAGCACTTAATGAGATTGGCTAAAGCATTTCATAAACTAGCAGTGTGTCAGTCGTCATTATAGGTGATGCTGAGCTCCTTAATTATTACAGAACCTCCATAAACTGTGCAACAAATCTTTTCCCCAGATTCATACTATTTTGTATACTAGCTGCTCTCTATTCCCTCCCCCCGTCCCATTCAGCTATAAATTAGTTACATATTCTTAGGCATCATTGGTTTTTATGCTTCTGATTAATACGTGATAGGTTTAGGCTATAATGGTACAAGCATGTAATGGCATTTGAAGACCACTTCATGCATTATTAGCAGCTATGCTTCCTGCTGTCCTGTGGGTGCCTCCATGTCATTTCCAGTAGTGCATATCACACACTGAGGGATAGAAGAAAGAGGTTGGTTTTTGGTCCATGCCATTTTTGAAATATTTTAGGTTCTGATACATGTAAGTTACTGTAAGGACTGTGTCATCGTATTCAGAGATGTGCAATGTAATGAATAGGCAATGTGGATAGACAAGGCCAGGTTATCTATAGTGCAATTGGAGCAACTCCAGAATGTCTTCAAGGGTCTCCAGAGTCTGAGTTTCTTTTCTTTTCAAGTAAGTCTCCAGCCCTTCCAGAAGGCAAGCTATGGATACAAATGTACAACCTGCCTGGAGACTTTCTTGATGCTGAAGACACAGGTTTCATATTGCTCTGCACAGCAGTTCCAGAAGTATGAAGAACCCCTCCCATTCCACTCAGATTGAATATGATTCAGACCCTCCAAGTGTCCCTATTTTCCAGGGACAGCCCCCGATTTACATAAGCTGTCCTAGTTTCTGATTTGATCTCAGAATGCCCCTCTTTTCCTTAGGATGTCTCTATTTTCCTCAGAGAAATATTGGAGGGTATGGAGTTATGTGACCTCCCAAGCTGAGGAGATAGGCACCTATGCAACCTTTAGGCAGCCCTGCATAGGGAAATTTTAAAATGTTTAATGTTTTATTGTGTTTTTATTTAGGTTGGAATCTGCTCAGAGTGGCTGGGGCCCAATCAGATTGGGGCGTGTGTAAATAATAATAATAATAATAATAATAATAATAATAATAATAGAATAGGGTGGTCCCTATTTTCATCAGAGAACTGTTGGCGCATGTGCTGATGTAATCCTCCCTCCTTCTCCTTGGATAGAACCCTGAGGCTTTGTAACTGGAGCCAATGTTAGGCTTTTCTACCTTTGTGGATTTTGGGAAGATGTTTGGCGGCAAAAGATGTCAAGGGAGTAGTTTAAGAAGAACCTTCTGGATCAGGTAAATGGTCCATCTAGTCCAGGTACAGGCAAACTCCGGCTCTCTAGATGTTTTGAGACTACAATTCCCATCATCCCTGACCACTGGTCCTGTTAACTAGGGATCATGGGAGTTGTAGTCCCAAAACATCTGGAGGGCCGGAGTTTGCCTATGCCTGATCTAGTCCAGCATCCTCTTTTCACAAAGGCCAACCAGATGCCTGTGGGAAACCAGCAAACAGGATTTGAGAACAAAAGCACTCTTCCCTCCTTTGGTTTCCAGCAGCTGGTATTCAGAAACTGCCTCCAATGAAGTGGTGACATGGGGAATATTTTGTTGTCCAAAAGTGCTTCCTAACAGAGGGGGAGAAGAAAACAATGATAGAGATGGCTTTCTTCCTGGCTTCAATTTGTCCCCACCCACCTGCATGTTGGTAAGGACTTGCATATTTGTCTTGGAAAGAGGGGGTAAAGAAAAACAATGACATTGTGGCTTCCTTCCCACCTCACCTCTCTATTTCTAACTGCCTATGTGTTTGTGGTGTTGGGGAGCAGTCTCTCGTGAAGAAGGCAAGGGGGAAGAAAAAGGTGTGGGTTAGTGATTTCCCTCCTTGCCTTCCTGTGTTGCTTTGCCCAGAAAGGGCTTCTGAAGAAGGTGGAAAAGAGAAAGACAGATTGTTGGTATTTAATCCCTAGTAAACTAGCTAAAATGTACAAGACCAAGTCAAATGCATGCTGGAAAGGTAAGGGGAAAGAAGGCACCTTTGAACATATGTGGTGGACATGTCAAGTTAGTAAAAGAATTCTGGGAGATGATATATAATGAACTGGGGAAAAATGTTCAAAATAACTTTTTCTTAAAAACCTGAAACTTTTCCTTTAGGAATTCTAGGTGCTGAAATTCCAACAGATCAGAAAAGACTATTTATGTATGTGACCACTGCTGATCGGATGTTACTAGCCCAGAAATGGAAAGAGGACGAGAGTCCCTACCAGAGAAGAATGACAGATTAAATTTATGGACTATGCCGAATTGGCAAAAATGACTGGAAGAATCAGAAAACAGGATGCCCAAAATTTCAATAAGGAATGGGGAAAATATATAATTTACCTTAAAAACCATTGTAAATAATTAACATTATTAGTAGGATTAGAATAACACTTGTAGTTTAATGTTAAATTTTGGGTATAATGGAGATTTAATAGATTTGGATTAATAGACAAAATCCAGGAGGCAAAGGTTAACATAAGGACCCACAAAGGGGAGAAGGGAAGTTCAGGAGATTCTACGGAATTCTCTTTCTATGTTGGTTGTTTGATCATTGTTTGTAAAATTTTAAAATCTGAATTTATTTTTTTAGAGAAAGACGGAAGGAGGTTGTTGCTCTATTACTTTGTCCTTCTGGAGAGGAAAGGATGCACACTGCTACCCTCTGCTTCACTTGAGTCTGCTATGTGTGCAAGCTTCAGTTGTGCAATTTAGTCATGAATTTGCAGAGCTGTTACTGTGGTTAACTCAGAAAAAACCTTCCCTAATCTTCGTCATCAATCTCTCCACAAACCACATTTTCAAAAATCCATTTTCACAGCCATTTGCAGTGCAATCCTAACCATCTCTACTCATTAATAAATCCCACTAAATACTGAAATGTCACTGAAGTGAAATTTACTTTCTGGGACCCAGGTACGGTATGTGGGGTTAGGATTGCAGCCTAAATATTTGAGAATCTGAGCACTGTGCAAATTTCATGCACTCAATCTGTGTTTAGTTCTCAGACTTGCTGTCATATTATGGATCATTTTTATTTCTCAGTCTAGTCTGGAAGCAAGCAAGTACAGTATGCAACTTTTGGTTATAAGAGGCACCTGCCTGCCCACACGACCTGTCTCTTGCTGTTGGGCAGTACATTGAACACATTTTCTTGTTTGCTGTGGAAAAGTTGGGGGATCAGTTCTATTTCTCAGTAGTCTGTATGTGAGAGAGTGGGAGAGCAAAGGAGGACATAGGGTAATGGGCAGAAAATTGTTGAAAATAGCCTCCTTTGACATTCTACTGGTGGAAGCCGTTTCTGGATTGGAGAGATACAACCTATTGACTGATGTGCTCTCTTCTCCATGCTCTCTTCCCACATCTACATACATACCTTCCCATTAATGACATCTGTAAATACAGGAATCCCAGCTTCCATACACTGCCTGTCTTTGCAAATATCATTGAGTCATTTTGCACAAGCTATAAAGGCAGTCCTGTAATCAGAGCGATGGAGAGAAGGGGAAGGATTAGCAGAACTTATCTTTCCTCTGCTAGAGGGATGAGAATTTTCTGCTGAAACCAGGAGGAATGAGGGATGCTGCAAAAATGAATGCAGGGTTTCTGAAAGGATTTTTAAAAATATTCCTCCATTCAGGTCTCACCATGTTGTATTCTGAAGAATGATTTTTTTTTGCATTTTGAAGAATACTTTTGAAGGATGCCTATTATAGCCCAGGAATGGAGAACCTCAGGCATGGAGGATAAATGGACTTTTCTAGCATCCCTTTGTATCTGGACCTTGGTAGAAGGTGGGACATTTTAGACTAAAATATAATTTTGTAATGTTTCTTGTGTTGCTAATCTCTTGATGATTCACTGTTGTTTGTTAGCTGGATAAAAACTGCTGCTTGAACATATTTTAAGGAGTGTGAGTGTTGAATGAAAACTGCTACTCCAAGCTTTCCAGGGTGGGGGACTGAGGCAGAACTCAGTAGGAGAAAATTCGTAGACACTGAACCCAACCCTGGTTGCTGACCCAAGGGTTACACATTAAAGTGTACAGTTTCAATGAGCCAAACATTTGTTTTGAATTGGATGTATCATAGAGTTGCATTGACTGAGGGTTGTGGTTCTCTCATAAGCACATCCACCCACCCATGTATAAAAAAGTTTGAAGGACACATTATTAGATCACCCAAAGCAAAAAGCAGACCAGAGGTTCCCTCCATCCTAATATGCATGGTCCTATCAACATGTACCGTACCACACTTTAATTTATGGCACATATTGGATTCCTCAATAATTTATTTCAGCGGGCGTAGTTCTTTGAGTAGGAAATGGATTTTATCCAAATTGTTAAATGGACTATTTTGTTTGAAACAAAAACAAAACAAACCCACTTGTCAGTTAAAGGGTGCCTGAGACTAAGCGTTTTGTTTCCCACCTTGAGTCATAGCAACAGCTTTTTCCATTGTTCTGTTTTAATCTGTTTATTTATGGGATTAAGCATATAATAGTTACCTTAATCTTGTTTCAACAGGGTGCAGTGAGTGGCGGGGTCTATTCTTAATAAAGAGGCTGCTAGGTGGGCTGGAAGAGGTTTATAAAGGCCAGGCAAGGAACTGCGCTTGTGTAATAGCTCACAACACAAAGGAATCATATCAACAAAATTGTTTCGCTGAGGTCAAAAGAGTCAAACCACAGTTCATGAAAACGGCAGAAGGTGGAGAATTATTCTACTGTATGTCAAAACAGACTTTGGTCCAAAGAATCTCCCCATACAGAATTTCACTTTGCAGCATATTTGACCTATTATAAATGATCTAAGGTGGATTGCTGGTCTATTGTGGACACACAAAAGGTTGATATCATACCTACTAAAACTTCTAATGCTCCTTCCGTACCTACAACATTTGTCATGCTTGTCTTTGCTAAAAACCCATATTCTCCTGATCTTCCTGATCCTTCCACTCTTCCTGATCTCTACCACCAGTGCTGGATTTATGTATAGGCTAAGTAGGCTGAAGCCTAGGGCCTCTAAATCTAGTGGGCCTCGCCAGCCCTCCAGCTCCCCATTGCAAACCCAATACTTAATGCAAGGGCAGGGCAACTCAGGCCCAGCAACTATTAGACTCAGGGCTAGCCAGTGGGGCCCAATTCGAAGCAGTGGGGCGCAACTTGATATATATATATATTTTTGGTAGGGCCCCAGTTCACAGCCAAAATCTGCAATTTTTTTACATATAAATAAAATCCATCTAGATTGCCCTGGTGCAGCCCCCCCCCCCATGAGCGGCCCATGGGGCCCAATTTGGCCCAATTGCTCCAATTGCCTTAAGGTCAGCCCTGATGAGACTGTGCAGGGGTTGGACTGACAAGCCCTGCACCTTCTAGGTCCCTGGTACAGAGTACAGACTCATGGACTTGTTATGGAAATAAAGGGGGGCACTTATAGGAAATCAGTTTTGTCACCTCTTCTCCCTCCCGCAAACCCCGAAACAATGAGCCCAGTCACCTTTTATTCACAGTTGCATAAGCACTGCACTACAGCATGGCCATAAACTTGTACGTTCAACTGCTGAAATATACACCCAATATGTAGCAATGGAGATTTATGTTCCTGCTTTATGAATGAACACTGTGTTTTATGACTGGAGACTGTATTTTGTGAATTACCTAAGAGCCACCAATAGGGAGCTCTAGAATCAGACAGCTAACCAATTGGGTACTACCAAACAGCGACCCCTATTGCTGAAAGCAGGTAACCAGCAGGGAATGCTTCAGCTCAGCCTTTGCACTGTTGACGAAACACCCCCTGCTCTGCAGATAATGGAGAAAGATCGTAAATTGTATCCCTTCTGGCATCCTGGCCAACTCTATTACGCTGGTGTAAACCCTGGTGCACCAGAAGCACAGAATAGCAGCAAATAAAATCCGCTCATACGTCAGCAACTGATAAGACTTATCAACCAGTTCTTCCAAAGTCTTCCTAGATTATAAAGCTCCAAAATACAGGCTAAAAGAGAGTAGGTCTGGAAAGAGTGAGCCATACAATGGGTACCACCAGTGAAAAGGCCCTGCTCCGTGTAGCTCCTGCCTTGTCATTTGAGAGGTGCCCACTTGCCCTCCTTCTTGACATGAAATGTTCTCTATTGGAGTCTCCAGGTCCAATATAAAGACCATAAGAAGGGAGAGCAGGGAGCATGAAGTTCCCAACAGCTGTTAAGCAAGCAAGCAAGCAAACAGGTCACCTTTGTCACAGTCAGGACGCCTATGTTCCTTCATTTTCAAGGAATCGTGGCACTAATAAAGAAAAGTTCCAGGGTGGCAAGAGAAAGCAAACTAAAAATGCTTTTGCAGTTCATCAAAACTATCCAGCAATATCAAGTTATAGGAAAACTGGTGCTATTAACAGTAATCCTTCCAGCTGGTTAATTGGTTCGGCAACTTCCATGCACTTGACATGTGGTGCTAATTATTTTCCCCAAGAGTTAAATGATAACCAATCAGAGGCAGCTACAGGAGAGCTATGAGATCCAGGTGAGGGTCAGATGCCTTGTCAATCCCAGCAAGTATATAAGAGCATGACCCGGCCTGCCCAGGATATTTAACAATAATATCTTATGTTGTTTGGAATCAAACACAAGGCTCAGGATCCAAAGTTCAGGCGAACACAGACCACTGCATACATTACAGACGGATTTCTTTTTAATTTCTATCCTCTGCTCTGGTTGATTGTGATGTCATAGATTTTTTTAATGCCCGAGGATTTTTAAAATTATGTTATGGATTACAACACCCATCATCTCTGATCATGGCCTGCGCTAGATGGGTCTGAAAGGAGTTGTAGTCCAAAACATGTTGAGGGCACCAGGTTGGTGAAGGCTGCATTAAGGTTTTAAAGCTCCTCTATTTGGATCTTAGATTGCTTGACCTATTCATTTCCATTCTGGGTCATTGATTTTTACAAAGCATGTGTGTCTTTTATCTCAGTTGGATGAGTTATCGCCAGGCAGCAGTGGCAGGAGACTGATGAAGCCAGAAAAGCTGGGCACAGGGGCAGAGGAGGGGGGTTAGTGTGGGCAGTCTGCCCAGGGTGTCACCACTGAGCGGCGTGACAAAATGGTTGGCAGCAGGGCCTGCAGCGTGCCTGAGCCATATGTCTCTCCTGGGAGTGACACGGTGGCTTGGGCATCTGTAGGCTCCTCACTGCCCCAAACGGTCCACCCGCAGCCTCCCCCTCAGCTGTAGGGCGGCTGAGTGTGAGGAGGCAGGCAGACTCCTCGGAGGCCCCACAGAGCATCCTGCCCTGGTTCGTCCCGTTCCATGGGCAGCTGGCCTCACCTCTGGGCTCAAGGTGTGTGCGCCACCCCAGGCACCCAATCGGCTTGCTCCGCTGCTGACTGGGCATAGGGACACCTCCACACAATCCACACACATACACACACTCTGACATGCAAAGATTCTCTATCAAATTCACCACCCAGGATTTCTCAACCTGATGTTAGGAAAGAGTGATCAGGGGCTTAGTGTGGGCGACAGGGGGGCCAGAGCTCTGGGTGCACGATTTTTAGGGGTGTGAGCCAGACTCCTACACACAGGGATCCCTGCCCTGCCCTGACTATTGTTGGGGGTCTCTAAGCTCTGGAGCCCAGCCTGGTCTCGCTGCAGCATCCCAAGCCCCCTCACTAAATGGCTGCCTAGCCAATGTTGCGGGGGTGGGGGGATTTGCCTGCCAACGGCCGCATCAGCTAGCCTCCCTGCATGGGTGGGCAGGAGCACAGTATAGCCTTGCTTGGCTCCAGTGGGCAGAGCTGACTGGCATGCAGCCTTCGTGAATCGTCTGTGCCCATGTCCAGCGGCATTGGTGGTGAAGGGTGGCCTGGCACTGTGGGTTCCATTGGCCCTGCATGACCTGCCCCCACCCAGTGCTTGTTCAGAACGACACCGAGAGTGACATACTATATATGTGGTACCATTTCAGAAATATCTATATGCACACACCAACCTCTCGCCGGCAAAATAGCTGAGCAACCCTTATGACTGACATAAGCTTTTCCAAGGAGCATTTCTGAGGGCCAAGGGAAGAAATTGTGTTATTAATTGGGCCGTGCCTGGATGCAGTGGGTGATGGATGGTTTCAAAATATATTGATGGATTTTCAGGTGGAGTGCTATGAGAAGTACTTCAACTTTAATTTGAAAAAAAAAAAGAACCCACTAATTTTTTATTTTTTTTTGCCATCTAGCCTTAACTATCTCTCCAATTTTGATACTCCATTTAACCTAACTTTGTGTCAAGAACACTTGGAATCTCTTATCTTCACTGAAGTAATTAAAGTAGAGTAGAAAATTGGCAAAAACTTGGTGGAATCATTGCAAACATTCTTGCAGGAACAGAATAGGTAAAGGCAATTAATAAACTGTCATGTGTCATTCACACACTTTTGTTCTTTTGGGTTGATTTTCCAGCTCTGAAGCCCAAGCAAAACACAGCACATATTTGCAAAGAATTTTCAAAAGTGATTGCCTTTTGGCAGAAGTGTTCCCCAAACTGATTATGTGTCAATAAGGCCTGGATTTACCTTATCCTGATTTAAAATGTTACAGCCTTTTTCAAAATCAATTGGAGGTGAGTGGACAAGCATGCGGAAGGAAGCATGAAGTGCTCCAAAATCTCCTGGTAGATGGGTGCATTGACCCTGGACTTAATGAAGCACAGTGGACCAACACCAGCTGATGACATGGCTCCCCAAATCAACACAGACTGTGGAAACTTCACATTGGACTTCAAGCATCTGGCACTGTGTGCCTCCCCATTCTTCCTCCAGACTCTGGGTCCTTGGTTTCCAAATGAGATGCAAAAGCTGCTCTCATCAGAAAAGAGATTTGGGGAGCCATGTCATCAGCTGGTGTTGGTCCACTGTGCTTCATTAATTCCAGGTTCAAAGTAGCTGTCTACCAGGAGATTTTGGAGCACTTCATGCTTCCTTCCACAGACGAGCTTTATGGGGATGCTGATTTCATTTTCCAGCAGGTCTTTGGCACCTGCCCACACTGCCAAAAGTACCAAAACCTGGTTCAATGGACATGGGATTACTGTGCTTGATTGGCCAGCAAACCTGCCTGACCTGAACCCCATAGAGAATGTATGGGGCATTGCCAAGAGAAAGATGAGAGACATGAGACCAAGCAATGCAGAAGAGCTGAAGGCTGCTATTGAAGCTTCCTGGTCTTCCATAACACCTCAGCAGTGCCACAGGCTGATAGCATCCATGCCACGCCACATTGAGGCAGTAATTGATGCAAAAGGGGCCCAAACCAAGTACTGAGTACATGTGCATGCTTCTGCTTCTCAGAGGTCCAATATTGCTCTATTTGCAGTCCTCGTTTTGCTTATTTCATTTAATATTCCAATTTTCTGAGATTGTTAATTTGGGGTTTTCATCAGATGTACGCCATAAACATCACAATTATAACAAATAAAGGCTTGACATATCTCGCTTTGCATGTCATGAGTCTATCTCATATATTAGTTTCACCTTTTAAGTTGAATTACTGAAATAAATGAACTTTTCCACAATATTCTAATTTTTTGAGTTTCACCTCTATGTGTGAGTGTGTGTGTGTGTGTGTGTGTGTGTGTGTTTGGCAGGTGGCAAATACCAGATTATTAATGTAAATACTCAACTATAGCTTTTTCATGTGCGTGTTTTTTAAGCCCAATAATGCTAGCAACACATTCCTTTCTAATTTTCAATGTATACAGCTTTTGCTTAATTTGTGGGTGCCATTGTAACAGTTAATATAATGCCACAGTTGGCTAAATTACTGGCAAATTAACTTTAGATTCAATGATAAATGCTTAATTAGGTACCAATTCAAGGGTTTGACAACGTAAGCATTTCACAAATATTGCTCACATGCAGAAAATGATCAGTTTGCCCAACATTAACGTAGGGTCTTACCTAAGTAATCAGCATCTGGAGAAACAGACTCCATACAGCGCATGTTTATTTAGTTACGTTTATTGAAAAATTGCAAACTTAGCCATTGGCCAATGCATACTGTGCACTACAGGGGGGGAAACATATTAATGTTTATGGATACGCAAGGGGTGTTTACTGAAGGAGATATGGATAATGGGGTTTGAAGTGGATCAGATTTGTCTAGAGAATACGGAGAGTGTAAATATAATATTAATGCATGCAGCACAGAATAAAACCGAGTTTTGCCGTAAGTGAAATTTCAGGCATCCTCTATAGGTGAACCTCTATGGAATTTCAAGAAAAGGAAAAAAAAGTCGGCGGGGGGGGGGGGGTTAGTAAGGCTAGCCCAATTTTGGGAGGAGGGAGAGCATAAGACATACCATACAAATGCTGCACAGGTTCTTAATCTGAGAGGTTCTTTTAAATACATTGGTATCTCAGTTTAAGAACAGTCTGGTTTAAGAACGATTTGGTTTACAAACTCCGCAAAACCGGAAATAGTGTCTTGGTTTGAGAAGTTTACCTTGGTCTAAGAACGGAATCTGAATGGTGGAAGGGCACCGGCGGAGGGAGGCCTCATTAGGGAAAGCTCGCCTTGGTTTAAGAACGGTTTCAGTTTAAAAACAGACTTCCGGAACGGATTAAGTTTGTAAATCGAGGTACATACATATTTCTGAACTTAGTGCAGAACACACTGTCTTGGAACATTCATCTGGCTACATTACAACTGCACAAGAGATATATTTGTATACTGCAGATGCACATTCACAGTGGTCCCTGATTCCTGACCTTCTCCTATTAGCACAGATATCAGCAGGGTTGTATTTGAATGGGGCTCATGAGCAAGCAGGGCTTTGTGATGTGTTCGCTTCTTGTTTGATCATAGGGTCTCTTACTGTTCCCTCTGGTATTTTCATTCAAATGGCAATATCTCACTGTTTAAATGTATCACATTAAGAATCGAAAGGTGTGCTATACAATATGCATGACTCAGTATGCATTCCTGAAGGCGATAGCTCTGATTCATTTGTGTGTGGCCTCTGTGCACATGGTAATGTAAAACAATTGGCAGTTGAACTGATCAGCTGCTTCTTAAAGTGAAGGGGAATGGGGGGCGTCACTGGTTTGTTTTTGCTTTATTATGCATTTTGAATTCTCATTCTGTATTTTTCTGTTGTGAACCAACCTGGGATCTTCAGATACAAATGTATTATTATTATTATTATTATTATTATTATTATTATTATTACTCAAGGCCTATTCTTTTTCCAACAACTTGCTGGGGGCTACAGACAAAAGTGGGTGGAGCAAGGAAAGGAAATTTCACCTTTCTATAACAATAACAATTTCATTAACAAATTAATCTCACTGGGTTGCCCTAGTCACCCTGGGCAGCTAGTTTCTGCACATACTCAAAATCAGAGTTGACTCCAGGGGACATATTCTTCTTCTTTGGTGATCACTTGTAGCCGAGTAAGATTGTCTTCCATAAACACAATTTTATGGGGTTTTGGAAGATGTGTGTGTGTGAATTTGTTTTATGTGTTTATATCAGTGCACACTGATCAACGCACAGTCTTCACAGTAAGGCTCTGTTCTGATGGCATGAGTAGACACAACGACCGGTAGATTCTTATCTGCTGCAGCCTTCATCCGCCTTCACAGTCATTGTAACATACCGCTTGTTATCACCTGCCTGTTCTGCCGTTGAGGACTTCTTGGATCATTCTTTGTCTAGCTCCTTCCCTTTGACCTTACCGCCTTGGGTGACCCTGCTGGAAGTATGAGAGACCCGACAGCTTTGCTCACAAGGGTCATAGGAACATGCAAGCCCACTCACCATGACAAGGTGATGATCCAGCGAGTGAACCAGGGGACATATAGAGAAACCTGAATGGTCCATAGCTGGCCCCTGGGCCTGAAGTTCCCCATCCCTACAGATTTTTCAACATTTTTCTCTGCACTACCACTTCCCATGGCTCAATGCATTTTCAGTTCACGCTGAGGTGCAAATGTTGTTCCCTCTAACCTCACCCCAGCAACCCTCAATTTTCTTTTAAATGCACAATATTCACGTAATGGTAAATCTAGATGGAAACTTGTTGCCTTTTGTGGTTTTCTATGCTTGTTTCAATTAAATTTGCTGTCTGTGCTGAATATCAGCTGCTCTCAGGAATTTCAGGCAGAGGTCTTTCCTAGCCCTACCTGAGATGCTGACGATTGAACGTGTGCATACAAAGCAAATACTCTACCACTGAGAACACACCACTGCCTGAACATCAGATCTGGTCAATTTCTTCCCCCAAATGCATTGTTCTCCCTGAGCACATTTCAGTCAATCCTGGATGGGAAGGCAGGGGGAGTTTGCCCAACATGGTATCAAGTTAAAAGTAAAGAGTTATTCACAGCAGTTCCCTTTCACATTCCTGTGCTTTGAACTGTGTTTATAGCAAATACGTGATCTGCATTATATATGTCTATTTGAAGACTTTTTCTAAACAGGAGACTCTAAACAATACACCTTTATATGCCAAGAAGTGCTTTTCAAGAGAGGAAAACAGTGCACCCCACCTACCCACTGGAGACTTTGATGTTAAATCTCTCTGATTCTCTTCTGAGGAGCTGAACATCTCCTTAAACCTTCTAATGAACATAACACAAGAGAATATCAAAGTGTGAAAATGACAAAGATACAAATGTCTGGAAAGTATGTTAAAATACATCATTTCTGCTAGCTTGACAGAGCTTGACACGAATATGCCAGATAATAAGATCAGCATGGTAGCTATTAATATTTACACAGAGAGTTGGATGGTGCACTCCAAAAACCTGATGTCCTTCAAACCAATTAACCTGTTTTCTTCATTTTTTCTCTTCTACCGCTCTCAGTCTTCATCGTCACTTTTCCTTATTACATCTTCATTTGCCATTGTGTTAGCTATCTGGACCCTCATTATATTTAAGAGAGTGAAGTAACAATAGCAAATTCCATTTAAGAGGCTTGGATAGAGCAACTCTTGACTGTTTTGGGGAAAACAACAATATCTTAGCAATAAAGTCTCATTCTGCATGAATAAACTTCCCCACACTTGAATAGCACAGTACTAACAAGGACTGATGGAAAGATGTGGAGGACCCCAGGTTGAAGAAGGCTGATTTTGAACCATACTTGTTAAACTTTTGATGAAGTCATAATCACATCTGAGAAAGTGATTCCCTTGCAGGCAGGCAGCACACGGGGAGAGATGGGAACTCCTAGTTATGACATCTCCTTGCTTACAGGTTCTGCTCTGCTTTGGTGAGATAGGTTGATTTTTCAGCAGTTCAGCTTATGGTAAGTTAGCACCTAAACCCCTCAAAAGCAAGGCTTTTTTTAAAGCCAGAACTCAGTTCTGGCACCTCTCAGGTGGGCGCCATTGCCGTTATTAAGAGAACAAGGGAGTTTGGGCACCTCTTTTTTCAAGAAAAATAGCACTGCCCAAAAGCATTCCCCCACAAAAAAATAAGTGAGTATGGAGTAGCCCTATCTCACAGAGCTGAATGGATAGTAGAAATGTCATCAATAGCTTATGTGTATCTGTTCCCAAGGAAAGCAAAACCAACAAATCCAATCCTTTTTTTAAAAAAAGTTTTGAATATTATGCTGTGGACAAAACATTCATGAATCTTTTTGGCTTTGGATCACTTTACCTTGTTTGGGGAAGATCACAATGTGGATAGCTATTGCCAAAAATGTCATCAGAAATGAGTAAATGTAGCTTTCCGCATCCTATCTAGGATGTACCAGAGTGTAGCCTGACTTAGGAACATAGGAAATCGCCTTTTGACCATTGGCCCATCCAGCCCAGTGCTATCTTCAATGATGGCAGCAGCTCTCCCAGGTTTCGGACATGAGACTTTAGCAGCCCTAACTGGATGCACCATGGATTAGATTTGGTACCCTTTGCATGCAAAACAGGTGCCACTCAGCTATGGCCTCCCCTCCATTCCTTTTAAAGCAGAATGTGTTCCATTTACTTGTATCAGAAACAATTCTTCACATCTGCACAGGGACAGTGATGATTGCCTCTTGGATATATGTGCAAACACACACACAAACACAAACAAAACACACATCTCTACTGCATATATTTGTATCACATAAACATACACAAAGCTTTTTTTTTAAC
The DNA here is from genome assembly GCF_964106645.2 of Podarcis pityusensis. Classification (NCBI taxonomy): domain Eukaryota; kingdom Metazoa; phylum Chordata; class Lepidosauria; order Squamata; family Lacertidae; genus Podarcis; species Podarcis pityusensis. The sequence continues at coordinate 88,219,359 of NC_138027.1, forward strand.
AATACCCACAACCACCAGCACCTCTTTTTTTTGCTGCCCATAGCAGCCATTTTGTGCTGGTGCCCACAGCGCTTTTATCAATATATGACTACCAGCACATGATTTTATTCATTTATTTTACCAAAAATCTCTCTCTATGCATATTTGTATCATCCTCCTGAAAGGGAAATATATAATTGATGGTAAAGAGATAGGCTTTGCATATCCCTATTGGATGATAGTTAGTACATGGTAAGGTAAAGGGACCCCTGACCATTAGGTCCAGTCGTGACCGACTCTTGGGTTGCGGCGCTCATCTCGCTTTATCGGCCGAGGGAGCCAGCGTACAGCTTCCGGGTCATGTGGCCAGCATGACTAAGCCGCTTCTGGAGAACTAGAGCAGCGCATGGAAACACCGTTTACCTTCCCACCGGAGTGGTACCTATTTATCTACTTGCACTTTGACATGCTTTCGAACTGTTAGGTGGGCAGGAGCAGGGACCGAGCAATGGGAGCTCACCCCGTCGTGGAGATTCGAACCGCCGACCTTCTGATCGGCAAGTCCTAGGCTCTATGGTTTAACCCACAGCACCACCTACATCCCTTAGTACATGGTACACAAGACTTTTTCTTTCCTTTAAGGCTTTTGTTTCTTTGGTTTCTTCAGAAACCATTTTTATTATAATCCCCACCAACACCATTTCTCATTTTTCTTTTGGTTCCCTCCTTGATCTTCCCAGACACCAAAATGAAAAAGATATTTACTTAGAAAGTCGGGGGCGGGGGGAACAATACTGAACTACTTTTGTCCCTTAATCTATGATGCCTGCTGATTTGTTTTATACCATTGAGAGCCTTTCTTTGGAATAAATGTAATGAAAACCACCCAAAACAGTGTAAGAAATCATTATTATATATCATCAGGGTACGAGCATGCAAGCATACTTCCTGAAATGGCAGCCTTGGAATAAAACACACCTACGAAAGTGTCGTCCCCCCCTCCCCCCGGTAGTTGATAAAGCCCTGGAGCCATGTAGCAAATGATCAGCAATACACATGATGACTAACCTGTCTTGCATAACAGTCCTACCCGGCTCCTTTTGAAGATGCTCTGTGCAAGCAAAAGAGCCCCTTTGGGATAACAGGTGAACTATGCATTCTGAAGCAATCATGTTCTTGGAGTATATTGAACCCTCTTGGTGGGTCAAAGAGGCTCCGGCTGACAGCCTTGAGTCAATGTCACAATGGCTGGTTTATGACACTTGCTTAGTGCTTACCATTCCCCGAGCCTACATGTGCAGCAGAGATATGCAGGCAGTAAAAAGCCTTTGCAGCTAATGAGACAGCGGCTGCTTTGTGTAGAACACCTCATTCAGGATGTGCCAGGATGTGTTTGCCTTTCAGTGCAGACTGATGTTACTTACTTTGTAACAGGAACACAAACGCAGCACAAGTAGTACAATTGCCCCCCAAATCCCTATTCTCTCTCTAGCACCCCAGCAGTCTTTTCTTGTCATTCAGTTCCACGGAGGGGAGACCGATATTGTCACAGCAACATTGTACTGGCATGATATTGAAGAACTCCAGTCAAGGCCCCCCCCCCCGCTCCCACCCCCCCGCTCTGCAAATGCCTTTGCTTGCTGGTGGGCACGAGGAAATAAATTGAAGTTGGCATGCTGTATTTTTTATCCTGGGCAAGTTATTTGTATGGTGGAAATTAGATGAAAGCAAATTAGCATGTCTGGGGAAAGTGCAGGTAAATTGATGCGATCTGATGTAGAGCATGGAGTCAGGCAATTTGACAAGGTTTTTCGAGAACCTAGATGGTAAAATGATGATTTCATGTTGTCACTTTTCTCCGCTGCCCCCATTGGGGCTAAATACATTTTAAACCTCTGCTTCAGCTTCTTACATTTCTCTGCAATCCTTCCTAATAGACACAAACTGGGTTGGGGTTACTCAATAGCACCCGGATCTCCAAGTTAGGTGCTCAATGGCTAGATATGTGGAACTTATATGGAATTTACTGTTTGTGCCTTCTTTGCATGCAGTGGTTGATATTCAACTAAATAATTGTTATTATTTATGGATCTTACCTTTTCTGCTCCTGCATATGTCCCACAGTGTCCCCAAATCTGCTCAATGGTGTTAGGGCAGGCATGTCCAACAGGTAGATCACCGGACGTCTGCGGTAGATCACTGGTAGATCATTGGCTCCCCCCAAAGAAGCTCAACCACTTTGGCACCCTAAAGAAACACCCTCCACTCCACCCTAAAAAAAGCTCAACTTTGACCTGAACCCCACAAAAGGGGGTAGATCACTGCCAGTTTTCAACTCTGTGAGTAGTTTGCAGTCTCTAGGGAGTTGGCCACCCCTGTGATAGGGGAATCCCTAAAACACATTTAGGGTATGTGTTCAGGGAGGGGGGGGTGAGAATGTTCCATTGCACAAAGAGAAATCCTTGTGCTGACAGAATAGTAACCTTAGCACTATGTTGTTGTTTTTTTTAAATGATATTTATTAAAGTTTCAAAGAATACAAAAAAATACAAGAAAATACAAAATACAGAAAAAAGAATAAAGTTTTTAAGATATAACAAAAAAAAGAAAAATAGAGAAAAACATACAAGATAAAAACAGTTAAAAACACGTTAACTTTCCATAGCATATCTTCCTTACACTTATTTCCCCGGACCTCCTCATTCCTCCCTTTTTTGTATTCCAGTTCAGTTTGTTAGTTCAGCAAATCCTTACCATTAAGCTTTTACCCATTTGTAAACCTTTTTTCGTATCTCTTAAAGCATTACAGTTGGAAACCACTTAGTTTCTATCCAACATCCTTCTAAGATTCATTAATTTTACAATATTTCTGTAAATAGTCTTTAAATTTCTTCCAGTCTTCTTTCACCGACTCTTCTCCCTGGTCTCGGATTCTGCCAGTCATTTCTGCCAATTCCATGTAGTCAATCACCTTCATCTGCCATTCTTCCAGAGTGGGTAGATCTTGTGTCGTAACCTTAGCACTATGTTCAGTTCCACCCTCTGTTTCCATATCCCTTTCTGAAAGTTTGTCTGCATGTCACAACATTAAGACCCTAGCACAGGAATAGCCAGTGTCCTCCTGATAACCATTACAGCACAATCCAAACCTTGTCCTATTGAGTTCAATGGGGTTTACTCCTAGGTGAGTAGGGTTAAAACTGTAGTTGTAGTCTGCCTTTTCCTCAGTATCTGCTTAAGTGTAGGACCAATGTACATGCAAGCAGCTATCCCCACCCCACCACAAGTAATCTTGCATTGACTTTGAGAACAGCAGGGAAAACTAGGTTGGTTGGTTTTTCTTTTCTATTTCTTGCTTTTTTTATATAGGTGAAGTGTTGAAGCAGGAAAATAAATTCAATTATATTTTTGACAGGCAGAGGAGCCATCATTATTTCCTCATTGCATTGTTCATATTACTACTGAATATCCTGGCTTGTGGCAAGCAGAATGAATCCTTGACCGGGAGATTATCAAATTAGATTCTATACTTTGTTTTTACCGGAAACTTAAATGCCATGTTTGACTTTATAACTGGCAAAGCAAGACCCATGAGAGCATGTTTGCTTGAAGAAAGGGAAATGTTTACCCACCTGCGTTCCCTACTTGCATCAAGTTTTCAACTGAAATGATCTAAATCAATGATATAGTACACCTTTTCTGGATTAGGTTAGGTTTATATGGCAGTACTGGAGAGCATTAGCTACATCTGTATTATCAGAAGTAGCAATGCTGCTCTAATGCCTAGGGGCTAGAAGCACGGGTGAGGAATCCATTGTAATATTATGCTGTGAGACTGTAAAATAACTCAGACATTCTAAGGAAGCCAGCAATCATAATACTGGAGGCCTAAGAGAAATGCAACTGGAAAAGTATTGTTTTGAATTTGGGGGCTTAGGAAGTAGGCTGTATGTAAGACCCTTTTAACCGTTGATCCAACAAGTGTCAAAATATAAGCCAAACTAGTTTCCTGTGTTGAGGTGATAGCTTGGGTGATGGGCCATTAAGAGATACAAAGGAAAGTGTCTAACAGTTAAATTCGCAGTTAATTAGAAGGACAAAAGCTAGAGTTGAGAGCTGAGAGTTTTGGGGGCAGTGATATGACCTAGATATAAAGCAGCAATCTGGAGAGAGAGTCAGAGCATAGAATCATAGAATCATAGAATCATAGAGTTGGAAGAGACCACAAGGGCCATCGAGTCCAACCCCCTGCCAAGCAGGAAACACCATCAGAGCACTCCTGACATATGGTTGTCAAGCCTCTGCTTAAAGACCTCCAAAGAAGGAGACTCCACCACACTCCTGTGCAGCAAATTCCACTGTCGAACAGCTCTTACTGTCAGGAATGTTTGATGTCTGCTTGAATCCAAGGTGGCAGCTTGTGGCATGTAATCCATTGGTACAGTCAAATGCAACATTCCTTATTTCCCTAGAGTGGGCACAGGCAGGGGGACATCCAGTCAGTATAACTTCCTGTTTCACTGGTCTGGAGCTTCCTCCCCCCTGCATGTGACCTGGGAGATGGGCATGGCTTTGTCTGACTCCATAAAAGAGCCGAGTCATGCAGCCATTTTCTCAGTCTCTTTGTTATCTTGAGTCTTGCTTTACTTGTTCTCTCTCTTGTTCTATCTTTTGCTGCCATGCTGCTCTCCTGCAGCCATTTTGTTCTATTGTTGTAATTTTGCTGTCTGCTGGCTCTTAGCCAGCAGCACATGAGTTCCGTCTCCATATGAGAAAAGCCTGCCTTTCAGGGATCATATCGTAAACTGAAATGTGAGTAAACTTTTTGTTACTTTACTCAGAAAGACTCTTGTGTCCCTTTTAAGAGGGATTAAAGGGGACACCAGGAAATAAACTTAACTAAGAGATTTAAACGAATCTGCAAACTAGCTTTCAGCTATATTAAGGGGAATCTGCTCTTCGTGAGTGATGGGTAATACTTATTCAATATATCCTTTCCTACTATCCTTAACATTCCCACACAGCTATGGGAGAAACAAGACCCTTTTGGGGAATTAATGTTGTGAACCCCTCAATTGCAGGCTCAGGTAGTATCATGAAGACACCACTATCTCTGCTGTGCCTCATTCCCAAAGGAAACACAAACCCTGGGTAAACACAAGCCTGGAACCCCTGGAATCTTTCACCACTTGGAGATGGAAGTGCCATGCAACAGTATTGGTCTAGTAAGTAGAAATTGTTGTTGTTGTTTAGTCGTTTAGTTGTGTCCGACTCCTCATGACCCCATGGACCAGAGCACACCAGGCACTCCTGTCTTCCACTGCCTCCTGCAGTTTGTCAAACTCATGCTGGTAGCTTTGAGAACACTATCCAACCATCTCGTCCTCTGTCGTCCCCTTCTCCTTGTGCCCTCCATCTTTCCCAACATCAGGGTCTTTTCCAAGGAGTCTTCTCAGGAAGTAGAAATTAGGTAGGTGTAAATCAACAAATTGTCCGTCCCTACTGTGTGCCTGACAAACCCCTCCTGTGGCATTAGACCTTATCCAATCATCATTGCTGTTCTCAGGAAGAACTTTATTCCAGGTCACAGAAATCAGGTGAGCACAGCTTGGCATAAACACCTTAATAATCTGAAGCTTTACATGGCAAACCTCTGGTATGTGTAACACATTGTGATAATCAGGAATCTGTCTTAGGGTGCCTCTCCACTTTTTCCCTCTCTGAGGTAGACATACTAGGTTGCATTGTAGTAGGCTCTGTAATATATTACAATGAGGTGCATCTTACTTGATTCCTGGCTCTTGAGAATGGACTTTCTGAGGCCCAAACCTCATGAATGCTTATGCCCCCTGAATTGACAATAAACACTGTAATATTGACATAGGATATTAGCACAATGCATTCTTTCAAGACTTGAATATCCAGTAGTCTGGTGTTTGAACCGCATCAGAGAATTCAGTCCTAGGTACTCAAAATCAAGTTGCTGGTTTTGTCACCTACTGAGTCAGCTTTAGATGTAGAAGTTATCTGGAAGCTACTTCAAGGACTGGTATGAGAGAGCCCTGATTTGCATTATTTCTTGCTCAGCATTTTAAGTCATTGCTTATTCCATAGATGTTAATAAGACTGCTCAGAGCCTCCGTCTGCATGAGTAAGAGTGACAGATGCAAGCTCTTAGTTCAATCACTTCCCTTGGTTGTTAAATGGAAGTTTTTAAAATATTAATACTTAAAAGATGGGGGAGAAAGTCTTTGAAAAGGAAACTTGAGAAGCACTTCAATGAAGGCAAAACAAGAACGGAGAGGGGGAAATGGTGACATGTAAAGACTCCTTAATTGAATTTTTATCTGAAAATCCATTCAGCCATTTTTGGCAGCATGTATATTCTTGATAATATACCACTTTTACTCTTGGCTGGACTCGTAATATCACACCTGGAGAAAGACAAAGGAAGTGCCCTTGGTTTTTTTAGTTTCTTATTAACAGAAGCAGCCCTCCCATCAGGCAAAGTGAAGTTGGTGCTTCTTCCTCAGCCGTTCCCCTACTTCCCATAAACTAGCCTGCTGCTTCAGCTGCATAGGAAGATGTTATACCATACCAGGCTTCTATGTATGGAATGAGGAAAGAGCACCTATTGCCCTTCAGTTTGGTTGGGCAAATATCTTTGACTGGTCCTGTTTCTTAAGGTTGGCAAACTTGTGTGTGTAGACTTGCAAACTCATCCATGAGCCAAAACATTTGAAAACAATGTTGCTCCTTTCAACACTCAACTTACATTTGAGGAGGGTAGGGTCACAGGGAGGAAGGCTGATATTGGCCTGTTTTCATTTGGCGAGCCCTTGTTTGCAATGTCCACATGCTTTTAAATTTTCATCTGGGTGCAAATATATGTGACTTTCCATTTCCAGTCCCCAAACCAACAGGTCGTATGTTCAGGGATGACAGGAAGAGGACCTCTCTTTTCACAAACAGAGTCCCACCCAGAGGTCATGGGTGGACACAGAGTTGGCTGTTGTGTTGCTGGCATTCTGAAATATGATAACTGAATTTTGGTGCTCTGAGTCACTTGTCTCACATTCTCAGTGCTGACTGCTATGCCTTGCTTAAGGACTTGGTAATAACTGGGATCACAAGCTCTTGCATAATTCAGCCGGTTGTGGACATTAATATGGATGTGATTCAGATATACATTAGATGGTTTAGAGAGTTTTGGTTTTTTAATGTATAACATGATGCACAATTAAGCAAATTGTGGATAATAATATGGATGCAGTGTGGAACTCTTATTTCAATCTGCATGCCAAATATTTCAGTTCTTCTTATGTGATGAGTCATGAGCATGCAATGCCAATGTAATATCTGGAAGGGGGGTTAAAGGAAAAAAATATTATCCATCCTGAGATATATAACTGGATTTTATGCTCTGCTACAAAATAAAATATTGGAGAGGTTTAAGTGCTAAGGGCCTTCTCTTCAATGTCAACTTCGTTGGACTGGTCATATTGTTCGGATGCCTGATTATCATCTTCCAAAGCAACTACTCTATTCCCAACTTTAGAATAGAAAGCATAATGCCGGTGGAAAACAAAAGAGGTTTAAAGATGCCCTCAAGGCAAATCTTATAAATGTAGTACAACCAACAACTGGGAAACACTGGTCTGCGAGCACTCCAATTGGAAAATAGCCTCTACCAAAGGTATCATAGACTTTGAAGAAGCATGAACTCAGGACAAAAGGGAGAAATGAGCTAAGAGAAGGGCATGTTTGATAATCCTCACCCTGACCAAATTCCCTGATTTGGCATTGTCAGTGGTGGAATCCAGATTGCCCACGTTCTCAAACAGATAAAATCAGAGATTTATACTTTTTGTCATTTAATTATGTTAATGGAGTTGTGGCTCAGTATTAAAGTATGTGCTTCCTAATGAATTTATAGCTTAGATCAAAGAATCTCAGGACTGAGAAAGACTTCTGTTCAAGACTTTGGAGAGCTTCTGCAGATCAGGGGATACCATATTTGGTTAGATGGACCAATGCTTTGACTGTGACGCTGTGGTCTAAACCACTGAGCCTCTTGGGCTTGCTGGGGACGCGGGTGGTGCTGTGGGTAAAAGCCTCAGAGCCTAGGACTTGCCGATCGAAAGTTCGGCGGTTCGAATCCCCACGGCGGGGTGCGCTCCTGTCGCTCGGTCCCAGCACCTGCCAACCTAGCAGTTCGAAAGCACCCCCGGGTGCAAGTAGATAAATAGGGACCGCTTACTAGTGGGAAGGTAAACGGCGTTCCGTGTGCTGCGCTGGCTCGGCAGATGCAGCTTGTCACGCTGGCCACGTGACCCGGAAGTGTCTGCGGACAGCGCTGGCTCCCGGCCTCTAGACTGAGATGAGCGCACAACCCTAGAGTCTGTCAAGACTGGCCTGTACGGGCAGGGGTACCTTTACCTTTACTGCTGTGACAGGAAGGTAAATGACATTTCCTTGTGCTCTGGCACCCATCATGGTCACCAGAAGCAGTTTAGTCATGCCAGAAAACTGTCTGTGGATAAATGCTGGCTCCCTCGGCCTGAGAAGTGAGATGAGTGCAACACTCCATAGTCGCCTTTGACTGGACTTAACCAACCAACTAGTTTCTTTTATGTTTAGTACCTGCTTTTGTTTTCGGCTGGGTAACCACACACGTAGCATCTGTTATTCCCCGTTCAGAGATGCATATGTATTCAAGAAGTCTGTCTCGAAACACAATAGGCCTCATGGCTAGTTTGAGGAGCTTATACATTTTAGCTGATAGCAGAAAAGAAATCAAATCAGCTTGCTTAGTTATAATTAATTATTTAACTAGGCTCATCAATGTTCTTGGTGCTCTGTAGATTAAATAAAACAAACACTTGGTAAGAGCTATTGAAGAAGAAAAAAATCAATTCCATTAAAAATGCATGCAATGCAGAAATGCTGTGTGTCTTAGCTTTTCCTCAATGATCGTCAGGTATGGTCTGAAAAAAAGTAGATTTCTCCCTCCCCTCTTATATGTCTTTTTAAAAAGAAACCAAGAAACCTGCTGTTCTGTTTTCAGGATTCTACCTCTCTGTAATGCAATCATCCTCTTTTAAGTAGTTTTGCATCAATTTTATGTAATTGTCTACTGTTTATCCCTCTAATGTTTTTAGGGTTATGTTTTAAGGAGACTTAAATAACAATAAAAAAGAAAAAATCAAATCTCATGAATGAAACTGATGAATTCAAAGACCTGAACAAAGATGCACCATTGTGGGATGGTAGCGAGCAAAATAAGTCTGGATTTGAGAACATCAGTATCTGTTCATAAAATATGTCCACAAAAATTGAAATCATGATGTCTTACTTTTATGTTGCAGCTAAACTAAAAAAAAATAATAAATTGAAAAAATATTATTATTATTTGCATTTGTTATTTCCAATTTGCTTTGCTAAATTTGATTTCAGCAATTTCAAATGAAGCAAATAATTTACATCGCTATTACTTCCAAAAATGAATAGAACATGATGGAGTCCTAGGTAAAATGGTTAAATTCAGCCTGCTTCCTGAAGCTCTGCACATTATTATATATTATTTTATCTTTATATACTATATAATAATAACTGAGATTGTTTCAGGATACTTAGTGGAGATTTTTAAAGTGAAATTTAAAACTTAATGACAACAACTGAGTCTTTTATATATCTCATGTTTTTCTTTTATATATATATTTGCTTGTTTGGATGCCCATCCTTCACCAGTAGTCCTATAGTGGATTACACATACAGTGGTACCTCAAGTTACAAACGCCTCAGGTTACAAACGCTTCAGGTTACAAACTCCGCTAACCTGGAAGAGGTACCTTGAGTTGAGAACTTTGCCCCAGGATGAGAACAGAAATCATGTGCTGGCAGTGCAGCGGCAGCAAGAGGCCCCGTTAGCGAAAGCACGCCTCTGGTTAAGAACAGTTTCAGGTTAAGAACGGACCTCCGGAACAAATTAAGTTTGTAACTAGAGGTACCACTGTATATTATAAATAAAAATGAAATATTACACAATATTGGCATTGCATAAAACCATTTACAATCCTCCATTCATATTTGTCTATCTAGCTCAGTCATGACAACAGTAACTGACAGTGGTTCTTGTTAATCTGTGGGTGAACATATCAGACGACGCAGCGATTCTTCAAACAGCTCTTGTTTATTCACAGGCCAGGACAGAACTGAACTGAAGGGTTCAGTCAGCCTGCTTATATAGAGCTCCAGTACAATATAACTGTAACAATTTTCTAAAACTATCCAATCACTGAACGTCACTTTTGATCCCTTATTTGCATAACTATCTACAGTATCCCCCTGCTGGCTCAGGGTGAGAACTTCAGTATATAACAGTTCTCTACTGAAGATTTTTTCCAGCCTTACCTTAAGGGGCCAGGGATTGAACCCAGGATCTTTTGCTTCAAAAGCAAATCCTCAACCAACGAGCTACAGCCCTTCCCCATCAAATAAGGCCCAGTTAAGAGCATATCAGAATTGTGGCACATTTGGATCTGGGCATGTGTGGGAAGGAAGCTGAGAATAGAAAACAGGAATTGAAATTCACCACACTCATTCTGTCAATGAAAAACAGAAGCATAAGGGCAGGAATCTGTTCACTTTGTTCTCTAATGTTTACAGCAATTTTCTAATTGTCACATCCTGCTGGATGTATGACTTGGCATTACTAGGAACCCAGAACTGAGATCCATAGCCAGGATTTTGCTCCAAGCTTAGAGGAAACATAAATGTGGGTCCTTTATTTGAAGGTCCTTCTCAGCCATTGTGAAACGAGCAAGCATTCAAACAGGATCTCCACTACACTGTATAAATTTGGCTCAGTAATATTGTACTCAGTAGCTACAATCCACTTTTCCCCCTTCCTCGTTAAATCAAAGAGAGTATTAAATTAATCCCTTTGATCTGAGAACTGCCTTTTCACTCGCTGCTAACATGTTAATTCTGGGAAAGGCTTATTTTTCAGTCCATGGAGCTTGAGATGACCTTTTCCAACACTAACTGGAATTAAGCATATTAACACCAACAGAAATGTTGCAGTCCCAAGACTCTTGATGGAGTAATTTTCCCAGTGCACTGACAGTTGATCATCATCAAGCATATTCCTAAGAGTACTCCAAAAGTTCTATCCCACTGAACAGGGGATTTTTAAATAATGTTTGAGATGTTTATACAGGGCCACAACTGCTAATAAAGCCTGTGCATTTTCAGCTCATGAAAAATAAGGGCAAGGTAAACAGAAAGCACAGCTTTTATTGATACACCTTTCTGCATCTAAGCCACTAGCCAGGAAGTAGTAGAACCACTTTGAGGAGAGATGTATTAACCCAAGCCCCATCTACTATACTTGTCATGAGACAAAGGTCTTTGAGAGCAGAAGCAGTAAAGTGTAGAAAGTGTTGAAAAGTGCTGAAAAGTGCAGACTCATTCAGCTAGCTGACTCACTCTGACTCATCCTCTAGATCAGGCATAGGCAAACTGGGCCCTCCAGATGTTTTGGGACTACAAATCCCATCATCCCTAGCTAACAGGACCAGAGGTCAGGGATGATGGGAATTGTAGTCCCAAAACATCTAGAGGGCCGAGTTTGCCTTTTCCCTCTCTAGATGACTCATTCCTTGTGCAAATATTGTATCTTTTACAGGAAGACACACAGAGCCAGAAAGAGTAAATACAAATGGGCTCAGTGTGTGCTCTTTTTTTACCTTGATCTCCTACATTATGTGTTTGTAAATGTTTTGCCTCAGTGAAGTTTTATTCATTTACTGTGAAGACGCTGCATTTTGACTTCGCTGCACAAAATACTTCAGAGATGACTGCTGGCAAATTCCACGCAGAGAGCCACCTCTCCTTTCCCACACTTCTATTTCCAACTTTGCTGTTGATCAGTTTTCTATTCCTCATAGAATCAAATTTAGCAATGTGGACATCAGCTCCAAGTCTTCACACTAAGCAATTTTGAGCCAGAAAATGATGAGGGTTTGAATAAATTAACATGCATATTTTCTCTCTCACACACATCTATCTATCTATCTATCTATCTATCTATCTATCATCTATCTATCTATCTATCTATCTATCTATCATCTATCTATCTATCTGGTAGGTAAGGTAAGATAAAGGACCCCTGGAGGGTTAAGTTCAGTGAAGGGGGACTATAGGTTTTGGCTCTCATCTCGCTTCAGGCCAAAGGAGCCCGTGTTTGTCCACAGACAGCTTTATACCTGTACTGAGTATATAAATAAGCTCTCTGAGAAGCAATCTAGCAATCACACAGAGATATGGGAGAGTGGTGCACAATCCTACCCCATGTCAATTTTCTGCTCAAAATACACATCCCAATCCATCAAATCTGGTATGCACAGCCCTAATATAGCCATGTTTTGACTGCTGTTCTGAAACCATCTTTCTTCCCATCAGATGCAGTGCACTGAGCAACTGCCATGCAATCACTAATATCTATTTTGTCATTGCCCTTCTCTCCGTGAACACTTTTAGTTGTCCCTGTACTGGAAATATTTCATTAGACACATTAAGTTCAAGCAAAAAGTTCACCGAAATGCTTTTGCCAGGATCACTCACATTCTGGACACTTGTCAGGATTTGCCCTGATGCAGAGCTAACATTTCAAAATGTATGCCAGTGTATCATGATCCTGATCCCTCACTTATCTTAGTTAAGCTTAGCTGTGCACTGAGCTGTGTGGGTTTTGGGGTGGTAGCAAGAAAAGAGATAAAGGTAAAACTAGTACAAATATATGTACAAAACTAGTTCAAATATATGTTGGAAGTGTAAGGAAAAGGAGGGGACATTTTATCATATGTGGTGGGATTTTAAGGTAATTTTTAAAAAATTGGGAAATGATATACAACGAATTGAAGAAAATGTTCCATTTAACATTTGTTAAAAAACCCGAGGCATTTTTGCTGGGGATTGTAGGGAAAGACCTGCCAAAAAAGTTGAAAAACATCTTCATGTATGTGACAATGGCCGCGAGAGTTCTGGTAGCACAAGGATGGAAGACTGAAGAAACCCCAACTAAAGAATCATGGCAAGAAAAATTGATGGACTATGCAGAACTGGCAAAACTGACATACAAGCTACGGGACAAGGATTACTGTGACTTTAAGGATGAATGGGAACCCTTTACAAATTATCTGAAGACACAACAAAGTGAACTGGACTCCTTGGCAGGTTTTGAATAAACATTCACAAACTTTTTATTGATAATAATCAGCTAAATAGTTTGAGGATCTATACAACTTTGTAACATGCAGAAAACAGCATTCTTAGAGAAACCAAAGACTGGAACTGAGGGAAGTCGGGGGGTGGGGTGGGGGTGGGTGGTTTTTTTTGGTGGGGGGGGAGGGAGGAAAATGGGGGGGAAACAAGGATGATATGTTTTTGGATAATATGTCTTGTTATAATTTTGAATAAAAGGGGAAAAAGAAAAAAAGGAAAGAGATAAAGGTAAAACGCCATATACAGGTCCCAATGCTTATTTATTTCTGGTTTAACCTTCATCTTGCAATCGTCTCTGTTTGCAAAAACCTTGTGTCACCCACTTAATTCTGATTATGTAATATTACTCTTCTGAAATTTCAACTGCACTTCTTGGCTTATATTTAGAAATATGATTAACCTGCACATTCTACTTCTATTTCAAAACAAAAACTATAGAAACAATAAGATCCTCATGCACAATCCCCCCCTTCCCCCCCAAAAAAAGGCTTGATTTATTTCTGCAGTTCTTTTATATGAGAAATCAATACAAAACATTCTGTTTTGTAGTTGCTTTGCAAGCTAAAATTGCATTATATAGGTTTATACATCAGGGAAACAGGAAAGAGCAATAAAGAGAAAGTTAGGACACAAGTTATATCATTTTGTGTTGTGATATTACTGGAATGGAGAGACATGCGTTGATTTAATAAATGAGATGTATGTGCCTTAATAAATCTATTTCAGTTTTCAGAAAGATGCTACAGTAGGTTCATATGCTATTATTAGAAGTGGAGGCGGGGACAGCTTTCTATATTATTGTTTTTTGAAAACATCTGTACATAATGTAGCTCTAATAAATATACAGGAATTTCCAACCCCCTTCCCATTTTGTTTGCCAGGAACAGCAATTAATCTGCTCTATACTTATTGAAGTCAGTACATTCTGCTTCTCTTGCATAATAGGTTCACTTTTTACAGCACATGCAGGAGATAGCAGTATGTATGGAACTGAAGCAATAAGGGAGTGATTTTGGTCTCTGTTGTGCTTTATTCCCAAAAGGAAGCACAATCACTCAGTGAACGTTTGGAATCCCTGGAATCTCGCGCTGCTCATGTGAAGACATCTGAAGGCAGCCCTCTATAGGGAAGCTTTTAATGTTTGACAAACTGTTGTATTTTAATACTTTGTTGGAAACCACCCAGAGCGGCTGGGGAAACCCAGCCAGATGGACGGGGTATAAATAAATTATTATTATTATTATTATTATTATTATTATTATTGAAATTGGGGTGGTGTGTAGCACTGTCGTCATTTTATTTCCTACATCAGATCATTAGATGCTGCATGCAATTAAAATTAAGACAAATATTCCATGCAGATTTAGGGTCCAATCCTAACCCAGGCGACTGCCCAGAGGGATTTAAGGCACTGGTTTGGTCACCACTGCACCTGTAGCCCTGCCAAGCATGCTATCCAGAGCAGAAGGTAGGGGGGCAGACAGATCATCATTACGGAGTGATTGAATGTAGATCATGCCTGATGTCATCACATGATGGCATTGGGATGGCTCAGGATCCAATCCCCCTTTCTGCCCTCCATTTTGGGACTTTCCACTGCCCCATATTGAGGCTTTCCGCTGGTTCATTAGTGCAGAACCTGCTGGATCAATTCTGCCTACCTGCAGGCCGACAGAAGGAAAAGATCCACACCTCTGCAGGTGCTAACATCACTGCACAGGCAGAGACCAGCAGAAATGGGTGGAGGGGCATCACTTCCCAATAATAATAGCCAGGTGCAAAAGAGGTTCAGGTTGCTCTGCCACTATCTGCCACTGTCATAAGAAAGAAATATCAGCTACTGCATGGTCGGGTGGGAAACAATGCTGTCCAGGGTAAAGACTGTGGAGAGAATAACTGGGTGCACTCTTCCCACCTTGGATCAAATCTATGCTTCCAGATGCTATAAGAAAGCTGCAGAGATAGCGCAGGATTGTGCACACCCCAGAAATGATCTCTTTCAGCTTCTGCCTTCTAGGAGAAGGTACAGGGTTATAAAGACTAGGACTAGCCGCCTGAGAAACAGTTTCTATCCAAATGCAATTTTGGTTTTAAACGCAGTGTAAGGAATCTCTATGGGAGTGTATTGTATTTTAAAAATGGGGTATCAGAGTTTTTAGGGGGATAACCAGGTTGGGATAGCTGGGATAGCAGGCTTGTTGGTTTTGAATGTCTTATGTAGACCCCTCCCCCCCATTTTGTTGTTCTGTATGGGACAATGACAATAAAGATTATTGTATTGTATTGTGTATCACATCATATATCGTATCGTATTCCCTAGAAGGATTAGTAAGTGTGGGCAATTTTTATAGCATGCTGCTGTTAGTCAGTACCACACAGAGCACCAGAGCTTCTACAATGTAAATCTCCATAAACGTCCTCCATATTCTTGATGGTCATGGTTAGAGTAGATGAAGATTTCCATATGATGGCAGTAAGCAGTCGATTCTAGATATTACTATGATATAGGCATATTTTGTTTGAGGACTCTTCTGTCAGATTTGACTCCAAGTCCTAAAGTTCATGACAACATAAAAGTGATGAAATGTGATGAAACTTTAATGGAAGTGGCACACTTCTAAAAAATTAATTTTCAACTGAATGTTGCAGAGGAATGTATACTCTTCTTTTTGTGTTGGTTATAAAATGAGCCCAGAAAGATAGACAAAAATAGAAATAAAAAAATTCCAGGGTGACCTTTATGACCCTGGCATATTTTAGGCCACGTGTCTCATATTCACACAACAATGTGTTTCATCATAAGGAGAGCTAAAAAAAGTGTTCAAAACCTATTCCAGCATGCCACTGTATTCAACTCGGGGACATTTACTACAATGACACTAATTTTTAACTTTGTGGTTTCCCTGCAAATGTCACAGAAAAAAAGAATACAAAAACAACAATAATAGGCAGAGTTTTTAATCATCTTAACATGCTAATAAAGCCACAAGAATTGTGGAAAGATCATTTGTGGCAACATTTGTTGTTCTGCTGAAATCCTTTGGAAAGAGATTTAATGTCTTTCTATATATCATTAAATTGATCCAGGACACAAAATGCCATACACATCTCATTTCAAAGCAAACATTCCCTTCAGCACTTACTGGACCAGTGGTTTATATGGTGTTCTTGTTTTTAATCCCATGAGAAAAGCCCAATACATTGTGGGATAATGATTTTGACCGTCAATACACAGATGCTCCTGCCCAATAAATCCAAATTCAGAAACAATTACCTAAATTACATTGAGACCATTTCACAAGCATATTCTTTTGTTTCCTATTAGCAGGTTCATCAAAATCCTTAATCCAGTACTTTATTTGTTTATTGGACGTTGTATGCAAAGGAAGGCAGATCATTATGTTCCTACCTGCTGTTAAATGAGAAGCTCAAAACTATGTTTTCATAATTATGTACTTTTAAACTATCTTTAAGAACAGTGTTAAAATTATCTAAAATCCTTAAACATGTCATTTATGTCTTTTTAAATTTTCCCATAACATATTACCAATTTGCCCTGAAGCTACAGTGGCATAAAAAACAACAACAACCTGGGTTAAGATTCTTCCCTCACATGCACACACACACACACACACACTTTTTTCGAGAGTTGTTTTTCTGATTGTCATGGTGACACTGAACTCTTGAATAAAATTATTATTTCCTTCTGGAGGCATGCGCACATAGTTCACTTGATAAGCTTGATGAGTTAAGGGAAGTAATAAAGGTAGGTCATTTTTCAAAACAATTGGATTGAACTTCAGGAAATTTCACTGAGATGCAAACATACTCCTTCAGTCCTCAAAATAGGATTAAGAAGACAACTAGCTAGTTCTGCCTGCTTTCCTAAATGTTGGTACTTCCACAGCTGGAAGACTAAAGTTGTCATGCAGGGTGATGATGAACTAAGATAAAAGTCTGTTTCATATTTTACATTTTGCCCAGGAAATTGCAGGTTTAGTATTTATACAGTGTTGCATCCATTGGTTCCACAGATGGAAGATTACTTCACCTTCCTTTTGTCTGGAGTAGATGTTGAGGGAGCACAGTGATCAGCAGGTGAGAGTAGTGCAGTGAGGAGTTCGATTACACAAGCAAAAATTTGTTACACAAGTGGAATGATGGTGCGTGGGGGGGCGAACCCTAGTTAATTCTTTAATTTGCTTGGAGGTGATGATGGGCTGGATGTAAATTGAAGATAAATTGTGAAAATATAGAGGTGTTATGTGAGCCCAACTCTGAAGTCCAGAAGGTGAGGAGATTCCTATATTGTATTGAGTTCCACTCCCCTAGAAGAAACAGGTCCATTGCTTGAGGTGCTCCTGGAATCAACACTGTCACCAAAAGCTCAGGTGGCCTCAGTGAATAAAAGTGCCTTTCATTAGCTATGGCTGGTTTACCAGTAGGGATAGGAAATATGTGGTTTTCAACATTGTGATATATTGCCAGCTAAACATCACAAGATACCGATATATCGCAATGTATGAAATAAGGATGGAACTAGGTAGAGGCAAACAGGGTAATGCTGGCAACTGCGAATACTTAGGGGTCTAAAACTGATTAATCATCATCATCATCATCATCATCATCTATACCCCGCCCGTCTGGCTGGGTTTCCCCAGTCACTCTGGGCGGCTCCCAACAGAATATGAATAAGAATAAGAATAAGCAATAAAAACATCAAACATTAAAAACTTCCCTAAACAGGGCTTCCTTCAGATGTCTTATAAAAGTCAGATAGTTGTTTATTTCCTTGACATCTGGTGGGAGGGCGTTCCTCAGGGCGGGTGCCCCTACTGAGAGGGCCCTCCACCTGGTTCCCTGTAGCTTTACTTAGCTTTAACATACTGTTACAACTGCTTTTTTGGTACAGATTTTTAAATTAGCACATTTTCTCTCAAAGTAAAGCTGCAGAAGTAATTAGTAGCCTAGATATCAAATACAAGGTGAGAAAATGTTCCCTAAAAATTGAATTACATTGAATTGAATTACATTGAAAACTGAATTACGTTACATTAGACACACATACAAACACAAACACTTTGCCATCATTTTAATGTCAAAAGCCTCCTCAACAAGTGGCCTGTTTCACAATTCCATCTAAGTACCGGGTTCCCCCCCCCCGGCCCCAGGCCCTGCATTGATTCAAACCAGAGGGCCGATAAGATAGTAATTTATACTTTTAACCCAGCTCAAATGATAAACTCCACAACCTGAGGCTACTTGAATTTCTGTGTGATATCTGTGTCAACCATAATAACCATCTAACTGGATCAAAATGAAAGGCCCATCTCTTAGAATGTTTAAAACAGAAATCTAGCACAATTGATAAGAGCTTTGATCACAACTAGACGTTTGGGAATAATAATGGCCAAGATAAGGGTGGTTAGGATTGTCTCTCTTTGAAATCGTGTTATCATTATGTCAAATGTGTGAAACCAAAAGCAGAAGTATCATATCTGAACGAGAGATAAATGTGTTTGAAACTATGAGTTTTCATAGCATGAGTTTTCGTAAGGGAAAACAAAGGACTGTGCTCAGTGATGGAATCATGTGAAATCCAATGTGTGAAAGTTTATGGGAATTACGTATCATATGCAGATAATAATGGTAGAGAAAAACCAGATGTTGGAATGTTTGTGGAAATTAACCATTGCATATTGACCATAGTTGTTGGAAATGCTAATATTGCTACAGGCCATTCTTATCAATAACATATTCTAGGCACCCCTGATTTCCTTTTCTTCTGCATTGCTTAGGGCTGCCATACTTCTGGAATTTTCCAGACATAGCTGGGATTCAACTCTCATAAAGAGCATCTAGGACAGTGGTGGCAAACCTATGGCACGCATGCCAGAGGGGCACTCAGAGCCCTCTCTGTGGGCACACGTGCCATCACCCCAACACAGAGCTGGCAGAAGGAGAGGGCAATGTGTTGAGTCCTCAGCTCAACTTGTGTCTGAGTAGAAGCACCTCGGATGGGGTGTTGGGGTGTGTGTGTGCAAAACAGAGCCACAACCTCCAGGGCAGGCTGGGGGTATGTGTGTGGCAGCAACATCCCTTGCCTGCTCGCTTGCCAGCCCAGCCCAGCCTTCCCTCACTCAGTGCCTCTGGAGCTGGAGGAGGGGGTGGTTGCTGTTGTTGCGGCAGAGGGACCCAGTGATGGAGGGCAGCAGGTGCCTGTTTGCTTGCTGCCAAGCCCGCCTTCCCTCACTCTGGAAACGGAAGTGTGGCAATCAAAATGGAAGCTATACTCAGAACAGAGCACGTTCTGCTTCCGAAAAATGTTCAAAAACCAGAACACTCATTTCCGGGTTTGAAGTGTTCGGGTTCCAAGTAGTTCGAGAACTAAGCTGTTTGAAAACTGAGGTACCACTGCATTGCTCCACTCTCTCTCCACATGGATGCGCCAACCTCCCCTTCTAAACTAAAACCTCAGTATTCAGGTTAAATTTCTGTGTTGGCACTTTGCGATAAATAAGTGGGTTTTATTTTAGTTCTTTTTTACTTTCTCCTCCTGTGATGAGGCTGCATTTTAAAGTTTTAATGTTGTATTTTAATCTTATTTTTAAGTTGTATTCATTCAACTTGTTTTTATTATTGATTGTTAGCCACCCTGAGCCCAGCCTTGGCTGGGGAGGGCGGGGTATAAATAAAATTTATTATTATTATTATATTTTGGGTTGCGGTTTAGGCACTTGGACTTTAAAAGGTTTGTCATCACTGATCTAGGAGGAAATTGCTGAAATGCCTGCTAAAATCCAGACATGTGGCAACCCATGTTGGAAGTGTAGATTTTGGTGAATTTGCCCCCCCCCCCAGCTCAAAACTTCATTTTTTATCTGAGATTTTGCAAGAAAGGCTCAACAACTCCGGGTTTTCACGTTTTGAAATATGGTAACCGTAGAATTCCTATTTACTTCACTTTACATACCATCAATGTTTCTCTTAATGTATATGTGTTTTATAGTATCGTTTTTGCCAAATATGCACATTATTGCTAAGCAATTTTCTTTACTGATGCATTTTTAATGTTATTTTTGCATATGTATACATTTTTATGCATGTTTTTACCTTAGTGTGTACATTTTTCTACACATTACTAGACTGGAGAACTCTATGGCAATATTTGGAAAAAGTGTGTTCTCCAATAAATGAGAGCACGTGTTGCGGTGTGGGCCGCCAAGCCAGCCCTCTTGTTGCCAGGCAGGTTAATAGTTGTTGCCTGGCATTGTGATTGGGTAACCGGGTTGCTGGGGCAAACTGTATGTTGCAAATTGGGTGGGTGGGACCATAGTCTTTAAATATTGGTGCACTCTGGTTTCTCTTTGCAGAGTGCATTGGATCACCCGCCTGCCCGCCCTCTTTTCCGGTTGACCTTGCTTTGCCTGTCATGGGGTCGTCTGCCTTGGCGCAGGGGCCTAGTAGGAATTTTGCCATTTGGTGATTGGCTGGGCCATTTGGTTTTTGCCTACTACTCAGCAATTCGTCACAACTTGTAAGGTTGCAGTTAGGCATTGGTTATAATATGCTGGTGGTGGAGGGGTCAGGATAGGCTGTGCCTGCCCCTCCTATTGAGCTGAAGGGAATTCCGTTAAAGGAATCCTGGGGCTTACCACGATTTCGTCCTATCCCTGTCATGGGATCAGGGCCGTCCAATCCCTGTCATGGGACCAGGGCCGGCAAGCCTTCGGGGAGCTGCTTAGTGGGTCCGACGCTTAGCTCAAATGACCCCCAAGTTTGACTTTCCCTTCTACTGGCTACCGATCGGACCTCGGGATGTCATTTCTGTCCCAGGCGGGGGGACAGATAGTCATAACCAATGTCTAAACAACCACTCACTGATTTTTGTATTTTAATAAAGTTGTGGCCAAAATAGTGTCCAAAAACCAAAACTAAAATTACGTGTTATGTGTGAAGTTATTTGAGGGGTGGTCTGGGGACCTACACATGCAAATGTAAATTTTGAAGGAGGGCTGTGTTTCAGTTCTTGTATTGTTTTGGATAGTAAGAATTAGGTAAGCTGACCTTTAACTAAATCAATTTTCTCCCCCATCACTATTCCGATGCCAGAGAATTTCACGTTTCCATGTCACCTGTCCCCATAATTTGCCCCTCCCATTATGTCAGCCAGAGTATTGGCAGTTTCTGCTTCTCCACCTGCTGCTTGGGATTTTAAAAGATTCACATATCTACAGATCGTGCATTTTGCATTTAATGTCACATATAGCTTAACCCTGAATCAAGCCTCAGCTGCTTAGAATAAATAAAACTGAATAGTTTTATACTGTATATAATTCTACACACACACACACTTTACTTCTGTGGTCCCGTTCGAATGGGTTTTTGTGAAAAGAAAAGTAGCATAAAAATATTGACCATAAATAAATAAAATTCAAGAGGAAGTGATGCTTCCTTAACTACTCACTTCCTTCATCTTTCTATTTCTGACAGACAAGTTGCATGGTTAGAGGTGAATAGCATAGGACAGGCTTCTACTATGGATACTTTTCTTTTCAAATAGGAACATTTCGCCCAATACTACTTTAATTACTTTTTGTTACGAAGCAAGTGGCTAAGAAGAAAGGAGCAAACCACCACATTATGCAGCAGATTTTCCTGCTCTTTGTCTATTTGCTTATCACACTTATATTTGAAAGACATCCATGAAATTCTACCTTTGCCTGAAGTGTGTAGCAAATATAGAACCCTCTTACGCTGTCAAGTAAACTCAGCTAAGGCATTGTATTGGAGCCGACACATGCTTGTACTGTGAAATCCCAATTTCCTGGTATTCATCCGTGTCTGCACAATATAGCATATGACAATTTCCTCATTTAGTATAATAAAACTATTTTATTCCTCATAGCCTTTTATTTTTTAGGATACAACAATGTTAGCATGGCATATTTTATTGAATAGCGCAGGCTAGAAAGTCTGCACCCCCAAACAGTTCTTTTGGGTGAGCTATTGGAATACAGCATTCAATTTGTTAATGCTAGATACCTCCAGGGTTGCCCTATGGCCTCAAAATCTACCAATTACCTGGATTCAAGAAGCAAGATCAGGTTTCTGGATGGCCTGGCACAGCTGCTGGTCTAGATTAGACGCAATAATATGTCATATCAATATATTTCTTTATACAAGGACTTATTACTGCTAATCCAGAACAGCAACTGTGCTGCCCAGAACCCTAATATTGTGTGCATAACCTTTTAAAGATGTTTTGTCAAGCATTTGCACATATTGCATAATTTAACATAATTTGAACCCTGGGAGGGGGAACATTTGGAAAGGGTTAAAATAGGGATTAGGAACCTTTCAAAGGGAAGTTTGGGATAGAAAATACAAGAGTGTTCTGCAATGTGAAAAAAGAAAACAAAACTCTAAACAAAACTTTGTTCAAACAAGTGGTACCTCGGTTCTCAAACGTAATCCATTCCAGAAGATCGTTCGAGTTCAGAAATGCTCAAAAACCGAGGCACAAAGGGCTGTCTGAAAATTCCATTGAGAAAACTGAAAAACACACAGTGCAAGCCGTTTGACTTTGAAATGGAACGTTTGAAAATGGAAGCATTTACTTCTCCGTTTTCAGCATTCTGGTTCCAAAATATTCGTCAATGGAGATGTTTGAGAACCGAGGTGCCACTGTATTTGAGGGAGAGAGTCGGTTTAATAGATTTCTATGTAAATAATATGTGACCAAAGAAACAGGTTTTAAGTGTTCCATTAAACAGGTGAAAAGTTCTTTCATAAGAATCGATACATGAAGTATTAGAGCATTCAGCCTCTACATTCAGATATTTTCTCTTCTTTTTCAGTTTCTCTCTGAAGTATTTTCATGTCTGAAAGTTTGTGATTGCCTAAACTGAAAAGTATGGTAAAAGTTGTTTAGGCTTTTTATTTGTATTTTTTCTGATTGCTGGTATATGATTTCTGGAAGGGATAAAAAGATGTGTTGCCAAGCTACCGCACAGAGGATGCAGAGCATTTTGTGTTATGGAGAGCTTTTGTAAAACACTCTCTCGATTTTTGCCACTGATTCACAGGTGGCGTTAATGGGGGCAGAAGATTTTGGTGATTCTTAGGTGGATGAATTGGTGCAAAAGTATTAGGAACAGGACTTTAGTGATGGTGGAAATGGCAGTGATTCCACAGGGGCTGACATTTCCTTTCCTTGAGGCTCCTGGTGCATGAAGCTATGTCATGATATGACATTTATGGAAAGGAGCCTTCTGGGACCAAAACAACAACACAGGGACTACCCTGAAAGAAAACTGCTGTTGTTGCCCTTTAGGCAAACACAGTTGTTGGTGGATAATGAAAGTGAAGGAGGTGAACTTTGCTTGGATAACTTTCAGCCCAGCACTGGTTTGATGCAGTAAGCTTTCTTATTGTTCTGTTTTTGAAGGTGACCCTACGATAAGTACACATGATAAAATTATTGTATTCAGGCTGATATAATCCAGGGCTCATGATAGATGGTTTTAGCTCACTTCTCTCAAAGTTTAGCAAAAAGCCATGAAAGGTAGGTTGCAGCTCTCTTTGTAAAGAATTGATTACCGAGGAATTTGTTTAGTTGTGTCTGACTCTTCGTGACCCCATGGACCAGAGCACACCAGGCACTCCTGTCTTCCACTGCCTCCCGCAGTTTGGTCAAACTCATGCTAGTAGCTTTGAGAACAATGTCCAACCATCTCATCCTCTGTCGTCCCCTTCTCCTTGTGCCCTCCATCTTTCCCAACATCAGGGTCTTTTCCAGGGAGTCTTCTCTTCTCATGAGGTGGCCAAAGTATTGGAGCCTCAGCTTCACCATCTGTTCTTCCAGTGAGCACTCAGGGCTGATTTCCTTAAGAATGGGTAGGTTTGATCTTCTTGCAGTCCATGGGACTCTCAAGAGTCTCCTCCAGCACCATAATTCAAAAGCATCAATTCTTCGGCAACCAGTTCTCACTTGCATACATCACTACTGGGAAAATCATAGCTTTTACTATACGGACCTTTGTTGGCAAGGTGATGTCTCTGCTTTTTAAGATGCTGTCTAGGTTTGTCATTGCTTTTCTCCCAAGAAGCAGGCGTCTTTTAATTTTGTGGCTGCTGTCACCATCTGCAGTGATCGTGGAGCCCAAGAAAGTAAAATCTCTCACTGTCTCCATTTCTTCCTCTTCTATTTGCCAGGAGGTGATGGGACCAGTGGCCATGATCTTTGTTTTTTTGATGTTGAGCTTCAGACCATATTTTGCGCTCTCCTCTTTCACCCTCATTAAAAGGTCCTTTAAAAAGGTTCATTAAAAGTTTCATTAAAAAGTTTTTTTCTATTACTGAGGAATAGTCCTCCTTAATTACAAGAAGTTCCTTCATAGTTTACAGTGTTGAGATATGATGTGTCCAAGCCAATGGCATAGCATGGGGGCACAGGGATGGTTGCTCTGGGTCCAAAATTATCAGAGATGCAAAATTCCAGCACCCAGTGCTGCCTCAATACAGCTAAGTGCTTCTGTCGCTGGGCTCTATTGAAAAAGGCTTCTCCGTGTGAACCAGGAAGTGACCTCTCCAGACAATGGAATGACTCTTCTTTGCTTATCTCTATGGCTGCGATCTCCTGGGTGATGCAGACACCGTCAGGCAGTTGAATGTACATGCTTACACCTTCCATTTCCCTCCCTTGCCCTGGGTGCTGGCAACCCACGCAACACCACTGATCCAAGCCCTGAAACAAATCTATGTATAAGTTGTGCCCTTCAGGGTGGAGGAGGGGTAATGACAAGGTGGGTTTGTAATACTTATCCTTTGTAAAAAGACAATACAGAGTGTAGGGATCGATGAATCAGTTGGCCCTCTTCTCAAGCTTAAGTTCAATTATCCACATTTCTACATCAGTTTGTGATTTTTTTTAAAAAATAAAAACACTTCTCATGAAAATTCATCACTGAATTTCTCCTAATATACACATCTGTATGGACACTGTCCCCTAAAACAATGCATTTTTTATATTATTTTCATCTAATAAACAGTATTTGCATTGCATGACTGACAAACTATATTGCAAAATTCAGAGAACTGAGAATCTTGAAGGATGGGTTTGTTTTGGTTCACGTATTGTTTCAGAAACTGTCTTTAAATGGTAACTGAAACAATTTTCTACCCATCTAGTCACCTCATACTAGCCACCTCAATATTTGGATCCATATGAATCTAGGTTCCTGTAGGGTTAAAGTAACAAAGCTCAAAGACCAGTGTTCCCAGAGATCTTTTGATGGTAGCAGTTGTGGGGAACCAGCTCTTTGGCTGGTTTTGTGAGCTAAATTGTGTAACTGGAAGAGTAGAAGGATCATGCTTCCTACTCTGCCTGTAGGGGAGGCTAGATAGATTACATCTCAGTCACTTCAAAGTCTACAGTCATAGGAGTTCAGACACAAAAATAAAAAGTCATTTCACAGAGCTCCGTCCTTGTTTTTCCCTTGCTTCCTGATAGGAGCACCTGGTGGGATTTATGCACATCAATCATAGAATGATAAAATGATTGGCACATACATTTTTTTTATATTATTCAAATGCTATTCCCTGAATAAGTGGCAGGCACATCTGCCTAGGACCCATCTGTCCAATGAATTTAAAAATGAGAAAATATTGATCAATTCTATAACCTGAGTGATAGCTCAATCAGTAGAGCAAGAAACTCTTAAGATTTCTGCATCACAGGGAGTTGTATTAGATGACCACCATGGTCTCTTCCAGCTCTCCAAGTCTGTGATTTTGTGAACCTAGACATTATCAGCAGCCCTTATTGTGTGTCACTGTTTGTGCAGGGGCAACAGGGATGAATACTTTACCTCCAACCCCATTATCATAATGGTCATCCTCCCACTTGTGAAGGTTGCCTACATGCAGTTGGAACCCCCTCTGTACTCATGGAGGAAACCCGCATTTCCTGGAGTTCTAAAATACATGAAGAAGTACAAGAAGTTCCCCAAGGCAGATAATTGCTATCTGTCAGGCTTGAGGACTCCTCTCCCTCCCCCCAATGGCACCAAGAAGCAGGGAGGAAACAAGAAAGCTCCTACATATGATTAAGTGTTGGTGTTGACCTTTAAAGCCCTAAATGGCCTCAGCCCAGTATACCTGAAGGAGCATCTCCACCCCCATCATTCTGCCCGGATGCTGAGGTCCAGCGCCGAGGGCCTTCTGGCGGTTCCCTCACTGCGAGAAGCAAAGCTACAGGGAACCAAGCAGAGAGCCTTCTCAGTAGTGGCGCCCGCCCTGTGGAACATCCTCCCATCAGATGTCAAAAAGATAAACAACTGCCTGACATTTAGAAGACATCTGAAGGCAGCCCTGTTCAGGGAAGTTTTTAAAGTTTGACATTTTAATGTATTTTTAATCTTTGATGGAAGCCGCCCAGAGTGGCTGGGGAAACCCAGCTAGATGGGTGGGGTACAAATAATAAATCATCATTATCATTATCATCATCATCATCATCATCATGGTGAGAAGCAAAGAATTCAAGTCATTCCTCAGTGATGGAGTTGCTTGCACTGAGCTCCTCCCCCTTCCCCTCTAGCAACAACACATGCTTCTATAGCATCCGTCTGTGGACAACTTTCTCTGTGCTCTTTGTTCTTGCACCCTTAACGAATGCTGCATTTTGGGAGAAGTGGGGTCGGTTATGCTGTCCAGCGATGTGTCAGCTAGTGGCTTTGCCTCCCCTCCTCCTTCTCCTAACACCGCATAACTCTGCTGTTTGCCTGTCTCTGAGCAGTTATTTTCCTCAAATCCCTGCTGTAATTCGAGACTGCCATCCTCCTCTCTGGAAGCTATGGGAGAAGGGGGAGGAGGCCTCCACCATTCCTCCTCCTCTTTATTTCAGTCCCTGACACTAGCTAAAATTTGGAAGGCAACCAAAATGTCTACATTTTGAGATAGAACTTGCACACTCATCCCCATTGTTCACTCCTTTTGCTTAAGTGTTGAATTCACTACTAAGGGGCAAGATTCACTTTGGCAAGATTGACCAGCATGAGCAATGTAGGATGCAGTGGATCTCTGCCGCAATTGGGCTTGGCTGACGTTAAGTCCCCAGCTGTGGCTCAGCCTGAGATATGCTGGCAGAACTTGCTTACTACCCAGCCCAGTTGGGGCTCAACCAAGTGAGCCAAAGCTGGCTGAACTGAGGCAATCATAGCTCCTTTAAATGGGGCATTTCAGAAGCATGGTAAAGACTGGACCAGGCAGGCAGAATTGGGTCACGTCCTAAAGCCCATTCAGATCAATCACATGACCTGGCAACCACACAGAGAACACTATCTTAGTTCCGTTTTCCCTCTACCAGCACACTTCCCCTGCCCTGTACAGTGGTACCTCGGGTTACATACGCTTCAGGTTACATACGCTTCAGGTTACAGACTCTGCTAACCCAGAAATAGTGCTTCAGGTTAAGAACTTTGCTTCAGGATGAGAACAGAAATCGTGCTCCGGTGGCGCGGCGGCTTCAGGAGGCCCCATTAGCTAAAGTGGTGCTTCAGGTTAAGAACAGTTTCAGGTTAAAAACAGACCTCCGGAATGAATTAAGTACTTAACCCGAGGTACCACCGTATAAGGTTTGGATCTTTGATACCTTAATGCTGGCTTAATGTATACTGGCTTGCTTTATGCCAATTTCTTGCGATAATATTGTGCTCCCTAATGGTGACACCTGAAGAGGGCAATAGAAATGTTTCTTTCTCCCTATGAAGCTGACAAACTCTTAAATAGTTGCATGAATATTTCAGCAAGTATAAAAATAGTCACCTCTTGCAGACTGTCATCCAGAAATGTAGATAATGATAGGATATATCATTCTGACAAAAAAAAGGATCCCACATATGATTGTTCCTAAAGGTTCTATACAAAGAGCTTATCAATACTCCTTTGTATTACAGTCTTTCATAACTTATGGCCCACAAGCCAAACATAGGGATTATCTTGGCTTGGCAGATGCTTGACAATGTCCCTGTGGCTTTTCTTTTTCTTTTTTGCAGTCTCAAGCAGGCAGCAAAACCAGGAGTTACGGAATTACAGGGTAGGTTATCTCTTTCTATAGAGCACGCTATATTTTCATTGAAAATTTACTCATATTTTACAAATAGCAGCAACAAAAGAATCACATCATCATAGTGATGCAGAGTAAATGTGTGCATAAAACTCAGCAGGGACAATTCAAATTACACATCAGGACCCCAGAAGGGTAAAAAAGCTTTACAAGGAAAGCGTGTGTCCAGAACAATTTAAGGATTTAAGTTAAAGGAACGGGTACCACCCTCCTATGAAGGTATTTGACATTCTGTCTGCATGAAACTATTGTTCACATATGCTTCTTCTGTTACCTTGCCCAACAACTCAATTTTCTATTATTGTTGATACCTCTGGTTAACAGTGCAATCCAAACTCCAGCTGGGCTTAATGGAGCACCTAAATCTCTGGAGACTGTTATTCAAATGATCCTGGGGAGAAGGTATAGGGAGGCAAGTCTCTGTACCAATCCGGAGCTAGCACAACTTTCAGGTTTGATACAGTCAAGCGATCACATTGGGGCCGACTTGGGATCCAGGCTAGTTTAGTCCTTTCTCACTACACCCCAGAACATCCAGTTTCAGAGTGTTCAATGAACTGCCACCACCAGGATTCCACCAGAAACACTTCTGCCTAGTGGGTGGAAAAGAGCCCATACTGAAGAAACCCAGCCAGATGGGCGGGGTATAAATAATAATAAATTACTGGTGGAGTGACACTGGCATTACTCTGTGGTTGGAGAGACACTTCTGACCAAACAAAATGCCCCCCCCCCAAGCTGGGCACAAAAGGGGTTTAGATTGCAGCCTCAGTGTAGACAGCCAGTCTTTATATATTATTTTCTTTGCATCATTTCCAGGAATGTTCACTAAGGCTAATTTTGGAATCAGTTGCCACAAAAGCTCTACAAAATCTTACTGATATCTCCATGTAGTGGAAAGTGGCTACCCTCTTAACATTAGGAGAAACATCTTTATATACAATGGTATCTCAGTTCACGAACGTAATCTGTCCCTGAAGTCTGTTCTTAAACTGAATCCGTTCTTAAACCGAAATGCGCTTTCCCTAATGAGGCCTCCTGCCTCCAGTGCCCTTCCACAGTTCGGTTTCTGTTTGTAGACCGAGGTAAAGTTTGCAAACTTTACTACTTCCGGTTTTGTGGAGTTCGTAAACCAAATCATTCGTAAACAGGACTGTTCGTAAAACAAGGTACCACTATACTTGTTGTAGCTTTAGAGGATAGTGTAGACATGGACTTTGAGAATGTACCAATCCAGACTGCAAGCAGAATGCATATAATGCATTTCTTGAAAGACAAAAACTAGAATAACTGGTTGAAGACTAACCTAACCCCTTTCCCCTATCAGTTTAATATAATGTGCAGTCATGAATTTGTTTTAGGGAACACTTCAGAATTGCACATATATCCAATTCTAATTCATTTGGAATCTTGTGTGGAGTATCAATTGCATGAACAAGGACTTCCACAGAAAGGATAGACAAATGACTGCTCAGATGTGTGCAGTTGAAGTATCTTGAAAAAGAACAGTTGTTGTTGTAGGAATCATGGTGGCAACATGACCTCCTCCTCAGATAATTCACTCAATGTCTACATGGAATCTCAGGTGAGTTGTGAGTTTGCTGGCAGCAACACATGTTCCTGTGACTGATTATGCAAGACCCAATATGCACCTAAACCAAAGTATACAGCTTCATGATGACAGAAAGAAATCATACTGAATGCATGTACAAGAACTTGGGGCTAGTTTTGTACCTAAAGGAATAAATGAGCAGAACATACGGAGAACATACAAAGTCATAATGCTTGGGGATGTAAGACTATAGTGAAACATCAACAGTATTAAAGATGGAAGGATGGTAAATTTTGGTTCTCCCGTTTTCTTATTTTTCTAATCCTAAATTCAGTTCTCCACATTTTGCAGCAATCTGCTTAAAAAAAAAATCCCTCACTAAAATTCCCCAGCGTTTTAGTGTAAATTTCTCATAATAAGCATGCTTATATTGACTAAGGAACACATTTTTGCAAGCAATTTCCCCATATGTAATGCATTTTTGCATGTTATTTTCAGGAATATCTTCAGTTTTATGCACACTTTCCCCTAATATATGCTTTTTTGTGAACATATACTGAATCACAAAAATTGGATAAATGCAAATTTTGAAGGATAGCTGTGTTTTGGAAAGTGCAGATTTGATAGATTTTACTTTAAGGGCTGAATCAAATTTCTCCTCCACCCCTAAGAGGTATGAAAGAAAAAGACACAATTAAATAATTATCTTCATTATCATGCCACTCTTAATCTTGCATAGCAAAAGAGCTCAAGAAGACTCTTGATATTATAATTATTTGCTGAAAAATGAGTCCCTCATTCATTTATTTTTCCACTTTCTATGCTAGAGTGTAATTCAGGGTATAATTCCACTATGAGGCAAAAGCACATATCACACTATACAGGGCAAAAAGTGCAAGGGAAAGTAGTTTGTTTAAATGCTCTGCATTTCAAAAGAAAAATCAATTTCTTTATTAAATTTATTTTTATGTCATCAGCATTTTCCTCCAAGTATAAAGTTTCACACAAGCTATCATTTTGTGGGGAGGAATGTGGTTCCACCTTTGGCAACGATAGCTTTATCCCCATGATGTCTTTCTATATTCTTTGTTCTGAAAATGACTGAACAGTATATTTCATATTGGTATTCTCTTTTTTGGAAATGCAAGGCCCAGTGCTTTTGACCCAGTATGAGTCAAAATTACAAATTGCGCATGCAACGTTAAAAATTGTTAGGGCTGCAACCTTTGAACATTTCATTTATATAATGCTTGGAATTCAGTGTTACAGAATTCAGCTTTAAATCTTGCCAGACACAACAATGTATCTCACCCCAAATTCTGTTCTAGGGATTCTCCTGACTCCTCCCAGCTAAATTATCTTTTCTTGCTGGACAGCAACCAGAATAGAACTCAAGGTATAAGAAATCTGCCGAGAAAATAACACAAGAAAACTAGGGAAACCTATAAGCAATATTTCCCAACCCTTACAGAAGTTCTGGGTAAGAATCATTTATTGCTCTGCATAACTAGAAGAGCTGCTTTTGTCGGCCACAAACTACTGCAGCAAATTTTTGTAGTTGAAGAAAAATAGACAAAGGCTATTAGACAGGACAGCAATGTCCAAGATTCAACAATTCCCAGTCTTCAAACACAAACACAACCTGAAAGAATACTCAACATAGCATATTGGAAAAAATCAAGGTTATATTTATTTAAATATAACAAATTAGAGTATCGGCAAAATAAGCCAAATCATTAAGTGTGGGCAGGTGTATGAGGGAAACATTTCTCCCCACCATGGACATGTAAGCCACCACATAGTTTGTCCTCGAGCCAAGAATTGAGAGAGGATTCCCTTTCTTTGCTACCTGAGCCTTGGGTTGTGAACCCAACATGAGTCCATCTTTCACCAAGGTATGAACATCAGGCCTTAAGTTGTGCCCAAGTACACAACCCCATGGGACTCGGGTAGCACTGTGGTCTAAACCACAGAGCCTAGGGCTTGCTGATCAGAAGGTCGGTGGTTTGAATCCCCGCGACGGGATGAGCTCCTGTTGTTCGGTCCCTGCTCCTGCCAACCTAGCAGTTCGAAAGCACGTCAAAGTGCAAGTAGATAAATAGGTACCGCTCCGGCAGGAAGGTTAACAGCATTTCTGTGTGCTGCACTGATTCGCCAGAAGCAGCTTAGTCATGCTGGCCACATGACCCGGAAGCTGTATGCCGGCTCCCTCAGCCAATAAAGTGAGATGAGTGCCGCAACCCCAGAGTCGTCCATGACTGGACTTAATGGCCAGGGGTCCCTTTACTTTTACCTTTACACAACCCCAAGCCCCCAGTCTGTAGTTGATAAGTCAAGAATACCTCATAATACAATAGTACAAAAGGAGGGCAATGACATGAGATCTTCCCTTCCCTGCTTTCCAAACAGATCAATTGAACCAAATCAATAGAACAGAGCCCTACAGTGTGCAGCGGGTCAAAGAAGGAAATTCCAAGTGTCTATCGGGACTCTCCAAAAGTTCCTACTCAGCACCAAGGCCACATTGCAGATGGATAGAAGAAGGACAGTGCAACTTTAGAAGGAAGAGGAGGCAGAAGAAACATAAATATTGCCTAGATTGCCCCTTCCCACTGGGCATTGGACCCATATGCTGACCCTCTCCTCCTGGAGAGACCAACTCAAGTCTCTTCCAAGGCCAATGGGGCTGAGGCAAACCACTCCTGATAAAAGTAGGAGCATCAATATTATTATCATAAAGATACACTCTATCCTGTACTGTACAGTTTCTGAATTTTAGTATTGTAGAAGCCATATGAGATGGTTTGCTAATTATTGTGCAGTCTATTGGTCAAACACTACTGTAAAGTTCTGAAGTCATTTCATATCTATGTAATAGATGGCAATTTTAGTGCCTTGCCTTGATTTACTTCTTAAAATCCCAACTTCACAGAGCCACGTCTGACGGAAACACTGTAGCCAGCAATATCTGCTCTAGCCATGCCTAATCATTATTTCAATTAAACGGCATGATTTTTAACTCTGTAAAATGGTATCCTTTGAATGGGCTGCTTAAAATAATTCATAAACAGGAAAACTGGAATGTTGTTTGGTAAATTACATAAAATAACATAAGGGCTTCCAACTGCATTGCTTTTAAGATAAAAGAGCAGCATTATTTGATATGCTTTCAAAGGAGGAAAAAACTGCATCTGAACAATTTTTCGTCTCCTTATGACTGTGTTGAGTATGCACCTGTGGTTTTCAAATCTGCTAAGGCATTCATCAGATCATCAACAGTCCTCAGCTCCAACAGAGATGTCAGCAGGAGATATGTAAGAACAATTTATGACTTTGGCAAATGGAGAAGTAATATATTAGGATTCATGGGTGGGTGATATAAATAGCCCTGATGATGATTCATGAATGAATGAATTAACTGAATGAATACAGTATACAATATGTATCTAAATGTAACTGCAAACTCCCTAGTGGCTATTAGGATGAAGCATTCCTCCCCCCAAAAAAACAATAAAACTCATCCCTTCTCATCTTTTTCTTTTCAAAATCTCACTGCTCAGCTCTTTCATTCATGATTTTCTATACACCCACATGATGACCCACCTTTGGACTGACTTGTATTAAGAATCAC
The DNA here is from genome assembly GCF_964106645.2 of Podarcis pityusensis. Classification (NCBI taxonomy): domain Eukaryota; kingdom Metazoa; phylum Chordata; class Lepidosauria; order Squamata; family Lacertidae; genus Podarcis; species Podarcis pityusensis. Next base: position 88,252,935 of record NC_138027.1, read on the forward strand.
TTACAGTAAAAAACTGATGCTGTGTTTCAGAATTCCTTGACACAGACTAGGAACCCTGGTGATCAGTGAAGCTCACACTAAAAAACACAATGAACATTACAAGCTCCCACATTCTTTTCTGGTTCATAGTTTAGCCAAAGCTAGAAGAAAGTCCTTATTCTCTCCCAGGCTTCCACCCGTTCACAAGACTGCTGCAAATATATTGAGGATGTATTTGTTTATTCCTTGCTCCTTGGTGCCTAGAATGCTTGCAGCAATGACCCAGCCAGCAAGATATGCCATTTTCCCAGGGCACCTGATGAATGCCTGATATCCAAATTGGAGATGCCTAAAATTGTTTAAATAACAAGTTTATATACAGTGGTACCTCAGGTTAAGTACTTAATTCGTTCTGGAGGTCCGTTCTTAACCTGAAACTGTTCTTAACCTGAGGTACCACTTTAGCTAATGGGGCCTCCTGCTGCCGCCGTGCCGCTGCTGCACGATTTCTGTTCTCATCTCTTCTCAGCAAAGTTCTTAACCTGAGGTACTATTTCTGGGTTAGCGGAGTCTGTAACCTGAAGCATCTGTAACCTGAAGCGTCTGTAACCCGAGGTACCACTGTATTAGGGTGTCCTGGTTTTTGAGATGCTCTTTGTATGCTGCAATTCTGGCATAGCTACATAGTTGGGGTTACTTTGCAGTAGTAGTTTGATTTAAAGAAATAAAATGAAGCATACATTGTCTTGGCTGTACTGCTTTGAGAATTACAGATGTTCAGCACTCAACGACTCTAAGGTATATCAAAGTGAGGCATTCATTACATAGGACAAGCATGAAAAAACTTCAGGAAGAACTGAAGGAAGAAAGTATGTCTCAAGACACACAACGGAAGAGAATTTTTCAAGAGTACTTTGGCTTTGACAGTGTTAACTTCTGGGATGCCCAGAGACACTTCATTCCCAGGAACATTTACAATGTACAATTTACATGCTGCATGATAGCTGCTTTTGCATAGCTGTTTTCAGCAATAAAAGCTTTCATTTTGCTTTTACTTACAGAAAAAAAGACTTGATTCTCTTTTATTTAGTCCCAATTGTCAACTGGAACATTCTGACAAACCCCTTGAGATTATGCAGCCTAGAGTTACCTATTTTAGCAAAGCAAGGTTACACTACTATTACGGATGATATAGTAATTGTAGTTTCCAGAGATAATTGAGCAATAGCAATGAAAATATTTTTCAGCTCAGTAAAGCAAATGTGCAGATAATGGAGCCTTTTGAAGGAGGTACAATTTTTTTATTCAGTGGGCCTTAAATGGTAAAAGAAGCAAACAGGGCCAACTCCTAGTTGTATAGCAGGGACACATCGCTGCAATCCCTAGTGAAATATTTATTCATTTATTTAAACAATTTACACACCATTTAACTATGATAGTCTCTAAATGGTTTGCAAAGGTACAACACAAAAATAAAAATCAGTTACAACTGTACAATCAAACTACAAGTGAAAAATGCCTGCTAGAATAAAATAAGTATTCAGTAGACGCTGAAAGTTCAGTTTGGTTTGTCTGACGTTAACTGGAAGGGAATGCCATAAATGTGGACCAAAACAATCTAAACATGACATCTAAACCACCACTATGATACACCTGTATCTTTACGTATGTCTAATCACTGCCAGGCATCAGAAGCTCTTACCAATGTATTTTATTCAACATTCATAGAGAGAGGCTTAGAAATGCAGCCTCTTGGAGTTATAGCATTGCTCTGAGTAATCTCCAACCCCCTTCTCTCCTCAATCGTCAACAGCACCACCCTGCTTACGATGGCTGCTTAGGGCCATTTGCCTCCGAGCCTTTTGCTCTCCTACTTTCAATGCTCACCGGGTTCTGGGAGAAGGGGGGACTGGAACTCTTTCTTTCTAGTGATAACGTGTCAGCCAGCTGCTCAGGCTCTGCTTACCCCTCCTGCCATTATTTCCCAACTTTGCCCCTCATCTACCTCTGAGCCACCAGCTTCCTCATACCACTGTTGTAAAGCTATACTGTCTTCCTCTTCTCTGGAAGGTTGAGGAGGGGGACGCAGTCTCCACCATTCCCCCTCTGTTCAGTCCCTGACACTCACAAGCATTAAAATGTTGAACCACCATCCCTTGAGCATTGGCCATGATGACTGGGGCGACGGGAATTTTAGGCACCAGGTAAGGGAAAGACTGGCTTATGAAAACACATCTTCTTGACCCATCAGTTCTACATTTGATGATTCTTACCTTTCTTTTTTATCCTATATCTGCACATTGCACTGTCCACAGCTACGCCTTCAAGAGAAAGTAGTGTTGCTCCAACCTGGAGCAGGAGTGAAAACATTTCATGAATAATTCCCTACATACCATTTAATATGGCCCCTGTTTTTGATGAATTTTCATATCCATTTGGCAAAAGCATGAAATACCGTTCACGGTGTTAAAGTGCCAGAGGGAACTGGGCCAATGCTCCCTCACTCCTATCCATTTATTTATCTCCACAAATGAATACACTACTTAACACTGGTGTTTCTAAGTGGTATAGAATCAGATTACCACCCCCCCAAATAAAAAAATTGCAGTGGATATAATGAAATTAATCAATTTAATTTAAAATTCATTTCCTTCTTTCTCCAACCCAATGATTTCTCAACTTTTAACTAAACTGTCCCTCCCTGATATCACCCCATCTTGTTTCCCTCACTCATACAAGTTTATACCAAAGTGAGAAATCAAGGTAGCAAAAAAGGCTGCAGTCCTAACTCCACTTAAGTGGTGTAACCCCACTGAATTCAGTGGACTTATAAGAATGTGTGAAAAGCCTGCTGGATCAGCCCAATAGCCAATCTAGGGCAACATCCTGTTCTTACAGTGGCCAACTAGATGCCTAAAAGAAGCCCAAGACCAGGACCCGAGTACAACAGCATTCTACCCATCTGTGATGCCCAGCAAGTAACATTCAGGGACGTACCATCTCCAACAGTGGAGATAGAACATTGGCATTGTGGTTTGGTATCTGTTCATAGCCTTATTGTCCATGAATTTGTCCACTATTTGTTTTAAAGCTGTTCAGGCTGGTGGCCATCAATACATGGTGCCTTCTTCCCCTCCAACCGAATTCAGACCAAATGAGCATCCTGTTCACACAGTGGCCAAGCTGATGCCCATGGCAGGCCACGAGCATAGTAGCATTCTCCTCACTTGTGATTCCAAGAAGCAGGGCTGGATTTAGGTTTGATGAGGCCCTAAGCTACTGAAGGTAATGGGGCCCTTTATATGTCCAGCTGTCCTTTGTCAACAACAAATTGTCGCTGTTTTTTGTGTTGAATATATGCTACATGAGAATTGATGCTTTTGAATTATGGTGCTGGAGGAGACTCTTGAGAGTCCCATGGACTGCAAGAAGATCAAACCTCTCCATTCTTAAGGAAATCAGCCCTGAGTGCTCATTGGAAGGACAGATCCTGAAGCTGAGGCTCCAATACTTTGGCCACCTCATGAGAAGAGAAGACTCCCTGGAAGAGACCCTGATGTTGGGAAAGATGGAGGGCACAAGGAGAAGGGGACAACAGAGGACAAGATGGTTTGATAGTGTTCTCGAAGCTACCAGCATGAATTTGACCAAACTGCAGGAGGCAGTGGAAGACAGAAGTGCCTGGCGTGCTCTGGTCCATGGGGTCACGAAGAGTCAGACATGACTAAATGACTAAACAACAACATATGCTACATGGTGATTTATGGACCTAATAGGTATCTAAAGTCATTTGCACATAACAAAACATGTATTTTATCAAAGTAATTGTTGAACTTCTCTTATATTTTGGAAATGTACATCCAGGTTTTCTTTCTTTTAATTTTTTTTGGGGCCCCCAAGAGAGTGGGGCCCTAAGCTATAGCTTGTTTAGCTTATACATAAATTTGGCACTGCCAAGAAGCCAATAATCAGAGGCATTCTGGTAGCCAGTCATACTGCCTTTGACAGTGGAGAATAAAGATGAAAAAGCTAACTCCAAAGATGACCCCAGAGAAAATATAAATTACGGTGGGGAAACCAAGCGGTATCTACTTATCTGGTAGTTTCTCTTCAAAAGTCTTGATGGATGAGAGAGGGGATTCCTTTCTCTACTCAATTAGGTCAGAGGCTTCCATAGCAATGAAGGATTAAAAAAAAGTCCACTTCAATCCTCCCCCTCCCCACTTTCTCTCTAGTACTGAATTTATTTGCTCTGCCTTTCACATTTATTTATTTATTATTATTATTATTATTATTATTATTATTATTATTAGGCTGTCCTATACCTGCAGGTCACAGGATAAAATCAGAATATGAAACCACAAATTAAAACAACAACTCAATAACCACTCCCCCAACACATTTTAAAAGGGCATATGATTTTAAAAGCTGTCATTTCAGCATAGATAAAACTTGCTGCTGCTTGACGAGGCAGAAAATTCCCTCAAGAGGAAGGCCCAAGGTCATAATGGTTATCTGCAAGAAAATGGTTTGGGAATGTCTGCCTCTGACTGGTCAAAGTGAAGTATCACCTTATTTGGAGCAGCACCTGAGACCACCTTCAGAACATTCCTACCAGAAGACATATGCTTATTATGGATTCTGCATCTCTGCTTTTTCTTAAAAAAAATATCTCTCAATCTTTCTTGTCGTTACCAGCTAATTTTGCAAATCAATTAAAATGTATGAGGAAAACTACAAAGAGGTCAAAGAGTACTTTGTAAAGGGTTTTTTAAAAACAAAAAACCAAAAACACACACACTAAAATTATAATTAATAATGGAAGCATCATAAGGATAAAGAATTATTATTTCAATGTTACATTTAGTTTGCTTCCAATAAAGCTGAACACCTTATTTTTAGCTCAAATCCTTCAGAGTGATTTATTGTTTTGTTTTATGTGGTATATCATTTACTACACTCGAATGCTTGCAAAAGGCTTTTTCTTATTTAATCACCAGTAACGTGAATTATTTAGTGAAGCACAAGAGACATAACAAGGATTTAGAAGGTAAAATAAAAGTGAAGAAGTGTATTCCTAAATATATTCATTATTAGTGACTATGGGATCATCTAAAAATAGAGCAGTCAGTTAAAGCTGTAGGTAGAGATGCGCCCCTGTGGGGGGCGCGCTCGCGCTCACAGCTCTCTGCCCCTACCTGGCTCACTCACTCTCTCTCACTGCAGTGCTGGCTGTGCGAATCCGATCCGAGCCGCTGGGTTGCCGCCCACTGTGGAGGGGGTGGGTGCCAGGCGTGCGGTGCGGAGAGAGAGCGAGGGACTATCTGGGGGAGGGACAGTGCAGCGGCCGCCCAGCGCAGCGCTGAGCGCGGGAGAGAACCACACCAGACCAGCCCAGGCAGCAGCAAGAAGAAGCTTGCAGCGGCGGCAGGTTAGGGGTTAGGGGCGCAAGTTACTTGCCTTGCCCCGGGTGCTGACAACCCACGCTACGCCGCTGCTCAGATATAAATGTTCCCAGAAATGAGTTCATAGCACAATCCTAACCATGTCTACTCAGAAGAAAGTCCCCAATGATTCCAGTGGGTCTTGCTCCTAGGGAAGTAAATATGGGCTTGCAGTCCCAGGCCCCCAATACTGTCACAGCAATCCAAACTGTATGAAGCCAGTGTAATTTTGTTTTCTTACTATATAGCAGCCATTTCCCCTAATCTGTGCATTTATTCTAGCAATTTTCTTTAAGATAACACCTTTTTGTTTTCGCTGTAAATACCATTTTTGTGCGCTTCTCCCAAATTCATGTTTGTTTGTTTTATCCAAAACATTTTTGTTTGGAAGACTGTATTGCAATACCTGAACAATTATCATTTTTGAAAGATAACTGTGTTTTGCTGCAGATATTGGTTCGGAAAGTGCAAATTAGTAGGTTCACACCAAGATGCAAACCAAAAGGATTTTTCCTCCATTCCTTGCTGCTGCAGAAGTATTAGACATCCTGGGTCACCATTGTGAGAACACAATCTGTAACAAAGCGTGCTTTCTGCCATCTTAGAAAAAGGAGCATAGGAATCTGTCTTCTATCAGGTTAGACCATTTGCCCATCTTGGTCTCTACTGTCAATGCTGACTGCCATTGCCAGTGTTTCCCTGAACTAGGAATGTTTGGCTTGCAAAGCATGTTTGAGACCCCTGGACAATGTCCCCTTCTGCAGCTTCTTAGAAGGTAAACAACAGTAGGAAGTGCAGCTAGGTCAGGGAGTTTTTGACCAGTCATTTTATATTGCTTGGGTTCATCTTGTTACAAGGGTTCTATCCTAAGGTATCTACCTTAGGATAAGCTACCGTAGGATAAGAGAAGCCCCACAGTTCATCTCATGTCATTGTTGAGAAATAGCATTGCATCCCAGCTCTTTGAGGTGTTCATCTTAAATTCATGTGCTCATTCCATATGGTCAGGATTCAAATTGTTATTTTGTTTAGCACGTGATTTGGCATACACCCTGTGCATTTTTTCCTGATTTATACACCTGGCTAGGGATGGGCAAATATGTCAGTTTCAGTTTCTCCTTTTTACAAACTTGAGTTCAGTTCTTAATTTTATTTATTTATTTATTTTTTTAAAAAGAAGTCCTCACCGAAATTTATTGGTATTTTAGTGCACATTTATCCTAATATAAATATATTTGTGTGCAATTTTGCTTAATATACACTTTCTTGCATGTTATTTTCACCAATATATGCATGTATACACACACTTTAGTATGTGCATTTCCCTGCACATTACTTTGCTGAAAACCTGTATTGCAAAATTCAGAGAAACGTGATTTTCAAACGATGGCTCAGCTTTGGTTCATGTATTGTTTGCGAAAGTACAAAGTAGGTAGATTCCCCTTTAAATGTGAAGTGAACTGAATTTCTCCCCAATTCCATATAGTATTGCAAACACTATTTGTAAGCATCCCATTGTTTCAAAAGCATTTTTGTGTGTGTTTATGCAGTGTTTTTTTCTGGGGGGGACGATGATGCAGGGGTATGCATACCCCTCAACATTTTGTGAATCTAAGTTTGGTCTCACTGAGGGGCAGTATTTCAATAAGAACAGGAAAATAAGAGTACCCCTAAACATTTTTTAAGAAAAAAAGCACTGTGTTTATGACTTAGGTGCTGGTGTTCAAGAATTAGAACTCCAGCTTCCCTATGGAACAAGTTGCATAGTTCTTTGAATCTGTGGAAGCATATCCCTTTTTTATCTTCCTACTCAGAAAAAAATAGGGTTATTTCTGGAAATTAGAGGTGTAGCTTCTATTCCTTGTTATTTTGGCTTCATCTCAAATAGGAAACATGAATCATATCTTGAAAAGTGAAAATGCTTTTTTATTTTTTTTTGCCTAGGGAATTGCTCTGACAGAATTATAGAGGGGGTTTTTCCTGCCTGCTTGTGTAATTTTGAGCTGAAAAACAATACAGAAAAGAGGCAATATTACAGAAGAATGGAGTTCAGCTAGGCAGCCACTGGAGTGCCATTTTCAGAACACTATTTAAAGTAATCAAGTAATTTCACAGTGTTCTTGGGAAAAGTGGAAATGTCAGATGTTTTTTGATTTGCTATAGTCTTTCAGAAATAATCTATCTGTGGCAACCCAGTTCTATCCTAGGACATGCCTAATTCTGCGCTGGATCAATTGGATCATCTCCAGCTAACCTTGAGCCAAAGAGTCAAGGCACCATGTTTCAAAATGGCACATTCAAAGGATTAGTTATGGGAAAGAGCTGCAAATTCAAGTGATTTCCATATTGGGTCTTGGCAGGTTATTTTGAATGGTGTAACACTGTTCTTGGCTTAGTATTGCATTTGGTGGATTACTGGAAATCCGGCGTTGTGGGTGCCTTTCGATTTCCCTCTGCTGACCTCATATTTTACTGCAGACTTTATCTTGCAACATCTCTCAATTTCAGAAGCAGTTTTCTATATGGAGTGGGAGCTTCTTTCAAGAACTCAATGTCTAGCTATACAATAAGCATACAAATCAAAAGTGGGAAACCTCAGGACTGGGGGCCAAGGCTCTGTATCTGTCCCTCAGGGCTCTCTCCAGGCCCACTCTATGCTCAACTACTACTGTCCCCCCAGGGTACACCCCTCACTGGTCCTACTTCTCACTCTCCTTGGATGTTTTTTTCCATGGCAAAGACTCTCCTCCTGCAAGAGAGGGGAGTGGTTGCAGTCGGGATCCGGACTATGCCTCAAGCAGGGGGCGTTAGCCCCCTGCCTCCCACTCACCTGGCTGGCGCCCACGCCCACAGGCAGGCACCCAACTATGGTGCCTGCGAGGGGGCATGTTTAGCAGCCTAAATTGCTGCGGCGCCATCTTCCCGGCCTCACTCTTCGTCGTCCCGTTGTGGTGTGTCGAAGGGCTAGGTGAGGCCATCGACTACGCCTTCAATTTTTGGGTATTCCATTAAAGGAATCCGGCAGTCGTGTATTCTGTCCGATGCCTGCATGGCGGGAGGCCATGGCACGACCCTCGGTGACATCAGGGGAGAGCTTATAGTTGGATTAGCATCAACAGGCTCCACCTACTGGTGAATAAACCCCCCTGTTTTAGACTCACCCCTCTCTGAGGGGGTGGAGTCAGCTGATGTAATCCAATGCCTAAGCCAATACCTTTTCACTTGCTGTAATCAATAAAGCTGTGGCCTTTTCTTGCCCATTAACCTTATATCACGTGTCCTTGTGTTTTCATTCCACTATGCGGAGATCGGGTCCTCGAACCGCAAGAATGTGTCCTTGAATTCTAATAATGCCTCTTGCTTGCCTAGATAAAGTGGGGTGCATAAGTGTGTGAAGAAACTAGAAAAGTTTAAATTCACTGCTCTGTCCACTTTTGTCTCTGGTCCTGTCTACCACGGGCATGTGGCCTCTAATAGCTTTACCATAAGCAAATGTGGCCCCAGGATGGGGAACAAATCCCCAGCCCTAATTTAAACACACAGAGCTGCAAAGATCAACAAAGCTGTACACTCCTGTATTATAGCTGGTTGACTGACTGAACTCAAAGAGTACTCATTAATGGTTCTTTGTCATCCTGGAAAAATTGACAAGTGGGGTACAGGGAAAGCAAAATGCTTGTTTACAAAGCTATTGCACTACCAACTTTACTGTATGCTTGTGAAATATGGACCACTTATAAACGCCATCTCCAACTCCTCAAAAGATTTCATCAATGGTGTCTCCAAAAAAAATTACACATCACTTGGGAAGATGGACGAATTAATGCCAGTGTACTGGAAGAAGCAAAGATCACCAGTGTCGAAGCAATGATTCTTCAACATCAACTTTGTTGGACTGTTCATGTTGTGCAGATGCCTGATTATCATCTTCCAAAGCAACGAATTTATTCTAAAATTAAAAATGGAAAGCGTAATACTGGTGGTCAACAAAAGAGGTTTATTTTTTTTTATAAAATATTTATTGAAATTTTACGATAAACATAGATTTAAAGAATTAATAAAAAAAGTTAAACCAGAAATTACACATAGAGAGAAAAAAAACCAAAAGCTAACAAGAAAAATACCAAAAAAGAGACCTAAAAAGGAGAATAAAAAGAAAACAAAAGGATGATACAAAATACAAAAAACATATAGCTAAAAAATTAGAGAAAAAAAGAAAAAATATTTTAAAGAAGAAAAAGTCCATTTTTCAATGTCTTTAGGCTCATTTACTTATTTCCTTGACCTCCTCACACCTCCCCTTTTTGTATTCCCGTTTACAAAATCCTTTCAGCAAATCCTTACCCTCTTTCATTTATCTTTACTCTGTATCTTAACCTATTATAACTATATATTTTCATCCATATAACTATCAATATTTACATATTCTTATTAACCTTATTACCAAAACCACTTATTTTCAGTCCAACATCATTTTAACATTCATTAATTTTACAGTATTTCTGCAAATAGTCTTTAAACTTCTTCCAATCTTCTTCCACCGACTCTTCTCCCTGGTCTCGGATTCTGCCAGTCATTTCTGCCAATTCCATATAGTCCATCACCTTCATCTGCCATTCTTCCAGAGTGGGTAAATCTTGTCTCTTCCAATACTTAGCAATAAGTATTCTTGCTGCTGTTGTAGCATACATAAAAAAAGTTCTATCCTTCTTTGGCACCAATTGGCCGACTATACCCAAGAGGAAGGCCTCTGGTTTCTTCAGGAAGGTAAATTTAAATACCTTTTTCATTTCATTATAGATCATCTCCCAGAACGCCTTGATCTTTGGGCACGTCCACCAAAGGTGAAAGAATGTACCTTCAGTTTCATTACATTTCCAACATTTATTATTGGGCAAATGAAAGATTTTTGCAAGCTTGACTGGTGTCATGTACCACCTATAAATCATTTTCATAATATTCTCTTTTAGGGCATTACATGCCGTAAATTTTATACCTGTGGTCCACAACTGTTCCCAGTCAGCAAACATGATGTTATGTCCAACGTCCTGTGCCCATTTAATCATAGCAGATTTAACCGTCTCGTCCTGAGTGTTCCATTTTAACAGCAAGTTATACATTCTTGAAAGTATCTTTGTTTTAGGATCTAACAGTTCTGTTTCCAACTTTGATTTTTCCACCTGGAAGCCAATTTTTTTGTCTAAATTATAAGCCTCTCTTATTTGATAATAGTGAAGCCAGTCTCACACTTTATCTTTTAGTTTCTCAAAACTCTGCAGTTTCAATTTGTCTCCTTCCTGCTCCAAAATTTCCCAATATTTCGGCCACGGCCTCCATATTGAGCTTTTTCAGGGCTTTTGCCTCCATCGGTGACAACCACCTTGGGGTTTTGTTTTCAAGTAAGTCTTTATATCTTGTCCTAGACATTAAACAATGCTTTCCTGACAATATGGTTTTTAAATATTTTATGTGCTTTGACCTCGTCGTACCACAAGTATGCATGCCATCCAAAAACATTATTAAATCCTTCTAAATCCAAAATGTCTGTGTTCTCAAGAAGCAGCCAATCTTTCAACCAGCAGAAAGCTGCTGATTCATAATAAAGTTTGAAATCTGGCAGGGCAAATCCCCCTCTTTCTTTTGCATTAGTTAATATTTTAAATTTTATTCTGGGCTTCTTGCCCTGCCAGACAAATCTAGAAATGTCTCTCTGCCACTTCTTGAAACAATCCATTTTGTCTAGAATTTGTAGTGATTGAAACAAAAACAGCATTCTCGGCAATACATTCATCTTTATAGCAGCAATTCGACCCAACAAGGAAAGCTTCAGATTTGACCATATTTCTAAATCCCTTTTCACATCCGACCAACATTTTTCATAATTGTCTTTGAATAAGTTCCCATTTTTAGCTGTCATATTAATCCCCAAGTATTTCACCTTCTTAACCACTGTTAAACCTGTCTCATTCTGAAACCTCTCTTTCTCAATCATTGTTAAGTTTTTCTCAAGGACTTATTTTTTAACTTATTCAACTTAAATCCTGCCACGTGACCAAATTCTTGGATCAGTTCTAATACTCTTTTAGTACTAGATTCTGGCTCCTGTAAAGTCAATACTAAGTCATCTGCAAAGGCTTTCAATTTATATTGTTTAGCTCCGACCTTTATACCCTTAATCAGATGGTCCCTTCTAATCATATTTAACAGAACCTCCAGGACCGAAATAAAGAGTAATGGGGAAATTGGGCAGCCTTGTCGTGTCCCTTTCTCTATCTTGAATTTCTCTGTCACCACATTGTTAACTATTAGTTTAGCCTTTTGTTCTGAATAAATTGCACTTATACCATTTTCAAACCCTTGACCGACCCCCATCCCCTGAAGATTTTTCTTCATAAAACTCCAAGAAATATTATCAAAGGCTTTCTCGGCATCCACAAAGATTAAAACTGCTTTGGTGTTAATATCCTCTTGCAACTTCTCCAAAATATTAATTATATTCCTCATGTTGTCAGACAAGTGTCTGCCTGGGAGAAAGCCAGCTTGGTCCTTGTGTATCTCTTCCCCTAATACTTTTTTTAGCCTTTTAGCCAAAATGTCAGCAAATATTTTGTAATCCACATTTAACAGGGATATGGGTCGGTAGTTCTTAAGTTGTGTCTTTTCAGACTCAGTTTTCGGTATAAGTGTAATATATGCTTCTTTCCACGACTCTGGCGCTTTTCCCCCCTCCAAAATTTCATTGCAAACCTCCTTTAGTGGTTGAATTATCCAGTCCTTCAAAGTTCTATAGTATTTTGAGGTTAAGCCATCCGGCCCTGGAGATTTTCCCAACTGCATATTCTGAATGGCACCTTCTACCCCCTGTTCCGTAATTTTGTAATTCAACATTGTCTTATTTTCTTGAGAGATTTTTTGCAATCCATTTGTTTTCAAAAACTGGTCTATATCAGACTCTTTCTGAGGCCCTTGTGTATATGACTGTTTAAAGTACCTCTGGAAACATTTTCTAATTTCCACTGGATTCTGGATGTTCTTTCCATCCACCTCCAAATTAGCAATAGTGTTTAGCTTTTGTCTTTTTTTCATCTGCCAAGCTAACAGTTTCCCACATTTATTAGCCGATTCAAAAGTCCTTTGTCTAATTTGTTTAATTTTCCATTCAATTTCCTGATTCATCATCTTCATATATTGCACTTGATGTAACTTTATTTCTCTCAGAATCTCTTGTGAATTTGGTTTCACTCTCAGTTTCTTCTTGCCTTCTTTTATTTTTTCCAAATTTTTTTCTTTTTTCTCATTTTGAGCTCTCTTCTTTAATGAATTCTGTTGAATCAGGAACCCCCTCATAACTGCTTTGCTTGCGTCCCAGATTACTCTTTTATCCACGGTAGTGTTCAAATTTATCTCAAAATAGTCTCTCAGGGTTTTTTGGGCCTTCTTGGTAACCTCTTGATCTCTAAACAAGGTGTCATTCATCCTCCATCTGAAGGAACCGGTTGGTGTTAGTTTCATCTCCATTTTCACGGCATTATGGTCGGAGCACGTCTTAGGGCAGATCTCTACTTTTCGAGTCTTAGGTGCCAGTCCTCTAGTTATCCAGATTTGGTCAATTCTTGTCCACGTCTTTTGGGCTTCAGAAAAGAAGGTTCCCTCTCTACCCAAGGGATTCCTAATTCTCCAAATGTCAATCAAATCCATATTGTCAGTCAATTCAAAAAAAGTTTTTGGTAGTCTACCATCTTTAGTGACTACCTGTCTCTGCGACTTATCCATGTTTGTGGATACCACACCATTCATATCTCCCATCAAAATAATGTTGCAGTCAATATAGTCCAGCAAAGTCTCATGCAACTTCTTATAGAATTCAGATTTCCCCTCATTCGGTGCATATACTCCTACTATCAGAAATTTTTCTCCTTGTGTTTGAATTTCAATTGCTACAAATCTTCCTTGGTCATCTTTAAAAACAAATTTCGGTGATAGGCTCTCTTTTGCATAAATAACTACTCCACGCTTTTTAACCTTATCCAATGAAATAAATTCTTGGCCCAGTCTCTTATTAATCAATATTTTCCTGTGTAGCCTTATCACGTGTGTTTCCTGTAGGCAAATCAAGTCCAATAGTTCCTTTTTCAATAAATAAAAAACTTTCTTCCTTTTCTCCGGGGAATTAAGTCCGTAAATATTCCAGCTTAATAGTTGCAGAGACATGGTGTATTTAAATTATTTTTCCTCCAACTGCTCCCAATAAATCCTCTTGTTCTGACGGTGGTATCACTTTCTGTAACTTGTCCAATCCCGAAGGTGGTGGTACTTTGTCTAATGTTCCTGGTCTTAAGGCTCTTGGCTCTTCTTCCACTCCTTTTTGCAGGTCTTCTTCGTGATCTCTCAGAAATTTTTCTTTCTCCTCCACTGATCTTATTTTAAACTTTTTACCTTTAAAGGTAAAAGATAGGCCTTGGGGGAATTCCCACCTAAAGATGGTTCTATTACCTTTCAACAGGGCCACCAAATCTCCGTAGTTAGACCTAAGGTCCAAAAGATATTTCGGAATATCCTTAAATATCTCTACTCTTGAGTCATGTATTTTCAAAGTATTCTGGTAGTGCAGGCTCAATATTTTATCTCTCTCCTCTTTTGATCGAAGGGTGATCAAACAGTCTCTCACCCTGTTTTTTCTCCCTCCCCTTCCAAGTCTGAAAGCATTTACTATCTTAAAATCTTGCTTATCATCCAGTTTCCAAAAGTCTGCAAATTCCTGTGTTAGAAAATCACTTAAGTTGTCTTTCTCAAGTTCAGGTACCGCCCTAATCCTCAGATTGGTCTGTTTTTCCTTCAATTCAATCATAGACAAAAGTGACTGGTGGGCCCCAAGCTGTGACTGGTGGTCTCCAAGCTGTTTACATATCGGTGTTATCTTTTCCTCCGCAGCCACTGCTTTTTCTTTTGCTTCCTCAGCTGTCTTTTGATTTAATGCAGATTCTTGCAGCAATTTTTCAATAGATTCTGTATTTGAATTTACCTTCTGCCCCAAATTGTTAATGCTTATAGTGTTCTGATCAATTTTATTTGTTGCTTCAGTAACTTGTTTACTTAATTTATCTAAGGTTTCATAAATTTTACTTAAAACTGAAGTAAATCCTTCTTCCGATGTCATACCTTTTACCCCCGCTTGTGCCGGGTCTTCCCCTTGTGGTACAGGAGGGCCAGATGCAGATTCTCTGCGCTGTTGCAATGCTGCGCTGGCCTGTTGGAGTCTAACCTTGCCCGATCTTGTTGTCTTTTCCTCCATAACACCTTATCTATGAGTCAAGGTCACTCCCACGATCAAGCTTGTTTTGCAGTGGAAAATTCCCTAGCTAGTTAAAAGTGGAAAGTTCCCCACCCAATTGTAACAATTTCAGTGAGCCTCTAGGGGGACACAGTAACAGTCAGTAATAATGCAATAAATTATCTTCCCAGCTCTTCAAGAGCCCCCCTACAGCAAAGTTGATAACAGTTTCAAGTCCAGAGTATCTCACATGCAGAGTTAGCTGTCAAAGAATTACATTGTCCGTAAATAGGGCGACTCTCAAAATGACAGTTCTATTAGTCTTGGCAATCCGTTCCCAAGGATTGAGTGGTGGTTTTATATCCCCTTTTTGTCCTTCTTTTCCTTCCTCTTTTATTTTTTAACAGGCAGAAAATACTTTCCCTTCTTCCCTCCCCTCTCAATTCAGGGAGGGAGTTCTTTTTATTTGACGTTTGGGCTTGAATCTGTTAACACACCTCTCCCGGTCTTAGCTTAGTCAGTCATTGCTTTGATCTATAAACAAAACGGAAGGTGGACTTCCTGTTTACACCTTACCGCTTCGGTGCCAAATTAGACCTTCTTTTTCCTTTAACTTCCAATCTTAAAGCTTGACCTACTCACGGGTTGTTGTTTAATAGCCGAATTGTCACAGGAAAAAAGGTCAGCGCTCTCCAGCAACAGCTGCACGACTTCACTCCACGGAAGTAGCGATCGACTCTCAGCACCGTGTCAAACCCCCGTTTTGCTCCGGAGCCCCTCGCAGGGTTCCCTTGCAAATTGGGGGCACGCTGAAGGTGCCCGCCGAGTCCCACAGTCACAGGCTTCACCCGCCTGTGGTTTTCGATGGGGTCCCCGCTTCGCCGTAGCGGCAAGACCCGATTTCCGAGGAGCTATTCCCTCGAGACTAGAGGGAATCCGCCATTGCCAATGGCGCCGCCTCCGGCAGTCCCAACAAAAGAGGTTTAAAGGACTTCCGGGGTGGTGCAATCGGTAATGGCGGATCTGGAGGGATCAGCTCCACAGGAAACGGGTCTTTCCCACTACGGCGAAGCGGGGACCCTTTCAAAAATCACAGGCGGATGAAGCCTGTGACCATGGGACTCGGCGGGCACCTTTAGCGCCCCCCAACCCGCAAAGGAACCCACTAACGGGCTCTGGAGCGAAGAGGGGGCAGTGGCGCGGTGCTGAGAGTCAACTGCTTCTTCCTTGGAGCGAAGCCGCACAGCCGTTGCCAGAGAGCGCTGCCTTTTTCCTGGGACAATTTGGCTTTTAAAATAATCACCCGTGAGTACTTAAATCTCGGACAATTGGACTCTAAATAATGATTTGTGAGTAGAAAGGAAAATTGGACTTAAAAATTTACTTTAATTTGGCACTGAAACGGGAAGGTCTAAACAGGAAGTCAGCCTTCCGTTTCTTTGTAGATAGATCAAAGCAAAGACATGGCAAACTAGAGTTCAGAAAATCGCTTGTAAAGGATTAACTTCCATCATTTAAAATTGTTGAACCCCCTTCGGAAGCAGGAGAAGAGGGGGGATTTTTTCCGGACTGTTTAAACCTGCAGAAGAGAGTGTAAAGCAAAGTAACTTTCCACCGTCTTGATCCTGGAGCGGGGTGTCAGGACTGACGTTCTTTGGGAAGCTCATTGGCAAGAGACAAACGTTTTTGACAGATAGTTAAAAGAAGAGAAACATAGTGGTTCCACTGTTCCTTTTTTGAGAATATTGGATTTGTTTTTAAATGTTTGTGGCACATTTTTGTCTTTTGATCGTGATGTGTTATTTTTTGATTCTGATTTTTATTAATTTGTATTGCTTGATTGTGGCTTGTTTTTCCTTTGTTTTTTCTTTTTCTTTTTTGTTTCTTTTTTGTAACTCTAAAAATTCTTAATAAATATCATTTAAAAAAACAAAAAAACAAAACAAAAGAGGTTTAAAGACTCTGTCAAGTCAAATCTTTTTTTTTTTTAAAAGTAGTATAAACATCAAAGGTGTCATGGACTTTGAAGACACTCGGAATCAGGATGAAAGGGAGAAATGTGCTAAGAGGAAGTCATGTTTCCCCAGTGTGGAAGGATGTATGGATCCGGAAATGGCCTCCACAGTCACTTACAGACTCACTCTTAAGACTGTGTTCATGAAAAACAATCTTACTTGGCTGGGAGTGACCACCAAAGAAAGAAGCAGGGTTCTACCCTCGGCCCATTCTTGTTTAATGTCTTTATAAATGACTTGAATTGAGGGTGTGCAAATGTGACATGAAGGCTGAAACCTTCCCATGTGGAAATCCCTTGCAGATGACTACAGTGCCTGGTGATAGACACTGCTCATGTATCCATAGCAGTGACCAGAGGAGGAACGACCACTGGGAGGAACGCAAAGAGAAGAAACACCATGATGCATCTGCAACACCACAACTGGACACATATGCCCAAGGCACTGCAACCTTCCAACTGTTTGTCTTCATATCCAAAGGCGCACTCTTCTATTTTTTCCTGAGATGAATGGATGCCAACACACTAATGACCCCATTTTATGCTGGCCTCAAACCAATCAGGGAACTGTTGCTCTCTTTTGCCAAAGGAGGACATACCTGTGTTGTAGATTGTCTATTTGATGTGCTTTCATCTTGCTTCGACACTACAGTGGTACCTCAGGTTATGTACTTAATTCGTTCTGGAGGTCCGTTCTTAACCTAAAACTGTATTTAACCTGAAGCACCACTTTAGCTAATGGGGCCTCCTGCTGCTGCCGCGCCGCCGGAACACGATTTCTGTTCTCATCCTGAAGCAAAGTTCTTAACCTGAGGTACTATTTCTGGGTTAGCGCAGTCTGTAACCTGAAGCATATGTAACCTGAAGCGTATGTAACCTGAGGTATCACTGTATATCTGGGGCAGTTCAGTAGAGCTTGTTCAATGAACTCTCTCTCTCTCTATGTATGGGGAGTCATACACACACACAAAATAGAAGCTAGGGAAGTTAATGTAGATGTCAAAATAAACTAAATATATTTTAGTGCAAGTATAGGAAAGGAAATGTTAAAATACAGTGGTGCCTCGCAAGACGAAATTAATTCGTTCCGCGAGTTTTTTCGTCTAGCGAATTTTTCGTCTTGCGAAGCACGAAATCCCATAGGAATGCATTGAAATTCAATTAATGCGTTCCTATGGTCAAAAAAAGTCCAAACAAAGCCAAATTTGGTACAACAAGAGTTTATTAAGTGCTCTTTAAAGTCACACATACTGTAAAGAGCATTTCAAAAATTGAAGGAACAATAAATTAAGTTTCTAAACATGACAGAAAAACATTTAAAAATCAACAAAGTATACAGTACATTTTCTAAGACTCTGGGGGACAACTCAAAGAAGGTTCCTCTTCCACTCTTTGCTTCTTGCTGAAGAACCCCCTCCTCAACTGTTCCCCCAGCCACCCACCACATAGAAATTCAAATCCAGATTTTTTTAAAAAAAAACAGCAGAGTGGCCCAATGGTCACAGAAAATCATAAAAATGCAGAGAGAAAAAACACAAGCTTCCAGATTCTTGCAAACCCCTCCCCAACACCAAGTCCTTGAATTCCAAACACCCCAACCCAAAATCCAAAAACCCCCAAAAAAGTTTTAAAAGTTTAAAAGAAGTTTTGCAAAAGCTTCAAAAATCACCAAAGTCTTCAAAAACCTCAGAAAAGGCTACCACACCGCATTCTATGAGTTGCTCCTCGAAGTCAAGTCGCAACTGTATTAACGGTGTTAAGAAAAAGGAAACAAACTTGCAAGACGTTTTCGTTTTTCGTCTTGCGAAGCAAGCCCATAGGGAAATTCGTCTTGCGAAGCAGCTCAAAAAATGGAAAACCCTTTCGTCTAGCGAGTTTTTTGTCTTGCGAGGCATTCGTCTTGCGGGGCACCACTGTACCACAAGTGAATTGCAAATAAGCTGAGAGGTTAAATGGACAACCCTGTAACTTTCAGTATTAACAAATGAGTGTTTGTGATGGCTCACCACCACCACAACTACCAAGCTGTCTTGTGGCACAACAGTACAATTATTATTTATGAGGAAGGAAAGTCCCATACTCATCATCAGGACCCCACACTGGTTGTTTCATTCATCATTGTATATTCAGATAAGAAGATCTGTCTTTTCTGTAGAGTCCTGCCAATTATTTTCAAAAGAGCCATGGAGCAATTAGAGAACTGAAAGGATGCAAATATTCCCAATTCCCTAAGCAAGATTCATTTTCCTTGAAATTCTCATAACTCCTGTTAGAATTTTAACATGTAAGGTGCTGATGAGATTTTGAGCTGAGTTGTAGCTTCATCTACAGCTACAAATCCCAAGATGTAATTCCAAGATTTGTTGCATCAACAAATGACATCGGATGAGAAACACCACCATCATGCTCTCTTGTGACATCACACCACACTACCAGTGGTGGATGAAGCCAGAGGCAAATCACTACTCTTCTGGAAATAGCCACCATTTCCTAATGTCATCTTCATACCATTAATCAAATCTGTAATAGGACACAGAAGAGACATTAAGGAAATCCTTAATGTGGCAACAACACTGGTTTAATATATTAAAACAATATTTTACAGCACACTTCCTCCTAGTGTATATGTCTATCTACCTATTATGTGGCTGGAGAATTGCACTGCAAAGTGCATTTTTTTTGCATTTTTTTACTGAATTTTCAAAAGTTTTAGATATACAGTACACTTCAATACACAATAAATTTATATTTTCTCAGCTCCCCCCCCCCCCATTTTCCATGGTATTTTAATCCCCACCCCATGATACACAATACCTTCTATTTCTTATATCCACATATCTATATTATATTGTCTAGTTCCTTCTGTTGCTCAAAGGTCAAATCCTGCTTATGAGTTCGTCGAATTATAATAGTTCCCTAAATAGTCCCAAAATACAAATGCATATTTTGAAGGATGAGAGTATTTTGGTTTACATGTTGTCTTCGAAAATTTCTCCTCCATCCCTACCAAGAAGCCATCTATATTATCACAAGACCTACCTGAGAAGAGGTCAATTTATTCAAATTGAGTCCGCAAGTTCCCCTGCACAGCCACACAATGACCCTGTTAACTGAGGCATCTTTCACATTTTGCTCAGCCAAAAGCCAAACATTTCTATTATCTGATCCCATATGGTTCAGCTGCTCTGGGTGATTGGTCCAATCATGTGGGCAGGGACAAATTAACAGCAGTATGTTGGCTGTGGCATTGTATTCAGAGCAGATAAAGAAAATAAGAATAGAAAGACAGGGATAATTTCATTTAAGTGGGGAGTCATCCAGGAAAAGTGTCAGAGTTGGCTTTTTTACAGTCCTTATATTAAATTGGGAATGTTTTCAAAATCCAGTGCAAACAAAGAACCAACAAAATTGCCCAAGGTGAGAATTATTGGCAGAAGACAAAATTGGATTTTGTTTAAGGCGCCCACTACCAGCAGCTTCTCCTTGAAAATCTGCAGTGATTTGACACATGGGAAAGACTGATCATAGCCAAAACATTGTATTTACAGTCCCTGATCCCATATGTTTGGCAGGGAGAAGAACTAACTAAGAGGCAGAATTGCAACAACAGCTCTTCTGAGAACCCACCATGTGGCACAGGAACTGCAGAAGTGGCTCCTCATCCAGCTAGAATTATATACAAAGGGCTGGTGCACTAGTGGAACATATTACGGAATCAGTGCCCTTCCCTGAATTGTTGCGCAACAGCTTCCATGGTGCAACATTGTGAAATAAAAATTGTATAGTGCCTTGTATTAGCAGAAGTACATTTCTAGCTTTCGGTTCTTTTCTCCTGCACCAGACTTTTGTGTTGTATCAAGAAAATGCAGCGGCAGCTGGAACTGATGAGGCAGCAGGCAGGGTGGCTAATGAGAGCCGGGGGGGGTGTCACTGGAAGCAGTCAATGTATTCTGGTTTCCTTCCCATCCTCCTCTCTCGCAAAAAATACAGCGGGCATTTTAGCCATTCTTAGACAAAAGTGCCAGAGGAGAAAAACTGGAATCAGCATCAAATACCTAGATATACCTGTGATTTTCCGGTGTTGCTTAGACCAAGAGAGATGGACAAAAAAAGACTCCAGTGAGTCTCTGAATGATAATTAGTGTATGAATACAACTCTGGGTGGGCACAAGACTGCTGGGCTATGACTTCAGATCTGGAGGTGCAGAAGGGGGTGTATGGAGCTCTGTAGCACCTCCTCTGTCCATATAAACCAACCTGGGCTCTGTAATCATCATCTGAGCCCCTTCTTTGTATGCCTCCTCCACATGAAGTCTGGAGGATGGCAAAACAAGACCGGACATTTTCTGCAGTGGCTTCCCATTTGTGGAATGTTCTCCTCAGGGAGGTTTGTCTGGCACCTTCATTATATATATATTAGGTGCCAGACCAAAACATTCCTCTTCAACCAGGTCTTGGGCTGATTAATATTCTACATATAGCATTTTAAATGTGTTTGTGGAAAGGAGTTGCTTCTGTTGCTTCTGTTTTGTCTGTTTATTTCAGTTTTTTATCTTGTGCTTTTATCTCGTGAACTATCCTGAGATCTTTTTAGTGAAGATTGGTATATCTAATAAATGAATAAGCAAATTTATGCACATTCTCCATGAGGTCTGGTGTATGTGCACAATGACCGGTTGTCAGACACGTTAACCACTCAAAGTGCATGCTCCCTAACATATCACACACACTTCTTCTTTCTTCTTCTTTGGCGATCACTCGTAGCTGAGTAAGACTGTCTTCCATAAACACAGCTTTAACTATGAGTCCATAAATGACTGTGGAGAACAATTCTGGATCCACACGTCCTTCCACAGTGGGGACATTGGTTTCTGGCAGGGAGTTGATCACGGTGTGGATTTGCCAAGTGTGCCTTCCTCCTAGCACATTTGTTAGTATCTTCAGCTCACAGGCAGAGGTACCTGGCCTCCCCCGAGGCAATTGAGCGAGATACTGTGTTTACCGTCCGTCGCGACCTCCGGCAGGCTAGGTAAACAAACCCGGCGATTCTTCTCATTAGTCGTGAGATAGAACACACCCTCTGCTTCTCTGCTTCTCTCTCCCTCCCTGCATTCTCCCAGGGAGGAGAAATGAGACAGACAGGAGTCCTTTCTACATGTTTTATTCCTGTCACTCAACAGTACATAGAAATGTGACTGCACCCTTCAGTCTCCATTAGAAGAGTCACACTCCTCCCCTGTACTTCCAGCACAGGTCAGATGACACACTGAGCTAACATCCGGTGCTCAGTACAGAGAATAGGCTCCACCTTTTCTCCAACAGTACATCTGCAAAACATAACATCCTGTTTTGCATTCCAGCCATCTGGAGCTGGCTTTTGCCTTGGTGCTTTTTCCCAACATCCTCCCCCAAAAGCATCAATTGGCAAAACATGATCCAGAGAAGAGAACAAACAGTTGTTATACATATAACAGTCCCCTGTTGTTTCAGTTCCACCCTTGGAACTCCCCACCACTGGTTTCACCAGTGTACCTCTCTGGTTGTCTGGCTTCCAAGGAATGAGTGCTTCTGCATTACCTTGGCTAGCTACTCTCTGTTGTGTCTTTGTCTCTGACTTAGACACTGCTTCAACCTGCTTTGAGTTGTTAACAATAGCAACACATGCAACAGCTAAGTTAGCAAACTCTTTTGAGTACCTCTTTGGTGGTACACCCTTTGTAACTCTCTCAGACCTGCGTATGAGGTTCTGATCCTCTGTGCTCACTGGTTCAACCTCTGGACTTTGTTGAGAACCAGTAGCAATCAGTGGTTTTCTAAAGTTTCTTGCGGTTTCTCCATCATATAAACCCAAGAATAATTAGTGAAACAATCCACACACAAAAGGTAATACTTTGCACTGCCTCTAGATGGTTCTAGAGGACCAATCACATCAGCATACACCCGCTGAAATGCTCTGTCGACCTTCTTGGTCAGCTTCCTGGTGCTCACACTGGTCACACCTGCAAGAGAGATTTCGTTAAAAACAGAAGAATTACATTTCATGTAATCACTTTGATCAAAAGTCAACAAATACAGTCCATCTTTCTCTTTGGCAGTAAGAAACAGTTCTCCATCTTTGTAGATCTTGCAGCTTTTAGCATCATAGGTCAGTTTCAGTCCTTTCTTTGCAATCTGCGACACACTCAGCAGATTAAATTTCAGTTCTGGAACCAGGTAAACATCACTTATAGTCAAGTTCAGACTCTCAAGATACACAGTCCCAATTCCAGTCGCTTCCAACTCTTGACCGTTGGCCTGTTTCACAGCGAAGCTTTGCTTCTTCAACGTCATAAACAGTTGTCTGTGCGGGCATATATGAACCGTCGCGCCCGTGTCAATTATGAACGAGTTCCCAACATCTGGCGTGGTTCCTTTCGCCATCATAGCCTTTGCAGGTTTCACCTGGCACTTGGAACGGCTTTTGCCTGACGCCTCAGGCTTCGTAGAGCTGCTCTTTGCTCTTCTTGACTGGCGCGGCTTCTTACAGTTTCGCTGTAGATGCCCAGTCTGTCCACAATTGTAGCATCGGACAGCACTCAATGCTACTCCATGCTTCCCAGTAGCATCATCAGTGGGGAGATTTGAACTCTGTTCTTCCCTCCCCCTGTCAGCAACACCCATTGCACCTTGTTCAGGAACACCAACAGTTCCAACAACCACAGTTCCTGCACTCTCCCCTCTGGGGTCAAAGCTCTCCTCAGCTTTCGATGAGCTCTTAGGAACTTGGCCAGCATCATCTTGGCTCACCCCTTCTGGGGTAGTTATCCATCCAGACCCTGATGAATAACTGTCTCTGGTCAGGGGAGATGAGTTAGGCAAGTCTCCCCCCTTCTTGGCATCCATTTTGAATCCAAGCCTCTCTCACTTTCAAACAAGCTGTAAAATCCAACAGTTGTTTTTTTTCTTTCTCACGCAGGCAAACTGCAAGTTGTTTACGCTCTTTTGCACCTGGCAGCTAAACTCTGGCTGCTATGGAAAGTCCCTTCCAAGGGCACGTAAACTTGTAGCCAAAACATTCTCTGATTTTGTTTCGCTTTCCCAGGCTCACACTCACAGTCCAGCCCCTTTGCCAGTAACTTTCCAACTTTCCGTTACCTAGCAACAATGCATTTCAATAGGACAGTTTATCAACCACAAGAATTTGTGGAATGCAGGCTTCAGCCTTTAAGCTGCAGGCCTCTTCCTCCCGGAGCTCTTGTTTTCGTTGAAACGCAGCTCCGTGAACCAGTGAATTAATCAAACTGCGTTCACACTTTTAGCCCGAAATGCAGCATACCTTGAACTTTGTTGCTCTGGAAAACACCTCTTCTTTCCACCAGCTGTCTGTTGAGCCTCTGGCTTCTTTCAGACGCTTCTCTTCCTCCTTGGAGCAGAGGAGGACAATCCACCAGCCTCTCATGCAGATGTCCGATGAATCGCAACCATCCTCTGCTACCATATGTTAGTATCTTCAGCTCACAGGCAGAGGTACCTGGCCTCCCCCGAGGCAATTGAGCGAGATACTGTGTTTACCGTCCGTCGCGACCTCCGGCAGGCTAGGTAAACAAACCCGGCGATTTTTCTCATTAGTCGTGAGATAGAACACACCCTCTGCTTCTCTGCTTCTCTCTCCCTCCCTGCATTCTCCCAGGGAGGAGAAATGAGACAGACAGGAGTCCTTTCTACATGTTTTATTCCTGTCACTCAACAGTACATAGAAATGTGACTGCACCCTTCAGTCTCCATTAGAAGAGTCACACTCCTCCCCTGTACTTCCAGCACAGGTCAGATGACACACTGAGCTAACATCCGGTGCTCAGTACAGAGAATAGGCTCCACCTTTTCTCCAACAGTACATCTGCAAAACATAACATCCTGTTTTGCATTCCAGCCATCTGGAGCTGGCTTTTGCCTTGGTGCTTTTTCCCAACAATTTCTCCCTTTTGTCCTGAGTTAGAGCATCTTCAAAGTCCACAACACCTTTGGTAAAGGCTGTTCTCCAACGGAGCGCTCACAGGCCAGTGTTTCCCAATTGTCAGTGTTTATACTACATTTTTTTAAGATTTGCTTGAGACAGTCTTTAAACCTCTTTTGTTGACCACCAGCATTATGCTTTCCATTTTTAATTTCAGATCCCCACCTTCAAGGTGACGGCGCACATCAACAACCCCCTCTACAAGCTGGGGCCCAAGCTGGCGCACAGCATGAGCGAGCTGGCCGGCGCAGGATGGGCAGCACTGGCGGCTGCGGATGAGGAGGACGAGAAGGCTGTGGGCTCCTCTTCCTGCACCGTGGGGCTGCCACCCGACATGCGCATCCACACCCAGACTGAGTACATCCACTGCCTGGTTCCCGACTTGCTGCCCTGCTACTGGGGCGTGATTGACCCCTACAAAGTGGGGGCACTGCTAGACGGGAAGCCCGAGGGGACGTTCTTGCTGCACATTCCTTTCCGTCACACACACACACGATACAGATATAGATATAGATGATATAGATATAGATGATATAGATGGAGATGGAGATGGAGATGGAGATGGAGATGGAGATGGAGATAGAGATAGAGATAGAGATAGAGATAGAGATAGAGATAGAGATAGAGATAGAGATAGAGATAGAGATAGAGATACCTTGGGTTAAGAACTTAATTCGTTCTGGAGGTCCGTTCTTAACCTGAAACTGTTCTTAACCTGAGATACCACTTTAGCTAATGGGGCCTCCCACTGCCACTGCACCACCGCCATGAGATTTCTGTTCTCATCCTGAAGCAAAGATCTTAACCTGAGGTACTATTTCTGGGTTAGCGGAGTCTGTAACCTGAAGCGTATGTAACCCGAGGTACCACTGTATGTTTTTCTAACATATCATTTTCAACAATTACAAAACATACTTTTACATCTTATACATTTTTTTTACTTCCATCAATCTCACCTGAAAATTTTCCAATCTTTTCTACTAAATTTACATTTCTTACTTTCACTATTACATTTAAATATCATAACTATTGCCTTTCTTCTTTATCTTCTTTGCAATGTTTCATATATTCCTCCTTACAAAGCTTCTTGTAGTCCTACTAGCGTAATTTGTTGATTACAGTTGCTCTTCAAATAGTTCCTATATTTCTTCCAATCTTCTGCGAATCACTGGTCCCGCAGGTTTCGAATCCTTCCTGTCATCTTATCCAATTCTGCACACACACACACACACACACACGGCCACAGACAGATGCAGCTGTGAAATACAGAATGAAGAGAGGTAGCGGGCAGGCAACCTTGGTAAGCCTTGGAGAGAACATATTGTGAAAGCCCCCCCCCCCCCAGCAGCAGACCTCCTCTGCAAGCTCTTCAGCCTGCTAGCTCCAGGGCCTCGGCCCTCAGGATCCAGGTTCCTAGACTGGTCGGCACCAATACTACTCATTGCTGATAGGAGGCACCAGCAAAAGTGTGTGCGTAAAGTGATAAAGATGAAATAACTATAATCCCCAGATTGCACAACTGATACTTTAGTACAGTCTTCCTGAATATGGTGCCTTCCAGATTTTGGGGAATCTATCTTCCATCAGCCTCAACCAACATTGCCAATTGTCTGTTATAATGAAATTTGTAATCCCAAGAATCTGGGTTGGGGGGGCAGTTATGGGATTGCTACTTTTGAGAAAACTGCAATCCCCTCTCTGTGTACAGACATAATAATAATAATAATGATGATGATTGTGATTTTTTTTTATTTCTTACCCACCCACCCTTCACCATCAAGTTCCAATGGATTCATGAAATAATTTAATAGGCAATCGGGGAGGGGGGGTGTTGCTGAAGAAATGTTTGTGTTTGCAAAGGTTTTCTTCATGCTGGATCAGAAATGTCTATATTTTACCAAACACCAAATGAGTTATTAGTATGGCTATAAAATATATAGTTGCGTAAATAAACAGCTCACTACTGAAGTGTGAAGACAACTGCAAGGGGACAGTTAATTAGATCATTTATAACTCATTAAGTAGCAAAACTGTTCTTCGCCTGTTGGTTTCTGTTGGGGGGGGCAGGAGATAAAGAAGAAGAAACATTGATTCTGACATTAAGCTGAGTTTACATGTTCTAAGCAGAGAGTGGAAGAATGCCTGTTTGGTTTAGAAACATCTCTTTCTATTGAGTTTAATTCACAGGAAATTGGAATATCTGTAAAAGTCAGTCCAGGCAAGGCACAGCATTGCTTTGTCAGATATTACAATGTACTTCATAGGTAATTGCATGACGATCTGAGAATTCTTAAAGTTTTTAGCTATGAAAGTGTGTGTGCTATACCAACAATTCAATCCTATACATGTCTAGGATTGAGATCCATGGGTATTACTCCCAGGTCAGGACTGATGAATCTGTCCATTCTGGTTTTTCTTAGTTTCTCATTTTCCCTCCTCATGGTTTCTTATGGTGTTGTTGATGATGATTATGTCTTTAGTTTTCAGGAAAATTCGCCAGAATTTTAGTGTGAATTTCCCCTTATTTACATTTTCCTCCTAATATAAATTTTTGCAAAGCAGTTTCCCAGCCTGCTGGTCAGTGAGCCTGAAACCACAAAAGCCGTGTGATCCAAACTACAGGTATATTTGACCAACTCTGATTTCTTTGGTCATTTTTTCAGCATGGAAGCACTCTGCACTCTTCTGAGGAGCATAAAGATGTGAGCCTAGTTCTCACTATGATGGTAACCCCTAGACTAACACTTATGAATGCGGTGAAAGCACACACAGCAGTAAGTAGCTCAGGAGGGTGGGGATTGGTGCCTTACAGGCAGTGGTTCTTGTTGGGATGGAGATGGGTTGGGACAGTGGTGAGGCTGGAGGAGCTCTGAGTTGACGTCAACAGGCCATCAAGGTGCATGTTCTTCTGACCTTGTTGGTGCCACTTCAGCTCAGCTCAGCTCACCCCACCCCACCCCATTACCATACCAGCTGGTAGAGCCCAGACCTCAGCAGCCACTCAACTCATGTCCAAAATGAGGAACAATTCCACTATGGCCATTGTTGGGTATAAAATGAATTAATCAGAGCTGAGTTGTAAATCCTGTTTGTACAAAACTGGTTCCAAACTTTCCCGCACAAGGTTTTCACAGAATTTTCATCCTTCAAAGTGGCAGATTGGTGCTTTATTTCCATTGAAAAATACAGTGACATTTCCACCCAAGGTGCACTGATAAAAGCCACGCTCCCATGTCCAAGAATCAAATTTATTTTGCCTTGACATAGCAAACAGAAGATAAGGAGATGCGGGGGAAGATTTAATCCACCATGATAAGAGGATGCTCGCATCTAAAAGTCTTCCCTTCTTGAAAGTATGTGTTGCAAAGTCTAATGAGTAGCCCACTTAATATTATTGTAAATAAGTTACGAAAGAGTTCCCTTGGGGTTCGGAGGGGGGTATTGTGCATTGATGAGAGATGTATAGTGTTTAGCACTAATGCATCTGAATTTCTACTCACTGCATAGTATCTTGCACAATTTTGCTTTCTTTCCTCCAAGAGAAGCTTCTCTCTAATTTTTTTTTTTAAAGGAATGTTTAATATGCTGTGCTAACCTTTCTCCCAAGGCCGTGCTTCTTTTGTGAAAGTTTAGCTCTTTAGATGTTGTCTTTCTAAAGGAAAGTGCTTTAGAATCTTCAAATAGCATGAACTTTCCCTTCTTACTAGTGATCTGAGTTTCTCCCTTGTTCAAACTGAAGACTGCCAAAAGAACAGAATTGGGGGAAGAAAATGGCTTATAGATGGCTGGCAGGGGGAAAGTTTCATTTTATTTTTAATGCAAATTACTGAAAAGAAAAATCATTGGGATGATTAAAGGAAATGCTTAAGAATGAGATTTTTCAATGGGACAGGTTTGATCTAAAAGTCTGTGAAGTACATTAGGTAGAGCAAGAGTTGGGTAGTTTTTTTATCATCCCATTTGAGAAATGGTAATATTTGTTACCAGGGTTGGTAAGTGGATAGAATATTTTATAAGGGGGAAAGTGGATGCTGCAGAGAGGCAGATTTATATAACCAAGAGAGGCTCTTATTACAATTTCACTACAATGTCCATTGGCTTACTTGAAACAAGGCTACAGTGTATTGATGTGCTTCCAAATTAGCTGACCTAGCAAGGGGCAAGCGAAATGGCAGAGAGTAACAACCTGAAATAGATCAGGTTTGTCTTAGAAGGTCTAAAGTAATGTGCTGTAGAAGTATATATAAAGCATTTTAAATAAAGATGGATATCAGAAGGAAACAGAAGTTAATAAACTTAGCTTGAAGTCAGGAGATCAGTGACTCAGTTACACTGGCAAAGAAAAAGCACTATATATGCGTTGTATATGCATTCTAACACTGTGACACCAGATGGCGCTGTGGAGTTCAGTTTTTGCTAACCCGATTTCTCATACAAATTTGCAACGCATTTAACTGTAGCGATTTTTGATGTGTCTAGATCCAGCCAGGGTTTCAAAACATGAAGGGAGCACCAATGGGTACATAACAAACTGGTCTCATTCCAAAAGTAAAATTCTCATTTAAATTTGATTCTGTACCCCCTTCACACACACAATGTGTCCATTTGAAACCAAATGCAGCTACGTCTTGCCCATTGGACCCGTATTGGTCCCATGATGCACACTCTCCAATATTTCTCCAATGAAAATAGCGACATCGCATTCCATAATGATAATTTTACTATTTATACTCCACACATCTTTCTGGGTTGCCCCAGCCACTCTGGGCAGCTTCCAACATATAGAAAATAATAATAAAACATTAAACTTTAAAAAAAACAAACCACCTTCCCTATACAGGATTGTCTTCAGATGGCTCAGGGGTTGGGTAAAGCCATACCCTTCAACATTTCTCCAATGAAAATAGGGACATCCTAAGGAAAAGTGGGACATTCCAGGATCAAACCAGAACCTGGAGTGGCTTCTCTAAATCAGGGACATCCCTGGAAAATAGGGACACTTGGAGGGTCTGATGATGTAGAGCTTAAAAAGAGGGTTTTCAAATGTGTAATCTAATCAAGGAGTAGTTTTCAAACACACCTCAAGAGACCACATCAACCCTTCTGGGCAGCAGGACCTACAATAAATCTAAATAAAGCAGCATGTTGTGGATGGACGTGAATCCTATAGTGATAAAAACTACGTTTTAGTGCTCCAAATGGATAAGTGCGTACACAGCCAATGTTGTTGAGTACACCAAGGGTCAGGGATTGGACGCAAGGGGATGAGATGAATAATAATAATAATAATAATAATAATAATAATAATAATAATTTATTATTTATACCCCGCCCATTATTTATACCCAGAGCTTCCCCAGCCACTCTGGGTGGCTTCCAATCAAGTGTTAAAAACTTGAAGAATGGTGGATCTCTCTCTCTCTCTCTCTCTCTCTCAGACACACACACACACACACACACACACACACACACAACGTGATCTTGACACTATAGAAGAAGAGGAATGTAGCATTGATTTACAGCAGGAGATTGAGGAAGGTCACAGCTCAGAGATAGATGAATAGAAGAGTTGGGAAGTGTTAGGAGAACAGGGAGAGGAGGCAGAGGCAGAGCAGCCAACTGACACATTGTCACTGGAGAGTATTTCTGACCTCCCTTCTCCCAGAACTCGGCATTCGTTAAGAGTGCAGGAACAAAGGACTCTGAGACAATTGGCCACGAGCGGCCACCGTAAGGAGAAATGCTGTTGCTAGGAAGGAGGGAAGAGGAGCTCGGTTAGAACAATGCCATGATCAGGGCCTACTGCATTGTGGAGCCAGTGTGGTGTAGTGGTTAAGAGCGGTAGTCTCGTAATCTGGGGAACCAGGTTCACGTCTCCGCTCCTCCACATGCAGCTGCTGGGTGACCTTGGGCCAGTCACACTTCTTTGAAGTCTCTCAGCCCCACTCACCTCACAGAGTGTTTGTTGTGGGGGAGGAAGGGAAAGGAGAATGTTAGCCGCTTTGAGACTCCTTAAAGGGAGTGAAAGGCGGGATATCAAATCCAAACTACTACTACTACTACTACTCTTCTTCTTCTTCTTCTTCTTCTTCTTCTTCTTCTTCTTCTTCTTTATCTCTCGCTATTATGAATGAATAGGGACGCGGGTGGTGTTGTGGGTTAAACCACAGAGCCTAGGACTTGCCAATCAGAAGGTCAGCGGTTCGAATCCCCGCGACGGGGTGAGCTCCCGTTGCTCGGTCCCTGCTCCTGCCAACCTAGCGGTTCAAAAGCACGTCAAAGTGCAAGTAGATAAATAGGTACTGCTCTGGCGGGAAGGTAAACGGCATTTCCGTGCGCTGCTCTGGTTCACCAGAAGAGGCTTAGTTATGCTGGCCACATGACCCGGAAGCTGTACGCCGGCTTCCTCGGCCAGTAAGCAAGATGAGCGCCACAACCCCAGAGTCGGCCATGACGGGACCTAATGGTTAGGGGTCCCTTTGCCTTTATTATGAATGAATAAACTCATTAAAAAGGACAGTATCTTGTTCTCTTGTTGCCACCGGGGGAGGAATAGAATTCCCGAAGTCTTGACACCAAGGATACCATAAGCAGAGGCTTTCTTTTCTCCTTTTTTGTAGGTGTCTTCTCTCAACCAAGACTGGTGGTGCACATCAGGGAAGTAGAACGCCTTCTAGTCCTCTCGCCAGTCTCCACATTTGATTGGCTCTTCTGTACCCAGGCTGTGCTCACCCCCCTTTCATGGAGTCCAGCTCTGTACAAAAGTTCCGATGAATGTGCTGGTGTCAGGGCCAAAGCCACAGTTACAACCATCTCTTTCTTTCCACCTCTTGGAAGGCTTTTGTCTTTTGGGTGTCTGTTGGGTGTCAGTTTGGGGTGTCAGTTAATGCTGTTGAAAAGGGGTTTCTTATTTTATGATATAATTGCTCGCTAACTTGTGATCTATGCAAAGGCTACGTTTTGCTCATAAGCAGATGCGTGGCACAATAAACAACTCAAATTATTCTTTTGTAAAGGGCCAGGTTGCTATAAAAAAAGGAATGAGTTAACTGAATTGTCAAGAATCTATTGACTACAGGACCTGGTAATGTGTAATCTAATTAAATGCATATAAATCACTTTCTTCGGAGCCTAGGAAGGGTTTCATTGGAAGGAGTTAACTTAGTTTCCTCTTGCTTTATTGATTACTGTATCCCCCCCAATAAACCACAATGGGAGACTTCTGATGGAGAAAGGAAAATTACTGTGTGAATCATTGTTGTTATAGCTCTGTTCACAGTGAGGATTCAAAGGGGAACAACTGTTTCTCTCCACAGTCTGGTCATGGGGCTCATTAGGACATTTCAAAGGAGTCTAGCCAGCTATATCCCTATTACAAAATTTATATATGCTGTTATCCTCGCAAGCCAGCGGAGCTTTAAAATCTCCTTTTTATATCCCTTCCACTCTATGCAGCCCATTTCTCTTAAGGCCCCTAGAAGAATCCAAAGACTCTTGTAACATATATGATAATAGTAATGCAGCTGGCATTAGTAGTGCTTTCGAGTTTGTGAATATTTACTCACCCTCCCCAGCAGATAGGGAAGAGGGCGAATGGTACTGTCAAGTGAGGAAAAAGCTTTATTTAGGCACAGCTGTGAAACTATGGTCTCATGCATAGCAGCCAACTCCCAGGGCCTGAGGGGTCTTCAGCCTCCCCACTAAAATGTTTGAGGGGGCCACCCACTCCCAAGTTGATGGGCATTGCCCTTCAAAAGGTGTGCGTGCACCACATAATGTGATTGATTATTCGGGGCAGGGCTTACCTGCCCCCCCCCTATTTTCTTCAAATTGGCACCCCTGGTCTCATGAGTGGCTGTGCATCTCAAATTTGTGCTCCTACCCCTTTCCTTCATGCCAGTGGAGATTGAAAGCTTTCACTTCCAACTTTAGAGCAAATGTAATGCCAACTGTCTTAAAAACTCTGTTTTGTTTTTTAAAAAATTTGTGAGAATAAATCAAGCGATGGTTTGCTAGCAAACTGGAATTTAAATAAACAGCAGTTCCCTGAGCTCAGAGGTGGTGCAGAACTCCGGCTCATTTAAACTTGGAAGCAAAATATTTCGATCTTCCCCTCTGGCATGCAAAGGAGGCAAGGAGAGGCAAGGTGCATGAGGACAATGCAATTCATGGTTTTTCACAACTCACCCTAGCAGCAATCATGTTTTTCTGTTATGTATGAACTAAATCAGAGTGGCAGGGTGTCTGGTTTTTAGTACATCCTCATGGCTCCCCATTTGCCTTCCCTCTCCTCTTCTCTCCTCACCCTGCACACACACACACATTTGTTAAGAACTTCTCCCCCAAACCCCTGGAGAAGATTTGGAGAGGGCCCAAGTGTGCATGGGGAAAGGAACAGAAAGAAAGATGACATTTCATTGCACTAGTGGAAATGCTTCATTGGATGCCACCCAATACCTGCATTTGAGGATAGTGGAAGTGAGTCATCAGACTGCTTTGGAAATATTGAAATAAGGCAGAGACTATGCTTTCTTTCTTAATTTGTATTATTGCGTATTGTGCACAAATTATGGTCAGCATGATTTTGCCAAGGCACTTAAAAGTCTTAATGTTCTTACAGCTTGATCATAAAAAGACTGCTCAACCTCAGTTGCTGAAACACCAAGCTTTTCTCTTGCCTTGAATATCCAACCTCAAACTTCATACACAGCTGCTGCGGTGACTACTTCTTAAAAAACAGAACAGAAGTCTTAAATTAATAATCCCTGAGCTGTGATTTTATATGCTTTATAAAATATTGAATAATTAATTTAAAAATAAATGTTAATGACTGACTTTCACTTTATAATTAAAGGAGAGATTGTGCATGAGTTACTTTTCCTATCATATTTATGCCTATGGATATACATTGTGTAGCGAGAAGAGCCT
This sequence comes from Podarcis pityusensis, assembly GCF_964106645.2. NCBI lineage: Eukaryota > Metazoa > Chordata > Lepidosauria > Squamata > Lacertidae > Podarcis > Podarcis pityusensis. Next base: position 88,286,564 of record NC_138027.1, read on the forward strand.
ACAGAGATGAGAGATGGGATTATTGTTAACAAAATGAATAAACCAATTGCTTGTTTTTTAAAAAACCAAAGCAGTTTAAAGAACAAAACATTCAAATTATTGATAAAAAGTTAAAAACAGGTATTTAGATTATTAAAATCCGTGGTAATTAAAAAGAAATAAAACACATGTAACTTTATAAAATATAAATAACATTTCACACAATAAGATTTGATGTCTTGGGGCATAAAGAAGTGAGACAGTTACGGCCGTATTTGTCTTGTCTAAATGAGTTCCCTGTTTGTCTTTCTACACAGCTAGAAGACAGTTTCTGTTTCTTGCAATCAAAGCTGTGCTAATGACCTTCTGGATTTCAAAAGTGATTTAGACTTGCTTCTTAGCATTGAAACAATCTGGCCCACAAAATGATGGGAATGTTCCCAGAGCCAATAGCCCATTCTAATTGTGTTTGAGCCGTACCTAACTGAACTGTCCCACAAAGGTAATCCTGTGTGTATGCTAATTAACTAGCTCCAGACAACAGATTCAATATAATTGCAAATTGAGCTTTTGTTCCCTGATGTCTGCCCCCACAAAATGTCTGTGTTCATTGCCTTTCTTAGAAGAGTACCATATTTTTGTTCTCTCAAAGGGATTTTATGAAAAGAGTGGTTCCACTGCATGCTACCTCCTGGCTCGCGTAGTCGGAGCATGACAATGGTGGACACTTACAACACAAAGTAGTAACCTTGATTGAATTGTTAATCTCAGGAGGCTGCCTCCAAGAAAGCAAAAACGTGACTAACTTCTTTTGAGTGCTTAACAGTGCAATCGTATAAATGTCTGCTCAGAAAAAAGTAACTTTGAATTTAATGGGGCTTAAACCCAGTTAAGGGGTTAAGGGACATGGGTGGCGCTGTGGGTTAAACCACAGAGCCTAGGACTTGCCGATCGGAAGGTCGGCGGTTCGAATCCCTGCGGCGGGGTGAGCTCCCGTTGCTCGGTCCCTGCTCCTGCCAACCTAGCAGTTCGAAAGCACGTCAAAGCGCAAGTAGATAAATAGGTACCGCTCCAGCGGGAAGGGAAACGGCGCTTCTGTGCGCTGCTCTGGTTCACCACAAGCAGCTTAGTCATGCTGGCCACATGACCCGGAAGCTGTATGCCGGCTCCCCCGGCCAATAAAGCAAGATGAGCGCCGCAACCCCAGAGTCGGCCAGGACTGGACCTAATGATCAGGGGTCCCTTTACCTTTACCTTTTAAACCCAGTTAAGTTTGCAAATAATTGCCATCTAACATATTGGACTAAGGGTTTTGTCAGGGACTGGCTGGTTGAGGAGTGATGGACGGCTCCATACCAGGAACCCTCCAGGGATGGCACAAAAGCAGAAGACTTGGACCCAGAACAGTGGTGGTGGGATTCTGGCCACACCCCAGAGGAGGGTACAAGCTGGGAAATACTGGAAGCAGGAAGCAGGTGGGATGATGAGGCTTCCAGTCTGGATGGAGGCTCCAACTGAGAAGACAGCAGGGAGCCAGACCAGACTCCTCCTCCCCGTCCTGACAGCTTTTCTGCCAGCAGTTTGCCAGGCCCACTCATGCCCAGACTGCACGCGGAGGCTACTGCATGTTGCCTGTCAGGCAGGCAAAGAGGGAAATGTCTGCAGCTCACCATAGCAAGTGTCTACAGGAGTGGAGTCCAGGTGGAAAAGACTAGAGGACAAAGGGGCTGCTTGCTAGTCGAGTAACTTCTCTCTCCATGAGTGGATGACAGGTGTGTGGCCTTCCTTGGCTGAGATGTACTTTTTTTAGTTTTTTGTTTAAAGGGGCGAGTGGGGAACCAAGGGTATTCCTGTTGGTGGTTTTGTGAAGGGGAATTCCACAGTTCAATAATCCCTTTAATATGACTACCACAACCCATTAAAAAAAAAAGAAAAATCACATAAACTTGAAAATGTTTTCATATTTGCCAGAATTCTTCATCTGGCAAGATGTACCCCAAAGTAGGGGATGAACGGACAAGGAAAAAATCAAACACACTCTCAAAAAAATTGGTTGGATGTTATGGCTATGGGGTCTACTTATAGACTGAATTGCACCAGCCAGGTGCTAAGTTATCAGGTTGCATGCCTTGGATCCTGGGACAAAGAAGCAATTACTTCTTATCTCTCCCTCTCTCTCTCTCTCTCTTTCTCTCTCTGTGTGTGTTTGTGTCTAGCTTGGAACCCAGTTCAGTCCCGCACCTTAAATAAAGCATGCAGGATCCTGGGTGAAAGTAAAAGCAGTCTGTATCTTTGCAAATCCGGGGGTTATTTGGGGAATATTTTGGAATAGTGCTAGTTAAAGGGGTCAAAAGGTACAGCATTACCTAGAGGCTGAAGGGGATGTAATCCACAAACTGCAAAGTCTATCTTCAGGTGGTAAAAAAACCCTTTCCTTCTGGTTGCAGATCCCACCTTGAACATCTAGATTCAGCATTCTAGAGTAGCTGTGTTGGTCCATATGAAGAAGTCCAATGCTAACAGTGGCTAACACTTTTCATGGGACTAGCCAAAATATTCTTTCTTGGTATTGATTAGGTCCAACTTTCAAAACCAATCCAAGGGATTGTTGTTAGGATTGGTCAGAAATCCTCCATTGTTCTTTTTTTTCTTGTATTTTGTTTTTTTTTTTGTTCTTTTTTTTCCTTTCTTTTTTGGATTATGTATTGTGCATTTTTGAATTGTGTATTTTTCGTTTATGTTTTTCTGTTTAATCTTTTATTGAAACCTTAATAAATATCATTAAAAAAAGAAAAAGAAATCATAATTCTTTTGTGTGATGTCACAGTTGCGTACTGCTTGCATCATGTGTTTTAAAAAAATCATGTTAAGGAATTGTTTATTGTCCTTCCTTCAAACAACTATCAATTAAGAATTAAGAATTTGTGAATATCTTGCAGCATTTACTTGGAATCAACAAGATACCTCCATTTCCAGAAAGACCAATGTTACCCACATGGATTGACCTAGAAGTAAGTTGGGAACATTAATGAACAATATCACACATACCAATATATCTCTTAGCCAAATTTTATATGATTTAACTCATGGCAATGTGTAGGAAGTAAATGTATCTTCACCATCTGTTTTGGTTTCCTTAGTTTTCTCTTAATAATTAGTTTGTATTAAACTTTTAATTTTGCCTGGGAATAGGGGGGGGGGGGTTGCCCCTGTTCTGAGGAGTATTGCCTAACCACAAAGTTAGCTGTGATGCTAAGGGTAACAGAGATGGGTGGAAGGAGATGAGAGATTAAGGGATAAATTATACAAACAAGAAGCTGGAATAAGGAAGCTTGTGCAAGTTAAACAGGTGAAAAGTTATACATGATCCAAACTCTGTTTAGTAGCAGGGCTACTGCGAGCTGAGCCACCCCAGAGCCTAGCAGAGGGAAAGCAAGCCTTTGAAATGGTGTTTGCTGCTGCCGTCAAATATAAACAATAATTAAATCCCATTAAAGAATATGTGCAGATAATTCAAGATTCTGCAAAAGGCAGCGATGATCTGGCATTTTAAATTACAGATTCTGAATTCAGTGGAAGAGTGCATTTATTTAGCTCTCTTATAAATCATCTCACAAATTGCAAGATACATAAAGTCATCTGCAGTTGGTAACTATATTTCTGTGCACAGTCCCATGTAGGTTTACTATGTTTTCTCATCTCTTTATAAGCAATGCTCTCCACTGCCAACCACACAGATATAGAAAACCTCTAGTGAAACATGGTATGTTCCCTTGGTTTTTCTTCCAATCCTTACTGATTCTCAATTTTATTCCTAAAATTATTGGCAATACTGTATTACATATCAGTACAGATTATTCCATCTAGCTAAGTAAGCCAATAGTTTAAGTGCTTTCAAACTACTAATCTGTTCTGATTTGGCACTGGGGGTCTGTTTAGGTTCTGGAGAAGAGTGCATACCCAGTGCTTTTCATGGTAAGTTTGGTAGCAATGATCTTCAAATGTATTGAATAAGGTAAGTAACAGAATGGGAAGAATCTCTCTCTTTCTCTCTTATTACTGATGATACAATCAGACTTCAATGGGCTATGTGGTCCTGAGAAAACCACTTTGCAGAGACAACTTTTAAGATGGTTTTGTTCATTTTAAGGGTCCATTTTAAGCAGCTGTATTTTTGTATCCCCTTTGTTGACAACACAGCTCCTGTGGGGAGGTCAGCTATAATGATTCTTCTTAGAGAATTGTCCTGGGTATCAACCTTGTCCAATGACTGACAGAATGTATAGTGACAGGAACTGTGTCTTTTGTGTTATGCACCATGACAGGTAAGATCGCTAACATTTTTAGTACAGCACACAAATCCTCAGTGTACTGTGACATATAAGGCTAGTTGAGTTCATTTCCACTAAAATCCTGTTTGAAGGGCTCTATTGTTTCACAGATCTTGCATTTGCCTTTTACACACACACAAAAACCAGAACTCTGTCTTCTCTTCTAATTTTGGGTATCACAGCCACCAACCTATTGCTTCCCGTGAAACATCCCAATTTAACAATAAAGTGATTTGATGATAAAGCAATTTAACAATGCAATGCAATAAAAGATATATCAATACAGTTTCTAGACCAATGCAGATAAAGGCTGTGGTAGAAATCTCTACTTAAAAAGGCTTTTGGAAAGAGGAATAGACACTTCAGTAGAGCCAGTGTGGTGTAGTGGTTAAGAGCGATAGATTCGTAATCTGGGGAACCGGGTTCGCATCTCCGCTCCTCCGCATGCAGCTGCTGGGTGACCTTGGGCTAGTCACACTTCTGTGAAGTCTCTCAGCCCCACTCACCTCACAGAGTGTTTGTTGTGGGGGAGGAAGGGAAAGGAGAATGTCAGTCGCTTTGAGACTCCTTCAGGTAGTGATAAAGCGGGATATCAAATCCAAACTCTTCTTAAAAGACAGCAAAGTGTAGGATAAATCTTGGATTCTGAACTAGATTGGGTAAATCCATGCACAGGGTCTGGATAATTTCTTCTGAGTGGATTGAAGTCCACCCAGAACAATCCAGGTCTATCAAAAGGAGGAGGACGGGGAGAGGGAAGGAGAGAATAAGGAATATTAGGGGTAGAGACATGGGTGGCGCTGTGGTCTAAACCACAGAGCCTAGGGCTTGCCAATCAGAAGGTCAGTGGTTCAAATCCCCACGACGGAGTGAGGTCCTGTTGTTCGGTCCCAGCTCCTGCCAACCTAGCAGTTTGAAAGCACATCAAAGCGCAAGTAGATAAATAGGTACCACTCTGGCGGGAAGGTAAACGGCGTTTCCGTGCGCTGCTCTGGTTCGCCAGAAGTGGCTTAGTCATGCTGGCCACATGACCCGGAAGCTGTACGCCGGCTCCCTCAGCCAGTAAAGCGAGATGCGCACCGCAACCCAGAGTCATCTGTGACTGGACCTAATGGTCAGGGGTCCCTTTACCTTTACCTAGGGGTAGCAGTAGGTGCTTGCAACATTGCAGCACAGTCTTGTTCACATTTCTGACAAGTTCCTGTACAGTCCAGAACAACACAGAGCCCTCTGCTGAACAGACAGGATTTTGTTTTTGTCTTCTCCTCCTTTGAGCATGTGATGTGATTCCCCCCCCCCCCCCACATTCTCTCATCAGAGCACTTCCCCATGTCTTCAGAGAAGCATTCTGAAGAGGTGAATGGAAATACTTCCATGCTTTCATCTCAGAGTGTCAGATATCTGTGTGAGATGCCGCCCCTCCCACTTCAATACAAGTTAAGATTCAGACCCGGGAGGCATTACTTTCTCTGATGCATCTCTGTGTTCAGTTCTGCAAAGAAAGAACCCCAGGAGAGAAAGCCAAAACAAAACACTTGCTGTCTGAGTCACAGATCGTCAGATATGGGAAGGTTAGGAAACCCACCCCCTTTGGGGGAAAAAAATCTAAGTCAGTTCCTTGATGGTGCTGAAACATCTAGCAAACTTAGATAAATTCCATGGTATCATTTGTGGAGTGAGTTGCAGAAGCCAGTCCAGATACTGCAATCCAGTGGTAGAACTTTGGCAGAATGGGATTAATAAACTCTACAACTCGTGGTGCATGCAGTCAAAGAGATCTGTAGAGGTGTCCTCCCAAAAACAGTGTCACAGTCACTTACCAGGACATGACTGAGCTGGCACAAGGCTGCAGCAAGCTTCTGGCAACATGAATGAAATAGTGGGACATTTACCATCAACCCAACCTTCCTTCACTCCTGCTCCACCGTATCCAGGAAAGAACTTGCCCATGTGAAGACCACCTGATGGAAACCCTTACACATATGGTTCTTAATTGTAAATTATATGCTGAACTCCATCAGCAATTTCTAGATCAATTCTGTATCCCCAAATGGAAACCAGAGTTGGAGGTCATACACTTTCTATTACTGTGGGATGATCAGGAGCTCACCAAGTTAGTGGATAAATATCTCTATTTGGTTTTTTGTCGTCGAAATACACTGCAGACGTCTGATCTCCCTGCAGACCAAAAGATGTGACGATAGGCTGCTCTGCCTCCTTTCCTTTAGCAAATGTTTTGTGCCACTGGGGAAGTGGTAATTCTGTATTGATTTGTTTTGGATCTTTGTATGTGATGCCAATAAAAGGTTTGATGATTATGATATCCAGGAAAGGAGCAGCTGTTGCCTGTATTTGGAGGGCAACTCTGTGCTCCAAACTACCACCCACTTAAAAAAACAAAACTGTTATAGTTCTTTCTTCTTCTTTTTGAATGCTAATTTCTATATGTGCTGATTTCTTGATAAAATCATAGAGCTGGAGCAGGTCTCATAGGTATTCTAATCCGACTACCTGCTTGATAAAATATATCCATTGCTGTATGGATGCTAGGGGTATGCAGTGGTTACAAGATTCACCCTGTATTTGGTGAGATCTTGAGGAACAATTTCGGCAAGGTCTGTAGCCCAGTGATAGAACATCTGCTTATCATGAAGAAGGTCCCAGATTCAACATCCAGCATTTGCAAATAGGGCTGAGAATGTCTCCTGCCTGAAACTTTTTTCAAAGAGGGCCGGATTAGGCCCCCAAAACAGACTTCGGACAGGCCTGCCTTAGAGAGTCTTTGCCAGTCAGCTTAGGCAATACTGAGCTAAATAGACCAGTGGTCTGACTCTCAGTGTAAAGCAACTTCCTATGTTCCTAATCTGACTCAGAAACACAAAAAAATCTACCCCAAACCACCACAGCCCACCTCTTTATTTGGAGTACAGTGGTACCTCGGGTTACATACGCTTCAGGTTACAGACTCCGCTAACCCAGAAATAGTGCTTCAGGTTAAGAAGTTTGCTTCAGGATGAGAACAGAAATTGTGCTCCAGCGGCGCGGCAGCAGCAGGAGGCCCCATTAGCTAAAGTGGTGCTTCAGGTTAAGAACAGTTTCAGGTTAACTACAGACCTCCGGAGCGAATTAAGTACTTAACCTGAGGTACCACTGCATACATTGAAACGACACACATTTCTAGTGTTTTTATAAGCTTCTAAACTCAGCAATGGTTTAACTGCACCACCTGCATTTGTGTAGAGCAGGTCTTAAGTAATCTATTGGAGATCTCAGGAGTGCTTTCTACTTTGGTATTTGCATATGGTTGGACTAGATGACCTTCCTTCGTTTTTATATGTTCATTTGCCCTTTGGGAGCAATATGCATAATCCTACTTTGAATTAACATTTGAGGATTATAATACCCCAGGGCCCTATTCAATTTACATCAAGATTGCTTGTACAAGCAGTGTCATCCAGCAGCACTTCTAAGATGTCACACATAAAATGTTAACCTTTTTTCTCTCTTTAGTTTTTAGTTTTTACTATGCTCCTTGTTGTTAACTGTGTATCTACTTTAAGGTAATGCTAATTGCAGAGAAATCTCGAGTGATGGCCATTAGGTTAGAAAGATTTTTATATTTTTTGTGCAAAACTTGACTCGATGGTGCCTAATGAATCGTAAGTTCCTCCTACCCAATTAATTAGTTAAATGCCACTGTTTAATAGCTTGGGATAACATACCAGTTTGACATATTGTAACGTAAATGTGAGTTTCTCTCTCACATTATGTTAAAAGAGATTAAAATTAGGCTTGGACTAAAATGGAAGATAATTTTAGTGAATGTTTTAATGCCCCAGAAAACATTCCCTTGGTTTTTTTCAGGGGTGAGGGGATGTCAAAAATATATGTAGGTGTTCACAAGAAGAAAGACCTACAAAATGCTGCTCCAGTTTGGTGAGACAGGGGCAACATGTTGAAAATGAGGATGGTTTCTTTGTTCTCTCACATTCAGCATAAGTGTCCTGTTAAGTCTCTGCTTTCCCTCTGAGATGTTGCTATATGCCTAAATGTGATTCAGTATATGTAGCACTGAAGCATCCTTAGAATGACTACATCATACTAGAATAGCTGCAGTAAAAAGTCTGCCGAAGAGTATCAGCAGAAAAGACTGTGAATACTGATTTTTATTTTTTACTTTTATTTTTACGGGTGGGGGGGGGGAGAGAGAAGAATTATTTGAAAGGCGCCTTTTGAGCCTCTCTAAAGCAAATATTTCACAATGGCATTTCTCCATGCTTGTATCTGTTTCTCGAAAAAGCTTGAATCGGGTTGAGGCTGAGAGTTCAGCTATTCATATTTTATGTGTTATTGGATGGCTTGTCATTAGAAATGACATCAAGGAAATGTCCTCAATCAGGCCTTCATTGACACACTTTCAGAGAGACATTGTTTTTCCCCATCCTCTGCTATTTTATAACATTTTATCTGTGCTTCCAGACCTTTCTCTTAAACGTTCAATTTTTAAAAGCTATGGTGAGCTAATAGCATCTTGATATGCACATAATAGCGTCTTGAAGTTTCACATAAGAATTAAATATATATATAGGAAATGTCCTTTAAGATAATGTTACTGAACTTAATCTCCTGAAACTGCATCCTGCCAGTCTGGGCTACTTTAAGCAGTAATATATTAAGCAAATGCCTCTTAAAAAATAGTTGTTCATGAATGATGTAGCATACCAATGCATCATTATAGCACTTCCATTGCTTCAAATAGTATAAATATATGTTCAAAGACCCTGTTTCTCTTCCCCAGTGTGTAAAAAAGAAGCTGGCCAACTCTATTACGCTGCAGCCTGCCCTAAAGAGGAGTAGCCTAGCATGGAAGACTTGTGTATAGTATGCAGATCTGAAAGGGCCACAAAGGATAAACCACCCAAATAGTATGCTGAAGAGTTTGCTAAAACAGTCATAGCAGATACAGCTGTTGTTAGTAACTCAGAGAAGGTTTGGGGACCTTCAAGCTTCCAAGAGGTCCTAAATTTAACCTCAGAGGATACTGAGCCATGGTTAAATGCCATGAAGGCCGAACTTGATTCCTTAGAGAGGAACAAGACATGGGAACTACTTCCAGGTCTGCCCAGGCCCAAAAGGTTTACAAAGTTCAGTTATTGCAAAAGTTTTTCACTGTTAATTTTATGCATTTTTTAAAATCACCATGGTATTTAACAATGATATGTCCTTTAGAGGAGAAATTGTGAATTGTAGAATTTTAAATACCCGTCATCACCCTTGGCTTCACTCAATTTTGTTTATAACACTCTTCCATTTTCTTCCAGTTGTGAGGGTGGGAGACTGGGTGGGGCCTCACAAGTGGGCCTAGGGCCTCTCTTCATCTAAATCTGGCCCTGCCAATTCCTGATGCTCTGTCACTGTGCTGGTGTTCTTGCCTTAGGATACTGGTTGCTTCAGGGCAAAGGAAGAATGGTTTGCTCTTTTGCTCAGTTGGCTCTGGCTAGTTACACACACACACACACACACACACACACACACACTCAGTGATTTTGTTCTGGGTGTTCTGTTCTCCAGACCTGGTTAAATACACCAGTGATGAATCTGTTGTTGCTTAGTTGCTTAGTCATGTCCGACTCTTCGCGACCCCACGGACCAGAGCATGCCAGGCACTCCTGTCTTCCACTGCCTCCCACAGTTTGATCAGACTCATGTTGGTAGCAAATGCTTTTATAAAAAATGTTCTTTAATATATATGAATTTGCCATTGGCTCACCAGTGCCATCTAGTGTCACAGTTGTATAATGCACTTAAAACACTCAAAACATTATATTTGCAGCTTTATAGCTGAGTCCCATGTTTTACGGGGTTGTGCAGGAAATGGGGAAGCATCATGTGAATCCTTATCTTCAGCCTGACTTTGAAGTAGACACAGAATCACTGCTTCAGTGAACACTAGGCCTAATTCGATCCAATTTTTATTTGACAGTTAATTCTCTGAATAAAATTTCTGTTTTGTGTTTACTAGATATGCCAACTTTCATTTTCAAAAAACCATCTCCAAAATGTATTTACCTTGGTTCAGGAATTGGGTTCACAAGGTGTTTGCATTAAAAATTATGAATCTAATTACAAGGAGATGTATGGGTAGATATAATCGCAAAGCCATCTAGTAAATAAAAAGTGAAGGTTGCATGTTTTCTGCAAAACATTCTTTTCTTTTTAAATAATAAAGTTTTCACTGAAGCCTCCAGTGAGCACAGATGATGGTCCTATCCCAGAGATAACTACATGCATAATTACTTTGTTGTTGTTTAGTCGTTTAGTCATGTCCAACTCTTCGTGACCCCATGGACCAGAGCACGCCAGGCACTCCAGTCTTCCACTGCCTCCCGCAGTTTGGTCAAACTCATGTTAGTAGTTTTGAGAACATTGTCCAACAATCTCGTCCTTTGTCGTCCCCTTCTCCTTGTGCCCTCAATGTTCCGCAACACCAGGGTCTTTTCCAGGGAGTCTTCTCTTCTTATGAGGTGGCCAAAGTCTTGGAGCCTCAGCTTCAGGATCTGTCCTTCCAGTGAGCACTCAGGGCTGATTTCCTTCAAAATGGATAGGTTTGACCTTCTTGCAGTCCATGGGACTCTCAAGAGTCTCCTCCAGCACCATAATTCAAAAGTCTCATTGTCGTGGCAAAGGGGCTTGAATAACTCTGAGCTATGCTGTGCAAGACCACCCAAGATGGACAGGTCATAGTGGAGAGTTTTGACTAAACCTAATCCACCTGGAGCAGGAACCGGCAAGCCACTCCAGTATCCCTGCCAAGAAAACTCCATGGACAAAAACTGTTAGGAGCATCCTACTCTCGTGTAGGACCCTGGTAGAGACACATGCCTGACTGGCATGTTCTCTCCCTCCTGGTCAGAAAGCGAGATGAGCGCCGCAACCCCAGAGTCGGTCACGACTGGACCTAATTGTCAGGGGTCCCTTTACCTTTACCTTTATGAATCTGAATGTGGAAATAAAGTACTTCAACCCAAAAGCTGTTAAATTATGGACTTTGCTTCCACAATATGTTTCTTTAAAAGGCGATTAAGCAAATTTATGGAGGTTAAGGCTATCAATGGCTCCTAGCCACAATGGTTTGGAGGCAGTATGCCTCTGAATGCTAGTTTCTGAGAATCACAAGTGGAGTGTGTGCTGTTGCACTCAGTTATTGCATGTGGGCTTTCCCTAGGCTGACTACTCTAAGAACAAAATGGTGGACTAGATGAGCCATTGGCATGATCCATTGGCTTGTTCTTAAATAGTAATGGATGCTGGGAGTTGTAGTTCAACAACATCTGACAGGCAGAGCGTTCAGTTATGTAGTGCTCTTCCCCTGCAACTGAAGTTGATCACTCTAAAAAGGGCTGAATTGTCTAATCAGTCAGAATATGTCATATTCCCTTTATTTCATTTGGGATTTTAGAGAAGATGGCGGAAATTAGGTATGACAATTGCTATTGACACTGTATCCCTTTAGGTCTTCTTTGCTCTTAAACAAAGAATTAATATTGATAGAAGCATAAAAAGGCAAGGAAAATATCAACAGTGTAAAGAGCCAAGATAATGTCTTGCTGGCATATGGTTGATTCCTCTCTAAGGAAACTGTTCTCTTTCCTCTAGGCCAGCTGAGAGCCAACAATGCCCTTTTTGTTCTCGCAAGGTCATGCTGATTAACTTGAAGATGGAAGTTTTAATTTTTAAGATCTGCTTCCCATTTGATGCTGGAGCAGATTTGTGTGGGTGAAATAATAAATTTTACTCTCCATTCCCCTCCTAGTCAGGAGAAGCTTCATTTAATTGGACTGAGTCATAGCACCAGACTTCAAGAAGATGCATAATTAATTATTTACAGAGCATATATCTTGTTACAGTCATTTCACAGCCTTAAACATTTTGACTTCAGATGGCAACTCTTAAATATTTCAGCTCTTGATTAGGAGGAAAAGGTGATGGCATGTTCCAGCTCCCCCCCTCCCCTTTTTGGAAGTCAGCTTCAATGAGAAGTCATATTTTAGCATAACCGTGGAATCAATGAGTGATGGGACCAAAAGGGCATGGAACTCATGCCACATCCACCCACAAGTCACAGACTGACCTAATCTTTGCTCCTAGTTTCAGGGCCAAATGTGAGTACCTTTGGCTCCATGGTTTCCATGCATACACTGCCCCCTGTGGCAAGTGATTCAATGCTCATTATGTGTCAATTCACACCCATACAGAAACACAGTCTCCTACAATGTGCAGCAAACATTGTAAAAATATGCTCCCTGCTTGTAAAGCTATCGGAGCCCTAGATTGAGGCCACACTATGGGCAGCATGAGGGACGCGGGTGGTGCTGTGGGTTAAACCACAGAGCCTAGGACATGCTGATCAGAAGGTCGGCGGTTCGAATCCCCTCGATGGGGTGAGCTCCCGTTGCTCGCTCCCTACTCCTGCCAATCTGGCAATTCAAAAGCATGTCAAAGTGCAAGTAGATAAATAGGTACCGCTCCGGCGGGAAGGCAAACGGCGTTTCTGTGTGCTGCTCTGGTTTTGCCAGAAGCGGCTTAGTCATGCTGGCCACATGACCCGGAAGCTCCTTCGGCCAATAAAGCGAGATGAGCGCCGCAACCCCAGAGTCGACCATGACTGGACCTAATGGTCAGGGGTCCCTTTACCTTTTTATGGGTAGCATGAAACTAAATAGTTATGCTAGTGCAGGGGTGGTCCTTGGTAATATGGCACCCTGCGAGAGCCCAAAATTTGACACACACTTGCCCAAAGTCACCTGCCCAAAGGAAGTGCTGGGCTTTGTGAAGAAAGATGAAGCTCTGGCAGGGTCCTAGAGTCCCTCTGGCAGGGTCCCTCTTCCTTTCCAAAGCTGGGCAGGCACTGACTAGGCTTTGGGAAGGAGGCAGGAGGACTCTCTGACCTGGTCAGAGCTAACGACTACTACTACTACTACTACAAATTACTTATACCCCACACATCTGGCTGGGCCTCCCCAGCCACTCTAGGTGGCTTCCAACAGAATACAGTGGTACCTCGGGTTACCGATGCTTCAGGTTACAGACTCCGCTAACCCAGAAATAGTACCTTGGGTTAAGAACTTTGCTTCAGGATGAGAACAGAAATCGCGTGGCAGCAGCGGGAGACCCCATTAGCTAAAGTGGTGTCTCAGGTTAAGAACGGACCTCCAGAATGAATTAAGTTCTTAACCTGAGGTACCACTGTATTAAAAATACAATAAAGCATCAAACACTAAAAGCTTCCCTAAAGAGGGCTGCCTTCGGATGTCTTCTAAAAGTCAGATAGTTGTTTGTTTCCTTGACATCTGATGGGAGGGCATTCCACAGGGCAGGTGCCACTAACAAGAAGGCCCTCGGCATTGGATCCCTGTAACCTCACTTTTCGCCAGTGAGGGAACCGCCAGAAGGCCCTCGGTGCTGGACCTCAGTCCGGGCAGAATGATGGGGGTTGAGATGCTCCTTCAGTTATAGTGGGCCAAGGCCGTTTAGGGCTTTAAAGGTCAGCACCAAAGACTTTGAATGGTGCTTGAAAATGTACTGGGAGCCAATGTAGGTCTTCATACCTCCTTCCCAAATCCCAACTCTTACTAGGCTTTGGAAAGGGAGCGGGAAGGCACAATCTTGGTCCCTGCACCCTGGTTTAGGAACCAGTCTCACTGCTCCAAATCCACATCTGCACTTTTCTACTCTTGCTCATAACTGCCTCTTGGGCAAGTGTCACACAACCCAGTTATACTGCTAGCAAGAAGAGCTTGGTGGCACACTCTCTAGTGGACCAGGTGGAGGATGTCTTGCAACCCTTTGGTCTACTGAGCAGCCTGCAGCCAGGTGTAGCATAACCTGGCCAAGGAATTCTTGCCTGGTCCACCAACCAGTATTCCAATTGAGTGGGCCAGGAGGACCTGCTCAGGGCAGAACTTGACTGAGCATAGGGACATACATCTCCTAGTCATTCGTGGACATAAAATCTCACTTGGTCAATGATGGTCTGTATTCACTCTTGGCTCAAGTTGCCTCACCAGTAAAGCCAGCAGCATGGCCTATTGTCTGGGCTGTTGATGAAAAGTGAGAAGGAAAATCTGTGATGTGAGATAAGCTCTGTGGATAGAATGGAATTTAAACTTAATAAACAGAATGATGGGAACTATAATGTGTGCACACTCTGATGTGATATGGCTATAGAGAGTAAGGGACAGGGCAATTGTAGGGTGTTGTGTGCAGTCAGTCTTTGCAGGCATACCAGGAAATGCCTGTCAATTTCCCCCTTTAGAAATAATTCTAATTCATGCCATACACTGATAGATAAGTCAAATATCCGTATTTATGAATGCTCGAAGTTACTATATCATGATAACAATGTTCAGTGACAAGAACCTAAAAAGTAATATATCAGCTCTCTGCAATCATTTCCTTTAAAGGTCCGTGAGAGGAATGTCCCAGGTAGCTCACAGAGCTGGCATACTGCAGATATGAAATTCATGGGCCTTCTTTCAAGTGGAAGGCCAGTAAATGTAAATTATAGCCTTGACAAAGCAAGAAATATTGAGTTTTCATTTAAGAGAGGCATAAAAAGGTGTAGTGCCTGATCAGCCACACTAACATGTAATAAAACAGTGCTTGCCCTATAGTGATCAATAGTTTACTGTTAGACTCTTGTCATGTACATAACCACAACTAATACCATCATAATTGGATCGCTAAGAAAACCAAGATGGTTGGTACAGTTTCCTTCTAATCAAAATATGCCATGTTATTTGGCTAATTATGTAGAACAGAGACCAATAGAGGAAAAATCTGTTTGGAAGCATGAATAAATTTGATGTTTAAACACACACACACACTCTCACAGAAAGTTTAGGTTTCTATTAGATTAAACTGGTGTTCTGTGTTGTTTTTCAACTATTGGAAGCCACACATGTCTGACAAATTGTGTGTCTAAGCTTTCTCCTAAAGGGAAAAGGTTAGAATTTTAAGAAAGCCATGCAGTCATTCCAAAAAGGCAAAGTTCAGATAACCTCCTCATTTCCAGGAAAGCACCAGTGATATTTTTCTAGAAAAAGAGGTGCCAGAACTCACTATGAACACCTCCCTCATTCTCTTATACAGTGGTACCTCGGGTTAAGTACTTCATTTGTTCCGGAGAGCCATTCTTAACCTGAAACTGTTCTTAACCTGAAGCACCACTTTAGCTAATGGGGCCTCCTGCTGCCGCTGTGCCACGGGAGCACAATTTCTGTTCCCACCCTGAAGCAAAGTTCTTAACCTGAGGTACTATTTCTGGGTTAGCGGAGTCTGTAACCTGAAGCATATGTAACCTGAAGCGTATGTAACCCGAGGTACCACTGTAATGGCAACTGAGCCCACCGAAGAGGTGCCGGAACGGAGTTCCTGTGAATTCCAACCAAAAAAAAAAAAAAAGCCCTGGGAAGGACCATACCTTATTGGTGGAATAAAAGCTTTGATGCACAACATCCCAAGTTCAGTCCTCAGTATCTTGAAGTAGAGCTGGGAACTGACTGGTGAGCTGATGTGACGTCAATGCCAAGCCAATCAAATCAATGATCTGACTCAGTATAAGGCAGATTTCTTTTTCTCATCTGTGGACTGCACCAAAAATGCTACCACCGCCATCACTCGGGATAAGCAACAGCTCATCCTCCTCTCCAAGCATGGCAGTGGCAGGGAAAATAGGGACATTCTCAGGGCCGGATTTAGATGAAGAGAGGCCCTAGGCTACTCCACTTGTGAGGCCCCTCCCAATCCCCCCACCCTCACAACTGGAAGAAAATGGAAATGTGTTATAAACAAAATTGAAGCCAAGGATGATGACGGGTATTTAAAATTCTACAATTCACAATTTCTCTTCTAAAGGACATAAGAGATTATTGTTAAATACCATGGTGATTTTTAAAAATGCATAAAATTAACACTGAAAAGCTTTTGCAATAACTGAACTTTGTAAACCTTTTGTGGCCTAGGCAGACCTGGAACTAGTTCCCATGTCTTGTTCCTCTCTGAGGAATCAAGTTCAGCCTTCATGGCATTTAACCATGGCTCAGCATCCTCTGAGGTTAAACTTTGGACCTCTTGGAAGCTTGAAGGTCCCCAAACCTTCTCTGAGTTATTAACACCAGCTGTATCTGCTATGACTGTTTAAGCAAACTCTTCAGCATACCTTTTGGGTGGTTTACCCTTTGTGGCCCTTTCAGATCTGTGTACTATACACAAATCTTCCATGTTAGGCTTCTCCTCTTTAGGGCAGGCCGCAGACCTGGTCGTCCTCTTATATACCTGCTGGGATTAACAAGGCATCTGATCCTCACCTGACTCTCATAGCTCTCCTGTAGCTGCCTCTGATTACAATTTACGATCTTTCTCCATTATCTGCACAGCAGGGGGTGTTCAGTCAACAGTGCAAAGGCTGAGCTGAAGCATTCCCTGCTGGTTACCTGCTTTCAGCAATAGGGGTCGCTGTTTGGTAGTACCCAATTGGTTAGCTGTCAGATTCTAGAGCTCCCTATTGGTGGCTCTTAGGTAATTCACAAAATACAGAGTCCATTCATAAAACACAGTGTAACATAAATCTGCATTGCGACATATTGGGTGTATATTTCAGTGGCTGAATGTACAAGTTTATGGCCATGCTGTAGTGTAGTGCTTATGCGACTGTGAATAAAAGGTGGCTTCCATAACAAGTCCTTGAGTCTGTACTCTGAATGGTGACACCAGGAACCTAGAAGTTGCAGGGCTTGTCAGTCCAACCCCTGCACAGTCTCATCAGGGCTGACCTTAAGGCAATTGGAGTAATTGGGCCAACTTGGGCCCCGTGGGCTGCTCCTAAGGGGGCCCCTGCACCAGGGCAATCTAGATGGATTTTATTTATATCTATAAGATCTTGCAGACTTTGGCTATGAACTGGGGCCCTACCAAAAAATAAATAAATTCAAGTTGCGCCCCAGTGCTTCAAATTGGGCCCCACTGGCTAGCCCTGAGTCTAATAGTTGCTGGGCCTGAATTGCTCTGCCCTTGCATGAAGACTTTCATAATTGATGAACTGTCCCTGGAAAACTGGGACACTTAGAGAGTATGATATATTTATTTTTTAGAATGTGAGACTTGAGCCCCCATCTATGCAGGCATATTTTTGGAGAGCTTTCTTTGCATGATAGGGTGTTCTACAGAAATTGAGTGGGCTTCCTGATCACATGCAGAGAGATACCCCTCCATGGATACAATTGTATGCACCAGGGCTCTCTTTATACATTCTTATGGGCATGAGTAGACCAAGGGAGGAAACTTATGCTGCAACACCCCTTTTATCAAGCATGTGTCTCAGTATTTTCTAGGAGTGAGTGGGAGGCTTTTGTTTCAACCGTGTTTATGGAAGACAATCTTACTTGGCCATGAGTGATCGCCAAAGAAGAAGAAGAAGAAAAGTATTTATTTGGAAGGATTCAAAAAACTTATCAGGATGGCTCACACAAATAGATCCTCCCCTCCCCCCTCCACAAAAAAGGAAGTAATGTATGTACAATCAAATGGTGCAAAACCCATGACTGTTGATTTTTTAAGGTTACCCTTGTGCAAATTCCCAGCTGACAGTCTGGCAACATTGCTGACCCTCAGCTAAAAGCAGGAGGACATGGCTTTGGGGTGAACCAGAGTTCATCTTAATCAGTGGAAGGCCAAAAGGCTAATTAAAGTCTCTGACAATGAATTAGCATATAGCCCAAGCAGGGAAGTGTGTATAAGTTCATCACAATTCCATTTGGAGAAATACACTCCACCATCCAGATTGGAGCTCAGAGTGGCAACAGATCAAATGTATAGGGCCTCTCAGTCAGAAATAAAGTGGGGCTAAATGGCTTTTAAATAGTTTAATGGGGGGAAATGCTGCTTCTGGGTTTGGGGGCCCTTCCTTCCTTCCTTCCTTCCTTCCTTCCCTCCTTCCCATAATAAAGGAGGTGGCTGAAAAGATCAAACTATACAATCAAAGGCGTTTCATTACTCCGGGGCTTTGTTGAGCGTCATATGGCCATAATGTGTGACAACCTTTCAAGAGATAATATCTGCTCGTTAGCACAGCAACACCTCGGTTGTCATTTTATGTTGCTGTTATTTGCAGGAGAGATAACAAGCTAAATTCATCAGAGAGACTGCAGATGCTCACCATACAGCCTGCCATGTGTACAGATAATGGCCCGGCTTGATGTTTGTTAAGGGTTGCTTTCCTGCAAGCAAAGAATTGGATTTACTTCTTTGTTATGCACATTTTAAAAGAAACAAGTCCCAGTTAGGTCAGTGGAATGAGCTTGAAGACACACCACGAGAATCTCTTATAAAGAAGAGGGAGGGGGGTATCAGTGAAATTTTACTCCAAATTGGACAGATTTATCCAGCATATTAAATGAATGTAAAAACTGCCATGCAGTAGCAGAAGGCTATCTCCAGCAGTGGCCAGTCAGATACCTCTTGAAAGCTCGCATGCAGAGTGACAGCAATTGCTCAGTGTTTGGCCCCAGCCTTTGGCAATCCAAAATAGAATATATTGTAACATGAATGTTACAGTTGGCTTTCCATGGATAATATCCATGTTGTGGATGTTAGATACAGCATCAATGAATCCTACTTTTTAAAAAAATCACACATTATTTCCAGATGTCCCTTGTGTGTACAACAAACTCAAATTTGGGGTTGGCAGCTGAGAAGAGGTAGTGGCATTCTAGCAGCAGGCTAGACTCCTGATTTATTTGTTTATGCCGCCGTTTCAATATCATTTCTCCTCCGAGGAGTTTATGGTGCTATAAGATGCTACTGCCCGTGTACATTCAAATGGGACCAGTTTCATATACCTAAAGGGGAAACAATTTAAGTAGGAGGTAGATTAAAATTCATAAAGACAAGGAAAGCAATATATATGTGTGTCTGGGGGGCATATATTTTAGAGTGCCACCCCAATTAACTTAAGCACAAACTCTACTAATCAGTCCTCTCCTACTCCAGCCATCCTAACTGTATATCAGGGTTTCACCAGCTGTTTTGGGACTATAATCCCCATCAGCCCTGACCATTGGTCCTGCTAGCTAGGGATCATGGGAGTTGTGTTCCTAAAACAGCTGGAAACCAAGTTTGGAAAACCCTGCTGTATATTTAATCAGGAGTTAGACTCTGTGCCTCTCCCCTTGCCATTAGACCACCTCTACTATAGACACTCCAAAACTGGTCCAGGTACACCCAATCCAATGCAGAGTTATCTGGAGCTGTTTCAACCCAGTCAGGCTGAATTTTGGGTCAACCCAAACTGCATTGAGTCAGTTCAGGATCTGAGATTCAGGCAGATCTGGTGCACAGCCCTAATTATAATAAATGAAAGCATTCTTGTATCCCCATTATTTGCTTGTTTACTTAGAAGGAAGCCTAATGAATTCAGTGGGTTATATTCCTTATTAAGTGTAGATATGATTGCATACCCTCCAACACAATGCAGCACAAATGTGGGATCCATCTTCTGGGTCCAAAATCCAGCACGAGTCATATGACCCATGCAAGATTGCAGACCCCAAAAAAATCTTTTCAGGGCCTGAAATCCCATGATTGCAAAGCACCCAAAATGGTCACTGGGCTCTTACAGGGAAAAAGGGATTTCCTGGTTTTTCTGGGGCCGCTAATGAGTATGCAATTGCAGCTTTAGCATTTTATGGTAATGTGCCCATCCACATGGTAGTTACTAAAGTGACAAGCTTTTTGTGCCACTTCATTTGGTGCATTATAAAATATATTAAATATACACAAAGTCCCTTCCAATACACATTTAATTTTGAAGTAATTGCATATTTATGCTTTATATTGGTAACCATTTATATATGGCACTATGCTTCTTCTTTAAAAAAAAAAAAACAAAAAACAAAACATGTCCTACATAGAGGCAGTAGTAATGGAGAAAGGATTCTAATTTCTACAGCAATAATAACTTCATTTAAGAAACAATAATTGCTTCCATTAAAATAACGATCTGAACTTTAACTTCCTTTGTTTTGGGTTTTTTTATTTTAAAAAAGCAAAGTTTATATTGATTTGGAGTTGCGTATGATTGCTTTGGCAGAGAAGTGCAGTTGTTCAAATCCTAGCTGCATTATAATATTGATACACATTAAATGTAAGTAATGAGCATTTGCTGCCAAGTGACATTTCCACAGTGGCTTCCAAATAGTAACAACTATGTTACCATTTGTACTTTTTTGAGATGTGCAGGCAACCATCGGATAAGCATTTAGATGGATAGATGCAATGTCCATCTATTCATACCATTTTACTTTCAATTGCATGCATATTTGGATGTACATGTGAAGATGTAGACCATCCACATTTCTGATGCAACATATACTCACAAAAAGACCTAAAGTTTTCTAACTGGAGCTGGATGAAAATGACAGGCTTTAGCATTTCTTTCAGAAGGTCCAATTCCCTGATTCTGAGAGTACCCTAATGCTAATGTGATCAGCAGCCTGATTAACAATAGCCTGATACTGAAATAGATGGCATTTGACACCAATAAAATTAGCTAAAATGTATAGGAAAAGAGACAGAAAATGTTGGAAATGTATGGAAATAGACGGAGATTACTTTCATATGTGGTGGAGTTGTGGCAAGGTAAAAAGATTCTGGGAGTTAATCTATAATGAACTTAAAAAGATATTTAAGTATACTTTTCCTAAAAGACCAGAGGCATTTTTGCTAGGTCTGGTGGGAAAAGAAATTAAAATAAAAGACCAGAACTTGTTCATGTATGCCACAGCCGGCCCAATAACTTTACTGGCCCAAAGATGGAATGACCGCTCCCCGCTTAAAACGGGGGGCGCCCTTTGTGTGGACGCGCGCAGCCCTGGATCTGGAGCGGCCCCATCAGCATAGGCTTGGTTTGCCTTCCCTCAGGTGGGATACCTGGAGGTCCCTGCCTACCTCAGTCAGTTGCCCAATCCCACCTGGGGGAAGCGTTGCCAAGGAGACCAGGCCAGGTAGGGGGAGGGATTACCTGCCCACACAATAGAGGGAGGATCTTACCTGGGAATCCTCACTTGGCTCCAGAGCTTCTCCCACCCTACCCACCCTCAGTTAATGTCTTCCTTTGCAGGTTAACTTTTCTTCATAGGTTTTGCAGGTTAACTTTTCTTCACAGGTATGCAGGCGCTGCTACGATAAGGTCACTGTTAAAGGGCCGGAAAGGAATTTCCCTGCATTGGCAGGTTTCACCTTTCCCGTAGCAAAACGTCACAACTTTGGCGGTATCAGGCCTTGGGCGGAATCCTTTAGTCCATCTTCCTCTTTGCGGCGGCGATACCAGGGTTCCCCGTTAAAGGGGTTTCTGAAGGGAGGCTTTGACCGTACGCCGAAAGGTCGTCATTGCTCTCCCCTGCGGCGGCAGCGTAACGGGGGTGGCTATCTCTGCTTGAACATATGTTCTCCAGAGCTGGCCCATCCCCCCCCCACACACTGGATAACCCTGAAGCTCCCTAGGGAGAACGCCCAATGCCTGAGCCAAGGTCTACCCACATTTGAAATTTAATAAAGTTGTGGCCAATTTAATCCCATAGCATGTTGTCTTGAGTCGTTATTCCACATGACGGGGAGGACCGCTCGGGATCTGGGGACTCCGCCTGTCCACGCAAAACACAAGATTTACCAACCATCCAGGAGTGGCAGGTGAAGATGATAGATTTTGTGGAACTTGCCAAATTGACAGGAAGGATCCGGGACCAAGAGGACCAGAGATACAATAACAATTGGAATAAATTTATTGAATATATAAAGGAGAAAAACAAAAATATTAAGACACTAGCAGGACTGGAATAACACCTCCAACGTAAAACAGTAGAGTTATGAAAATAATATACACAAAAAGTATGTGATGTATATACCAGCGGTCGGGAGGAAGGGAAGTCAGGACTCGGCAGAGTCAAAGGGATTATAATGTGGCAATAAGGATTGTTGGAAAAAGAATTACATGTTGAAAACATTAAAAATTTATTTGGCAAAAAAACCCCCCAAAAAACAAATAGCCTGATACTGAAAACAACCTATAGAAATCCCCACTGAAATCTGGGTAAATAATATTTGCAATGTGGCTATATTGGAATGCCTTACTCGCCACAGAAGAGTAATTAAAGGCACTTCAAAGATAGACACTTTTGGCAAGACCTGGCTTCTATTTTTTTTCCTTTATAAATGAGACAGAATATATTTTTATTCCACCCACAAGACAAGAATCTCTGTGGAAAGGATACTTGAATTGACAATGCATAAATAAATGTATTGCTTGTTTACTGTGTACTGCATATGAAACTTAATAAGAATGTACCACTGGACATGTTCTTTTATTTACATGAAAACCAATAAAAATTATTTGGATAAAAAAAGGGTTCTGACTGCTGTGGCCCTTTATATTCCTAAATCATGCCTCTTTATTAACAATGATAAATTGGGGAAATGATTAGGGGTTTTGGAGAATTCTGAAGAAAACAGAAATGAGAGTGGGAACTCCTAGTGTTTACTTTTTCTTCCCATCTCTGGAATGGAAATCAATCCAGAAAATATCATTTGTTTTCACTGTTGTTGATACTTTCAGTCTGCAAATGATACACAATTGATTATTCACCCACCCACATTTACATTGCTCTTTTGCAATGAAATAAATGGAGTGGAATAATGTAAGGACAACGTAATTTACTTAATTAATTGCATAAGTTACTTAAGCTACGCCATTTCACCACAGCAGACAGCAAAACGAGTAGTGTAGTTTCCGGTGAAAAACGAAGAACTGCAGCAGTATGGAAATAGTTTTGCTTGCAACAAATACAGGGTGGAATGGAAAATGGTGCCTTCTTACATCCCTAGGCATGATATTTCTTAGATATATTATTTAGATACATTATTGAGCCTATGAAAGCTGTTCCTTTGGGACCAATCCATTATGGTATCCTATTAATGAACTGAGAGCATCTGCTTCAGATGAGCTTAAACATCTGGCATTATATAAACCAAAGAAGCCTTTGTAACATTTATAAATTGCAATACAGATTGTTTTTCATGTTCATTAAAGAAATCCAAACGCAAAGCAGAGCAACCTTCTTCGTTTGAAATAGAAAAGCCGCTGCCCTGCCACAATTTATCAGTCTTGTAGGTCAAGCAAATCAATGTTTATTTCAGAAGTAACTGCACTTAGGAATTCTTATTTAAGAGTGCTCTCTCTAGTACTCAGACACATTTTACATTTAAACACTGTCTAGTTGCATATATTAAGGTGCAACAGTGCATCTTTTAAGAAAACATATTTACAATGGAGAAATAACTCATCTGTTTGGTGTACAATGTGGGCAGAAGAAATTACTTGACAATAGCAAGATTTGCTCCATTAGCAACCAGAAATGTATAATGAAGCAATTGTACAGTTGGAAAAAATCAACACACAAGAGTTATTAGCCCACATAATTTTGACTAACCTCCTCTGCCTTGTGTGTATAGAAAATTATAAATATACTTTTCAGCATACAACAAATGCTATCTTCTCAGGTTCTGATAAACCCCAAGTTGCAGAAAGATAAAAACCCTGGCATTTTAGTAATATAGGTGTGTGTGTTTTTTCTACATTGAAGTAACTTAAAAAGAAAAATTCTCTTTTAAAGTTAAAAAGCAGGGGAAAAAACATGTAAGAAAACCAGGGCCATGTAGGAAACTTGTATTACCTACAGCCTTCCATGTGATTTTTTTTGTTATTTTAAATTTAATAAAAAAAATCTCCCTCCCAAGTTTTTAACAGTCTGTAAAATGCTGTGCTTACCCCTTTTTTCTTTCTTTTGATTCTCTGGTTCCTACTCTCACCCACTCCTAGATTGTTGTTGTTGTTTAGTCGTTTAGTCGTGTCCGACTCTCCGTGACCCCATGGACCAGAGCACGCCAGGCACTCCTGTCTTCCACTTCCTCCCGCAGTTTGGTCAGACTCATGCTGGTAGCTTCACCCATCCCATCCTCCACCCATCCCATCCTCTGTCGTCCCCTTCTCCTTGTGCCCACCATCTTTCCCAACATCAGGGTCTTTTCCAAGGAGTCTTCTCTTCTCATGAGGTGGCCAAAGTATTGGAGTCTCAGCTTCAGGATCTGCCCTTCCAGTGAGCACTCAGGGCTGATTTCCTTCAGAATGGATCGGTTTGAACTTCTTGCAGTCCATGGGACTCTCAAGAGTCTCCTCCAGCACCATAATTCAAAAGCATCAATTCTTCGGCTATCAGCCTTCTTTATGGTCCAGCTCTCACACCTAGATATCTTCCTCCAAATTCAAATCCTCAAAAATCCCATCTGTGGGGTGGGAAACAGTTGTGTGGGATAGTAGCTGTGTTACAGTTTAGGAAGGGAAAGGATTGAGCTGTCATTCCTACCACTGTTCCTTTGCTTCCTTTCCCGAAGTGGTTTATTCTGAATAGAGGGAAGTCCCCACAGTCCTTTCTTCCTTCTGTGTTGTCACAGTACATTTGTAGCTCATAATTACCTAGTAATTGAAAAATACCCTCGCAGTCCTTTTCTTCCTTGTTTACTTAAAATTGATCGTTTGACAACAATCCTTGTTTTTATTTTTAAAGTACTATTGTGATTATCTAATTGCTTTTGGGGGGCTATTTGATCATCCAGTCTATCTCCCCTCTCTTCTTCATCTTCAACCATATATTCATGATGGTGTCATCAGCAAGTGTCCCCACCCACTCAAATACTCTTGTTTTCATTACCTATCTGACTTGAGGAAATCAATGAAATGAGACCCAAGTCAATCTCCCTAGGAATTTCATTGGCTCCTTCCAGGTGTATCCAGTATGGAATGCCCCTTAAGGCATCTCCTGGGTCAATTTCCATCTGGCATTATTCCCCACTTGCAAGTCAGCTCTCCCTTTTCAGAGGGCTGCTTTTGGGAGGGAATCCGGGTCTTCTCAGTGATCTGGTAATGGGCAGAGGAATGCAGCCCACGTCAGTGGCATCTGCAGCAGCGTCACGCCCCCGGCCAGGCAATCAAGTTTGCCTGGGGGCATGGTGTGGCTGGGGAGGCAGTCTCCTTTGCCTCTATTTCATGATCTCCCAGTCCATCCACCCTCTTTTCTTGCGCATTTTGACTATGGCCGTGCTATGACTTATGTCGGTCACGTGGTTGCCAGGACTGAATTTTTCCACTTCACAAAATTGGCACTAGCCATTTGGTTTTCGCCTACCTAGTAGCAATCGTCACAACTTTGTAAGGTTAGGCATTGGGTAAGCCTTATCATGGGAAGGGAGGGATTCTGGGGTGTGGTTCCTGTCCAAAGCCTGAGCATGGGCTAGGGCCATGCCATGACCCCAACGGTGACCCCAGGGGCTCAATTTATATACATAATAGGGCTCTCCCCTTCCGGTGGTTGACCCTTAAAGACACTTCCTGCAGACGGGCAGGAGTCATGATATAGTCTTGCTTCACCCAATTGCCTAAGCCAAACAGCTCACATCTGTAACCAATAATGTTGTGGCCTTATTTATCCCATTAACCCAATATACTTGTGTTGGTGTATTTATTTCAGAGGGAGCTGGGGGGGGGGGGGTCCGGGGCCTCGCCATGCCATCTGCCCTGGCAGTATCCCCAACATACTCCAACCAAGGAAGAGCTTACAAGAACTTTACTATTCCAGGCCATTGAGTGATGTGAGGGAGGATTAGTGGTAGGCAAATGGAAATGCCATTGCCATGCCATGGGTTGCTTTAAATGTACTCAAATATCATGGCTGTGGTATACAAAGCAGATGTTCTATGACTGAGCTGGAGTCCATCGTTGCCCTTGGAGGCTGAAAAGAGGCAGCAGTGGCAGAATTTCACTTTCTACCTAGATAGGATTTGCATTTGTGGAAGCCTCTACATTCCATTTGTGGTGCTTAAGGTCCTGCCTTCTGCTGTTCACACTGGATTTTGATAAAAAATGTACAATGAACGCAAGGTCTCAATGTGCTAGACTGACAATACAGTTTAGCAGTTTTGATCTTCATTGTGTCTGATGGGCACAAAGTGCATGCTTCAGGAGAAAATTAATCTCTTCGTGTAAATGCATAGTGCCTGCACTGTGTGGGTGTTCTCAGCTGAATCCAGTCAACTGGTCATGTGACTAACCTGAATGTCAGCAAACAATAATACTTTCCTTAACGATTCAGCTGATTCGACCCGAAACCTTTCACTGGTGCTTTACAGTGCCTTTTTTTATTCACTCAAGACATTCCACTCTAACATTATGTTGCCATTGTCTTTGAGGTCATCCATTATACATTATATGTTTTAATTGCTTTGTAATTACTTTGCATTCTCCTGGGATGTGAGTGTTGCCTCCTTTCCTCTCCAAGAAAATTGGGTTGATCTCATTGCTACTAGAGAATGAAGTGCTTGAAAACTCCCTCCTTCCTTCCCCCCTCCCAATTTCTCTCCCCTTCACAGTATACTCCAGTGGCAAATAATTTATCATACCCAGAAAATGATCTCTAGCAGAGAAACTACCTTCCAAGAATAAGAGAAGCACATTAGCCAATGATTTGAAGCACAAGTGTGAATGTAAAGTTGGAGCATTAGCAGCCATTTGCTGCTTTCCCCCTCCTTCCCCACATCTTGCTAAAGCAAAACAAGTTTGGTACTTTAAAAGAAGAGAATAATGTATCTGTTGTGGCGACACTTTAGCTCTGTAGCTAGCTATGCCATGTATCACAAAGATACATGAGATTTTAAATGCACAGTGATGTAATAAGTTACATGGTACTACTAAACTCCTAACGCAACATGTACTGCACTGATAACGTGCAGGTTGACAATAGGTAGAGATGTAATTATTTATTATTATTTATACCCCACCCTTCTGGCTGGGTTTCCCCAGCCACTCTGGGCGGCTCCCAACAGAATATGAAAAACACAATCAAACATCAAACATTAAAAACTTCCCTAAACAGGGCTGCCTTCAGATGTAGTGATGATGCTCTATTTTCCAGGCCTGGGTGGTAGGAAAATGTTCTGATGAGTAACCATTATCATTGGCAAGGTAACACTGCTAGCCTTAAGCTCTGTTCCTATACCTACTTATGAAGTAGTGAATCCAAAGGAGTTTCAAGCACTAGGCAGTGTTTCCCAAAGTGGGCGATATTGCCTGCTGTGGGATACTGGATCGATCCGGAGGGTGTTAGTAGCTTCAGATGAATTTGGGGATGTGTTGCATAAAAATAAGAGGACGGCAGAAGCATAAAGAAAGAAGAGAAGAGAAGAAGATTTTGAAAAACCATTCATGCATGTTTCATCATTTCAATTTCATTTTTCTGTATGGGACAATGACAATAAAGATATTGTATCTGTTGTGTAATGATGCTTACCAAGTCAGATGCCGCTGTGGGACAGCAACAATGCCTCCCCTGGATCTGGCGATCCTGCTAGAGGCAAGGGTTTTTCCCAAACTTGGGTGAACTCTTTTCAGCTACACCCAAGCTTGCCTGCCCATTTGGCCAATGGCAGGTCTGCTCCACCCCTGGAGCAGATCAGACAGAGCTTGCAGGCTTCACTCCAGTCTGCCCCTTGGGTTTTTAATCTTATTCAGTCCACCTCCTCATCCATTTTTGAAAAACCATTTGTACGTTTCGTCTGTTGTGTAATGACACTTACCAATGTGGCATAAAGTCATAGTGATTACTTTATTATCCAAATAAACACACAAAATGCAAGTTATTACCGATTTTATAACTTCAAGCTTCAAGGTGTCTTATTTACAACAACATCTTTCTTTACTATGTTGTAGGATGTAGGTAGAAATATAGATACATAAAATAATTCTAATTTGTCACCGCATCTTTCTGCTTGTTCGCTTAAAGAAGGTAGATTTCCAGGGGGACGCTGAGTATTTTATTTTATATTCTGAAAAGGGAACAGTAGGCCAAATAACTCTAGGAAACTATACTAGGCAAAAAACAAAACAAAACATGGCACAGCCTGATTTCTGTTCAACAGAAGCAGGCAAGTCATTCTAAATCAGTTCTGTTTCTGGCTGGAAGTGCTCCACCCATACCTAACACAGCACATTGTTAACTTCTTAGTAATGAATTTGGAAGTACAGAAAGGGCAGCTGGTGAGGCAGGACTCAGGTTGCATGAGAGCAAGTGTGGCCATTGTGGCATAAAATCAGCCAGCATGAGAATGGATTTGCAGTGCAGATATTAAGTGTGCCTGCACTAATAATATTATTATTATTAACTCATCTGACTAGGTTGCCCCGGCCACTCTGTCCGGCTTCCAACATATATAAAAACATAATAAAGCATTACACATTAGAAGGGTTCCCTATACTAGGCTTCTTCAGATGTCTTCTAGTTACTCATCTCCTTGACATCTGACGGTAAATGGTAACAAAGACCACTCCTCAAGCTACCACTTTTTTGTTGCAAGGTTATTTCTACTGATATGCTTCTAGATAGACAGATAGATGATAGATAGATGGGTAGATAGATGATAGATCGATCGATCGATAAATAGATACATACATAAAGTGCTTTTTCTGGGGGGACACAGGCTGATGCATACCCCTAAACACTTTGTGAATCTAAGTTTGACCTCACTGAGGGGCAGTATTTCAATACAGTCATACCTTGGGTTAAATATGCTTCAGGTTGAGCGCTTTCAGGTTGCGCTCTGCGGCGACCCGGAAGTAACGGAACGTGTTACTTCCGTGTTTCGCCGCTCATGCATGCACAGACGCTCAAAATGACGTCACGCGCATGCACGGAAGCAGTGAATCATTACCCGTGAATGCACAGACATGCAGGCGTGGGTTACATTCACTTCAGGATGTGAACGGGGATCCGCAACGGATCCCATTTGTATCCAGAGGTACCACTGTATGAGTAAGAAAATGAGAGTACAGTGGTACCTCAGTTTAAGTACTTAATTCGTTCCGGAGGTGTGTTCTTAACCTGAAACTGTTCTTAACCTGAAGCACCACTTTAGCTAATGGGGCCTCCTGCTGCAGCTGCACTGCCGGAGCGTAATTTCTGTTCTCATCCTGAAGCAAAGTTCTTAACCTGAAGCACTATTTCTGGGTTAGCGGAGTCTGTAACCTGAAGCATATGTAACCTGAAGCGTATGTAACCTGAGGTACCACTGTACCCCTAAACTTTTTTTATATATATATAGAAAAAAAGCACTACATACATCACACGTAGATAGATATTCCATTTCCACCACTCCATTGTCAGCCTGTTAATAAGAAAACAAATGAAATAGTATTTAAATAGTATCAAAGAGGAGAAAACATTTTCGTGAATTTTTTGTAGGGTGTGCGAAAGGGGTTTTCTTATTATTATTTTCCTTTTGAGGTGGCGAAGGGGTGCTTGTGACTGTCTTTTGTACCAGTCTGCAAATCAGCTCTCTGATGTTCTGCATTCTGCCATCTTCTCAGGCGACCGCACTTCTGTTCAAACCCTAGGGAAGACATGATGGGGTGAATCCTCCCATGGGCTTTTTTCTCCCAGCTTGAAGGACGTGTGAGGAGCAGAGAAGGTTTCAGAGCACTCAGAAATGTTGAAAGGAAGGGGGGGGGGAATGTGCAAACACCACCTTCAGTCACTTCACAAAAATAAGGTAAGCTCAAAATCCTGCATGCACCCAGTGTAGTTCTAAAGAAATTCTAAAGAAATTCCCAAGTGTTCTGAGACTGAGTTAGGGAGAAAAAAAATAACCTTTTTTTTAAAACAACAACAACAACAGAGAAAGAACATTTTCAAGAAACTGGAGGACAAATTTTGCACAGCACTAGTTATTTCTCACTAATTATTTATATTAAGATATGTGTCCTCTGTGCTCCTCTCATTTATATATTTTCCCCTACAGCAGGGCTGAAGGGAAATTTACTTGGCTGAAGACCCCCCAAAATTCCCCAAACATCTAAATAGACTAGAGTGTGTCAACAGGTTCTTCATCTTTGGTGACAGTCAATGGTAATTATTTGGGTGGGGGTGCGGAAGGAAGGAAGGAAGGAAGGAAGGAAGGAAGGAAGGAAAATTCCCATCTGCATGCATGATATCCCAGTTCAATTTTTTATTTTTATTTTTGGTCTGGAGTTTCTTCTACCTTTTAAAGTAAGATTTTATTAAGACCTTTAATAATATATTACAATGAAAAGCAAGCTAATCTACCGTATTTTTTGCACCATAACACTCACTTTTTTCCTCCTAAAAAGTAAGGGGAAATGTCTGTGCGTGTTATGGAGGGAATGCCTATGGGTGGAATGCCTACGGATTTTCCTCCTCTAAAAACTATACGTGCGTGTTATGGTCAAGTGCGTGTTATAGAGCGAAAAATAAGGTAAACAAAAACAAAAAAGAGAGAAAAAGATCTCTCACAGGTAGATCTTGACAAACAGAGAGAGAGATCTCTCTCACAGGTATATAGATCTTAACTCTTGTCTCACACAAGAAGAGGTGGACCCCCCAGCTCTCACCAGGCAGCTTCCCTTTCTTCTCCCATGCTCCCACCCTAGATCTTCCCTTCCCTCCTTCTCACACAGAGTCCTTCACCAACCACCTCATTGACACAGAGCAGAGGGCATAAAAACGAAACAAAACAGCAGAATCAGAAGCAAAGCAAAAACGGGGAGGAAAAGATAACAGAAAGAAATAAGACAATAATAAAGGAATAATAAAAAAGAAAGGATGCTCAGGAAAAATAAATAAATAATAAATAAGCACTTCCAATTCTCCACCTGTCAGTTGTATATACAAAAGTTATTCAAAATATTCTAAGTGCTCACTCCAAGGTGGTACCCAGCTGTTTCTCCTTCTGCTAGGCATTGTTTCCCTGTCTTCAGGCTCAAGCATCAGAAATACATTTATTTTTCCTTCCACACACAAAAATGAGAGCTGTAACTGAAAATGTTCAAAGCTCCAGTTGCAGGCTCCTTTTTGAAGAAAGGGATATTTAGTCTAAGGACTGACCCCTAGGGCTATTATGTAGTGTTTGCGCAAGATTGCAGTTCTTCCATCTCAGTCACTCACCCTGTCCAGGTCCCTTGAAAGTTTCTTGGTCCCTCAGCAAGAAAGCAGCCATTTTATCGCTGTCAATCCCTGTTATCTCTATTCCCCCAGAGATAATGTGATAATAATAATAATAATTTATTATTTATACCCCGCCATCTGGCTGAGTTTCCCCAGCCACTCTGGGTGGCTTCCAATCAAGTGTTAAAAACAATACAGCATTAAATATTAAAAACTTCCCTAAACAGGGCTGCCTTCAGATGTCTTTTAAAGAGAAGATAGCTACTTATTTCCTTCACATCTGAAGGGAGGGCGTTCCACAGGGCGGGCGCCACTACTGAGAAGGCCCTCTGTCTGGTTCCCTGTAACCTCACTTCTCACAATGAGGGAACCGCCAGAAGGCCCTCAGTGTGGATCTCAGTGTCCGGGCTGGACGATGGGGGTGGAGACACTCCTTCAGGTATACAGGACCGAAGCCGTTTAGGGTTTTAAAGGTCAGCACCAACACTTTGATTTGTGCTCGGAAACATACTGGGAGCCAATGCAGATCTCTCAGGACCGGTGTTATGTGGTCCCAGTCACCAGTCTAGCTGCCGCATTCTGGATTAATTGCAGTTTCCGAGTCACCTTCAAAAGTAGCCCCATGTAGAGCGCATTGTAGTAGTCCAAGCGGGAGATAACTAGAGCATGCACCACTCTGGCAAGATAGTCCACAGGCAGGTAGGGTCTCAGCCTGCGTACCAGATGGAGCTGGTAGACAGCCACCCTGGACAGAGAATTAACCTGCGCCTCCATGGGCAGCTGTGAGTCCAAAATGACTCCCAGGCTGCGCACCTGTTCCTTCAGGGGCACAGTTACACCATTCAGGACCAGGGAGTCCCCCACACCCACCCGCCCCCTGTCCCCCCAAAACAGTACTTTGTCTTGTCAGGATTCAACCTCAATCTGTTGATAACCAAGATTTATGGCTTGGCTATTGTTAAATACCACATAATTATCTTTGTCAATGAAATATTGACAGGAGACATCTAATCTGCCATGATTTCTCCCCGGAAGTCAATATCTGATTTCACATTAATGCTCATGGTGGGGAGAACATACAAACCTGGTGGTTTCTCCAGTTGATCTATCACATCTGTAAGTCAGGCCTCATGTAAAAACTGATCCTAAGATCTTTGGCATATAATTAGGGAAGACCCATAGCTCACTGGTATAACACATATTTTGCATTGAAAATGGTCCAAGGTTCAACGCTGGTATCCATATGTAGAGCTGGAAAAATATGGAGAGTTGCTGCCAGGCAGTGTTGGCTAGAAGGACCAATGTGACAACTCAGTATCTGTTTCTTTGAAATTCTTCTCCAGTAAAGTTTTCTCAATCCAAAGCACTGTTGCAGGTTTCCTATTTTAGTGTTAATGAGGAACCTCTATGTATGCATAGAACTCTTAAAAAGTAGAGACATCACCTTGTCAACAAAGGTCCGTATAGTAAAAGCTATGGTTTTTCCCAGTACTGATGCATTGAAGTGAGAGCTGGACCATAAAGAAGGCTGATCGCAGAAGAATCAATGCTTTTGTATTATGGTGCTGGAGGAGACTCTTGAGAGTCCCGTGGACTGCAAGAAGATCAAACCTATCCATCCTTAAGGAAATCAGCCCTGAGTGCTCACTGGAAGGACAGATCCTGAAGCTAAGGCTACAATACTTTGGCCACCTCATGAGAAGAGAAGACTCCCTGGAAAAGACCCTGATGTTGGGAAAGATGGTGGGCACAAGGAGAAGGGGACGACAGAGGACAAGATGATTGGACAGTGTTCTCGAAGCTACCAGCATGAGTTTGACCAAACTGCGGGAGGCAGTGGAAGACAGGAGTGCCTGGCGTGCTCTGATCCATGGGGTCACGAAGAGTCGGACACGACTAAACGACTAAACAACAACAACAATGTATGCATTACATATAGTCAGGAAGAACTAGAAAAAAGGGGCCCTAGAAAACTTTATACTGATTGCCTATATCATATGCCTAACTACAGGTTTTAAGCACCTGCATTGTAATATTAATTCTGCATTCACCAGCCAACTTGAAAGATATGCTTTGACCACTAAATTTCATTTTTCAGGTTAGTATGCCAATGCCAAAAAAATGTTTAAAGGTCTAGCAACTTGATTGCAAATACGTTAATGTGTCTTAATATATTTTTTCATATTTCAAAGATTCTGATTCCAAATTTATTCCAGCCCTGATCCTTTTCCTGAACTGTTTGGTGGCAACACATTTGCCTAATGAAGCAATCCATGCTTTCAGTTAAATTGTTCCTCCCCTCTTCTCTCTCTCTCTCTTCCTCTTTCATCCTCTCTCTCCCTTACCTACTTTTCTTCCAAATAGTGTATTAAGCAATTCAGTTCTTATTATGGGTCACTCAAATTGGAATTGGAGAGCAATTAACTTTCAGTAGCAAAATGTCAAGCACTTCCCTTTGCCACATCAGACGGAATTTGTCAGGAAAAGACTATGGTTTCATATAAATAACAATTGCTGAAATTAATTAGTCTCTGTTACAATTAGTTCCTGATCTAATTACCCCATAGTGGACAGATAACAATGAGAAAGAAAAAACACAAGAAGAGATTATCTTGTCTTTTCGCACATCCAAATTGATACCTACTTGAAATATGTTATTGATCTTAATCAGTAAAGAACCTAAGAAGTGCCCTGCTGGATCCATCTAGTTCAGAAGTGGGAAACCTCTGCACTTCCAGATGCTGTTACATTAACATTCCCATCATCCCTAACAATTGGCCCAATTGGCTGGGAATTATGGGAGTTGTTTTCCAGAAACATTGAGAGGGGAGGCCATAGGTTCTCCTCACCTAATCTATTCCCAGATGGCTATTGCTCACAATGACCACCTGACTGCCTCTGGAAAGGTCACAAGCAAGACCTGAAGACAATAGTTTGTTCTCATTGGATATCTCCAGCTCAGAGGAGAACAGCCTCCAGGGTTGGAGGTGGTATGTTTCTGAATACTAGTTCATTCATTCAGCCTTTATTGGCATGGGTTTGACAATAAAATCATAAAAACATCCATAAAGCATTGGTAATCTAGACGTATTAAACACATAATACATACAAAAGACTCAGTATCCACCATGAAACAAATTAAGTAGTTTTAAATCTGACTTTTATGTCAGCTATGTAAATATCCTGAAACAATGTCAGTAGTTCCAGGAACATCATCCCTCATCAGATATTGGATTACAGATTATTTGGAAGTATATGCTTTGAGCTTCAAAGGAATCACCAGTAGGTCTCTCCAGAGTGTTGAAGAGAGGACAGTCCAAAATTATTTGGTATACTGTATCTGATGTCTCAATACTAGTTGCTGAAACCATAGGAGGGAAGAGTGATCTTGTGGTCAGATCCTGAATGTAAATTGCTCATGGTTGGCCACTGTGAGAACAGGATTAGATGGGCCATTGGTCTTGTCAGGAAGCTTTTCTTATGTTCCTTTTTTTATTAGGGCTCTACCCCTGCTCGCTCCACTCACTAACAGGATCAACAAGCCCTTGCGAACTCCCCACCTTTTTACATTTCACCCAAACCCCACAGTTCCTCCCATCGCCAACTCAAGAATGGAAAGTGACATACCAGTGGACAACAAAAAAGGTTTAAAGACTCTCTCAAGGCAAATCTGAAAAGGGTAGTTTAACACTGACAACTGGGAAACACTGCAAGCGCTCCAATTGGAGAACAGACTTTACCAAAGGTGTCATGGGCTTTGGAGACGCTCGAACTCAGGACAAATGGGAGAAATGTGTTAAGAGGAAGGCACATATGGCAAACCCTCACCATGATCAACTCCCACCCAGAAACCTATGCCCCCACTGTGGAAGGATTTGTGGATCCAGAATTGGGCTCCACGGTCACTTACAGACTCACTGTTAAAACCATGTTTATGGAAGACAATCTTACTTGGCTACGAGTGATAACCAAAGAAGAAGAAAGAAGAACCTGGAGTCATAGTGACTTCAACTGATCCTCTTCTTTGAAGCCTCACTTTTTGGAATCTCAGTGTGAATCACGAGGCTTTCAAAACTTGGTGGAGGGTTGAAGAAAGGGGGCTGGTTGCAACCCGTAATTTGCAAACCCTTCCTGAAGCAAGGTTTAGCAGAACTTGGGGGGGGGGGGATGGCTTCACAGAGCAGCTTACTAAACTGCTATTTAAAGTGCCTCTCCCTTCTCCCCACTGCAGGCAAGTTTAACAGATGTGTGTGCTTCGCCCAGTGAGTTGCTCAACTGCTGGATGAAGGGGGTCCTCACCCTTCCATTAAACCATGCTTCAGGAACACTTAGGGCACTTTGCTCCCACTCCACCCCCATTAAACAGCTTGCCTTGACTGGCTTGCTTTTGCTCATTCCACAGTTGACATGGCTGCCTAATGGCAGCCATGCTAACTGCAGAGTGTGACAACATTTCCCATTCTTATGTATATAGAAGACTTGAAAGCTGTATAGAGCTATCATACAGCTAACTGTCCTCTGTTGACGGTTCCTACAATTCTTTTTATACATTAAAGAAAACAGTGTCGGGAGACTGCCAAAGAACTCAAATGACAAGTTGTTGTTTTGTTCATCCCTGCTAAGTGTTTAACATTCAAGGAGTGAATCAAATAATGTACCCTGATTTTTTAATATGCTTTATGCTGCCAGAGTAATTTATTTATTCATATTATAAGTTTGCATAATAAATGCCCATTAAATAGTAAGCTAAGAAAATAAATGTTTTAAAAGTATGAAGGGTTTTCTTTTAAAAAAGGAAAAAACCCATCATATTTTCTTTTCTTAACTATTTTGCAACTATGTTTTAGTTGTTTTTTGATACGTGGTACATTGCCTTGTGACATACAGTCATACCTCGGGATGAATATGCTTCAGGTTAGGCAAATTCAGGTTGCACTCCACGGCGACCCGGAAGTAACGGAGCATGTTACTTCCGGGTTTCACCGTGCGCGCGTGCGTAGACCGTCAAAATGACGTCACGCGCATGCACCGAAACGCGACCCGCACACGCGCAGATGCGCCGTTGCA
The DNA here is from genome assembly GCF_964106645.2 of Podarcis pityusensis. Classification (NCBI taxonomy): domain Eukaryota; kingdom Metazoa; phylum Chordata; class Lepidosauria; order Squamata; family Lacertidae; genus Podarcis; species Podarcis pityusensis. The sequence goes on from NC_138027.1 coordinate 88,323,057, forward strand.
TCTTGTGTTCCATTCGGGATGCGAACGGGGCTCCGGAATGGATCCCGTTCGCATCCCGAGGTACCACTGTATGTGGAAGGCAGCTACTTAATTTAAGCATGCCCAGTCAAACATCTCCTTTTGCAGGCAATGGTGTGACATTTTAAGAATATGGATAGGGCTGATTTTAGGAGGTACTTTAAAGGTTAATGTTCAGTATTAGCATGTTGTTGATGGCGTGCATCTCTCTGACTCTGGGGATGACGTATGGCTGGCAGAGATTGCAGATGGCTTGAAGGAATGGCTGCAGGTGTGATGGTATTGGCGGCAAGCACGGGGCTCGTGTGGTGATTAGGCATTGGTTTAGGGGAATGCAGGGAGGGGAGGTGTGGCTATCACCTGCCCCTCCATTTTGATAGGGTATTCTGTTAAAGGAATCCAGGGGTCTGGATCTTGTCTGAAGCCCCGGGAGGGGCTAGGGCCATGCCAGGACCCCTGGGAAGCCCAGGGGTGAGCACCAGTCAATAAAAAAAATTCCTTCCAGCAGCACCTTAGAGACCAACTAAGTTGGTTATTGCTATGAGCTTTCGTGTGCATACACACTTCTCAGGTATTGGCACTATTACAGTGGGTGTTTCCAGTTATATGGACTCTGTTCTGAAACCATATGCTATCAGTGCTCCCAGCTATGTACGTGACACCACAGATTTTCTGAGGAAAATACAATCTTTGAATAATCTTCCTAACAATACTAGCCACTATGGATGTGGAATCTCTGTGTACCAACATCCCACACAACGATGGTTTACAAGCTATAAGGAACACCATTTCAGATAAAATCCCAGAAGTCTTTGCTACCAAACTCTGCCATTTTGTCCTTGCCCACAACAACTTCAAATTTGGTGATGACCTGTTCCTCCAGATCAGCAATGGGCACCCGCATGGCCCCACAGTATGCCAACATCTTCATGACAGATTTAGAATGTTTCCTAAACTCCTACCCACTCAAATCTCTCTTGTACCTGCAATACATTGACAATATTTTTATTATCTGGACACATGGTCAACAGACCCTGGACACCTTCCACCAGACATTCAATGACTTTCATCCCACCATCCTAACAATGAACCAATCTATGCAATAAATACATTTCTTGGACACTACTATTGGTCTCTAAGGTGCTACTGGAAGGAATTTATTTATTTTGTTTCGACTACGGCAGACCAACACAGCTACCTACCTGTCACCAGTCAATAGACATTGATGGAGTTTACCCTTTGCAAGCTCCCTGCAGGGTGGGCAGGAGCCAGTTATAATCATTGAATACCAATGCCTAAGCTAATACCAGCCACATTTGTGTATTCAATAAAGTTGTAGCCTAAATGTGCCCATTAACCTTTAAACTAAATTTTGTCTCCGCTGTGTCTTTATTTCCATGGGGTGGGTTTGGGGGCTTGACGCGCAAACACATGGCAAAGGCATTATGTGACAAAATAAGCTAATGCAACAGCCGGCCATTTCAGCCCGTTTGAAGCTGGCAAAATAGTTTAAAGTCTGCTGCTGATAACAAGAATTCAGATACCTACAAAAAATGAGTTGAGAGGAGGCCTTCTTAGCAACTCTGTGACCCAGAGAAATCAGGGCAGGGATCAGCAGCAGCTATGAATGGTGTTGCTAAGGTAAGACTATGAAGGAAATGTGTACCTTTTTGAGCTAGGATTTTATTAAATTACCTGTGTGTGTGTTTTTATGCGGGGGGGGGGGGGAATGACATGCAACAGTGAGCAAGGGCTTGATCCAGTCTGAGCTAAGTCAGTTTCTACTCCATTGACCAAATAGGAAGATAATTAAACATGTGCTTTTAAAATCAATTATAATTATAAATCACCTCATGTGGCAGAATTTAAGCCTATTGAGCTGAATGTTATTATGGCTGTGACTTCTTCGGGTATGAATGCTTTTCCTTTCCGATTTAAATTCTGCACTGTAGGATTTGAGAAGTGGTTTCTATTTTGCAGCAAGCTAGCATACATGCATTTTATGCATTTGCTTCTTTTTTGCAAGGATTTTAATCCCAATCTTCCGTTGCATCTGCGCCACAATGGCTCTTGAGGGAGAATGTGAAACAAACCAAAAAGACCCCACCCAACTAATTCAGATATACAATATATGCTGCTTTCAGGGGTGCTAACTTGAACAGAATACTGGGGATGCCCAGATAAGTCCCTTCCCGCATAATCAATCACATCATGTGGCATGCACACACCATTTGAATGGCAATGTCCATTATTTTTTTTGGGGGGGGCAGCCTCCTCAAATATTTAATTGGGTGGGCCAAAATGACCTTGGCCCCTGGGAGTTGGCTACTATGGCTGGTTTCTTATGCCAAAATGTAATATTATTGTCATAGTAGAGTTTCCACCACAACACCACAAAAGCATGTTTGGATGCCGTGCCAATCCCCCTGAAGGATGGTGTCATGTAGACTTCTCATATGATCTTCCTTAATGACTCCTGGCGGGTTACAGGTGTTACTACTAGAGCATCATGCTGAAATGATGGGTTTTTTCTTCCTTCCTTCCCAGTAGTGCCCACAGTGAAATGATAAATAATCTGACTTTGGTGTAGCTGACCTCTCTTATTAGCAGCCTGTGGAGAGGCACTGGAAAGGTGTCAGCAGAGGCTTAAACGAAGCTCTCTGTGGAATACAGAGACAGCTCTGTTTCGCCTTGAGAGCATGTTTTGAGGGGAAGATCCAAGAAGTAAGTCTTCCGACATGAAAATTGCACTGTCTCTCATAATTATGCACATATTTTTTGTGCAGCAGGAAATAGTGTTGGTGATTTAGTTCTTAATACGGATGACACGTACTTGACTTTTTTTAAAAAAGATAGAGGTTTAATTCTGAATGTTCTGGCTTTTCCCCCACTGTCAGCAGTGTCTGGCGGTGGGCTTCAGTGTGTGTGTGAGAGAGATGAGAGACCATTTTTAGAAGCTATGAAGAAGCAGGGAAATATCATTTCTGAATAGGAATCCTTTGGCAGCGTTAACAAATCTGACATCGCTGGCTGATGTTTACTAAGTAGCAGGCTGGGCAGCAAACATCCAATTACTAAAATGCCAAAGTTTGATTAGAAAATGATTTGGTGGCCTTGCCATATTGGAGTTGCTAAAAGTGGGTAGAACTGGATTTAAATAATAATAATAATAATAATAATAATAATAATAATAATAACAACAACAACAACAACAACAACAACAACAAGCTCTTTGCCAAACATCTCTGTTTCTGCTTGCATAATTTATCTCTCTATCTGCAGATCCAGGGAGGGGGGAGAATCTTCACAGGGGAAAAAAATGTTTCAGTAATACGAGGCTTCCTCTATTCTCCAGAGACATGATGAGCGGTACCAGATTTCAGGAGGATTTCAAAATGTAATGTCTTATTTTAATATTTCGCCTTATTATTTATAGGTTGTTTTCCACTCCTTGTAGTTTGAGAGTTACCCTATTCCCCCATAATGATTACAACAGGATATGGAATATCAGCTAAGCTTGGAGGTGGGCTAGGAGCCCATAGGATACATTTTGCTGTTTTGCTCAGGGTCATGCTAAATTTTGAAGGTATTGTTAGAAAATTCTGTTCCTCAGTTCAGGTTAACTGGTGAAGCTAGAAAATGCTGACTATTTTCATTCTTGTGCCATAATTCAGAGTAGGGTTTGTTGAAGTATCACATTATTATTATTATTATTATTATTATTATTATTATTATTATTATTTTGAGGAGAGGGTTGGTTGGTTGTATCTCCATAGGAGAAGAAGTGGAGAGGCAGAAAGAATTGGAAGGCATCAAAGGATATCTGAACATGTCTGTTCCATCTTTGCCATTGATCGTACTGCGAAGAGGAAGGGAGGAGAGTGCCCGATGTCTCAATGGACAATATGAATGGAATGTATTTTTTCTTCCACAAAAATTATGGGAAGGAGTTTTGAATGTAGTGATTTATCACAACTCCTCTGCCTTTATACCAAACCTTTTCAGGGGTCAAAGACTGGATTCCCATTTTGACAGTGTTTCTTCTACAGAATCACATGCTACAGAAATAGGCTTGGAGGAGACAGAACTATGGTATTCAACTCATCATCACATCCAATCCTATAGCAGTATGTTGCCCAGACTCTACTCTTGATCCATTTTCTGTATAGTTCAGGAAGTTCTCAACTCCAGGCTGCAGCTGAAACAAAGTTCCTTCAAAACTTAGCCAGTTTTTGTATACTTGAGAGATTTCAAACTCTACTTCCTTCATGGCAGTCCCTAAACTTGAGAGCAGAGTTTGAGCTCCCCACCTTTTTTAAAAAAGACACTGTACAGAGGGGAAAAAATGTCACATTATTCTTGTCATTGTCCTGGCTTCTAAGCACCCAAGAAAGCTTTGGGTTTCTTTGTAGGATTGGGAGATCTAAAATAAGAGTTAAAATAGAACTGTGATGTTCTATTCTCCAGAGTAGTGCTCCATAGATCGGTGTTCTTCCACTGTAAGAGGGGAAGTTCACCCTCCTCCTGCTCTACATGAAGCCACAAAAAATAGGGGGCTAAGGCTGTGATGTTAAACAGATTTAGTTGGCCATTGTGTTGAAATCAGTGGGACTTTCTCTTCCATGTAATTGCTTTGATCCAGCTATTCTTTGCTGCCTTGGACTCTCAAGTGCATTCAGGGAATTCCCTTGTTCCATGGGCTCCCCCATTCACTTCAATGAGCTGAACTGACGTTCATAGAAAGGGATGCATTAAAGAGCCATCCCTGCCATTAGAGTTCCTAAAACAGTACAGAAATGTTGGGGACAGTGCTAATTGCTGATTAACAGTGGTGTAATATTAAATTCTGGAGTTCAAGAGTTCATGGTCATGGCCCCATAGCCATGTCCTCAAGGAGAGTCAGACAGCTATACTGATATACATATAAATGCATACACTCTTCAAATAGCAGTATTACATAGCCCAAAACCTGATTTCTTAGGATCAACTGATAATAAAACAATAGATGTTTGTAACATGTGTTTTAAAACACATTGAGGTTTTACAAAAAGTCTTTGACAGGTTGAACTGAAAATGTAGCTTTTAATGAGAAATGAAAACAGTCCTGCAGAAAAGTGCTACCATTTAAAAACTGCTTGGATGAAGTAGGAACCCCATCGAAGAAAAGGAAGGAAGTATTTGGCCTCCTCTTGGTTATTTCCCTCATTCTCTGGCTTCTCTCTCACCAACAAACTTGAATCCTCAATATCACCCCATTCACTTGCCAATTACTTGCTCTGGCAGATGGCATCTTTTCTCCTGCTTGGGGCGGGTGGGCGGTGGGGAGTCCTGGAGCTGTGTTCTCCATGTGTACTGCTCTATTGGTCAATCAACCACCCATTCACATGCCCAACTGTATGTTAGGTTATTCTACTCTAGGTATGCTCACAGAACCTTCTTGCACTTCTTAGGTGAGGCAGCAGGAAGGTCAGTGCGGTGCAAAAGTGCTTGTAGATCTCATCTGCTGGTGCATTTGCATTGCGCCAACCTCCTCCCCTCAGCGAAAAAAGTCACACACATTTCTGTGTGCATATTTGCAAGCAATTTCTCCTAATATAGTGCATTTTTGTACATTTCTTTCAGCAATATACATTCTCTTGTTTTGCATGTTTCCCCAATATGCGCTTTTCGTAAACATTTTTTTAAAAAAATCATGATATTTGGAGATGTGCAATTTTGCATCTATTCTTGTCCCTCTTGTCTGTCTCTATGACTGCCTCTCCCCACACACACACACACACTCTCCATTTCACTAAGTTAAGCTTTCGTCCAGGAAGTTTTGTGCCTAAATAACTTTTGCATTTCTGTCTGTATCCATTAATCACTTTCCAACTCCGTAATAAAATCAATCCTTGATTTTGCATGCTCATTGGAGTCCGTGCTCTGTTATTACTCTTCCAACCACTTCCAGAATAAGTGAGCAAAACAACATCCCTGTGGTGAGCTGCAACCCTCTGCCCATGATCTTGGAAATGACATCAGTGACATGAACAGGTGCATGGCTGTTCAAGGACATGTGTTAACAATTTCCAAAAGTGAGTTGCCTAGGCAATAATTTGTAATTCCTCTTCATTTTTTCCTTTCCTTTTTTATATATTTTGGAGACTCCGTAAAGTTTTGCTTTTGGTGCTCAGTGCAACTGCTTTATTATATGTGACCTTAGGACTGCGCATTGTATACAATTTATTTCTGTCACAAAACTGTCACTGAACAAAGCAGATTAATTCTGTTCAGCCAAAGACAGGGTTGCTTTCGGAATCCATCATGAGCATTCTTTCATCGTTGCAGTTCGTTGTATTGAGTCATTATGGAAGGCTACTTAGCATTAGCAATATTTTACAAACAGAAGCAGACTACCAAGTTCCTCCCATTTGCGCACTGACTAGAAACATTGTGCAGCAAATATTACATGGAATTCTGATCTTTTCTTCAGTAGGAATTCCGAGTCTATGGTCACCAATAAAAACAGTAGAGAAGGACAACCTGACCTCTGTTAGTATTTGTACTGTATTTGTGAGAAAATGTAATTTACAAAGAATAAATTGTACTGTGGAAAAGAAAACCTGTGTAGTGTAATGTAATGTAACAGCTGCAAAATCTTGTGACTCCAGTTAAGGTCACAAAAACGCTGAAGCATTGCTTTGTTAATTGGTTAACTCCCTTTAAAATTAAGTGTGTGTGTGTGTGTGTGTGTGTGTGTAGTAATGATAGGAGGGGTGGGAGTTGAAAAGCCTGTTGATGGTCTCGTTGGAGGTTTCACTGACCTAGAACATGGGAGTGTGGAGACTTCCAAGAACACACTGCCCGGAGGAGTTGGTGAGGACAGACAAGCTATACCGTAATTTATGGAGTTGCTTCAAAGGAGTTTTAGAAGCAAGAAGCTACTGATCCAAAGTGTGCTAACCCTTGTCAACACTAGCTGGTGGATCCAGCGGTCTGCTCCCCTCTGAGCCCAGTTAGGATTGTTCCACCATTAGCAATTTGCAGTAAATATATGGAGCCATATGTGAGACTTTGAAGAGAACTTGCAGTCGCTGTGATATTACACCTCATTGTGTAAATCCTCTCCACATTTCTCTCTCAGAAATAAAACTGATGCATATTTATACAGTAAGAACCATGACAATCTCATAAAGGCAAGATAATTTAATTGTGGTCACTCGCTACAGAATCACAACTTAATTTCTTGGCTTTCGTGGATTTAATAAAATGCAACAGTCCCTCTACTATAACGGATAACTTTTACCATATATATATATATATATATATATATATATATATATATATATATGCACACAAAATTGCACCCCTTGGGCTGTAGGGATCTGAAGATTTAAGAAAGCAAATTCTATTCCTTTCCAGTCCTTTGGCTGCTTAAGTTAGCATAGCTCCGTTCTTTTTCAAAGACATTATGGTCCTTTATACCAGCTGAGGGTATGTATGCTTAGCTGCAGGGTAACTTCATTAAATGAAAAGTGCATGAATATTGGAGCAATTTTGGTATCAATATAAAGAATAAGATCATTCTCGGTTACGATTTTTCAGTTCCATCAGCAGATCATTTCATACTTCCTTTAAAAATAAATAAATGATTGGCTCAACAAAGCTTAGCAAAAGCATATCTAAAAGTTGCACTTCGGGCAGCGCACTGAGAGACAATGTAAAATTGAAAGAGCAGCCTGTGGCGTGTTATTGGAAGAGCTCCTTTCAGCCATGCCTTTGTATGCTTCCTGCTGAATATCACACATCCAAAAAGCCAGTGGCTTCAGATATGGTATGCTCTCCAAAGCTTGCTATCTGAATTATGATTTCCCATCATGGGAAACTCATAATCCCTGCAAGACAAGCCCTCTGTAAAAATCCGTATTATGGAAAGGATTCAATGACGATCAATTTTAGTCAAATGTCAGACCCATGTTGTTGTTGTTTTAAAAAACCCAAATATTGCAAAAACAAAATCCACACGAAAGAAATAACATATTTCATCTCTATATAATTTCTTAATCTTGTGGTTCCAGGTGCAAAATGTTGATTATGCTTTAAGAAGTACTATGCAATATAAGTGTCCCTGGTGGTTATTATATTTTAGGCAGAATGTCACATTATAAGAGTGAGAATAATATACAAAGTCAAACATTGTCTTGGAATTTTGCATTCCAATAATGAATAATCAAACTCATTTTTTCCCCATAAATTTGTTTGATGCACATTCTTCAATATGTACATTTTGTCAAACCTAGTTTAAGTGATGTTTCAACTTACTTCGGTAGGCATCCCCCACCCTGGCCAGCATATATCTCATGCAGTTGTCCATGCAGCTGCAGTGTTGGCAAAACAATGCAGGTATTTCTAGGGCTAGAGACTGTTGACATGCAAATTTAATGCACCTGCAGTTTGCTACATGTATAAGAATAAAGTTAGGTAGGTAATGAGGCCTCCCGTTGTTGGTGCCCTTCCACCATTCGGATTCTGTTCTTAGACTGAGGTAAAGTTCGCAAACTGGGACACTACTTCCGGTTTTGCGGAGTTCGTAAACCGAATAGGTCGTAAACAGGGCTGTTCTTAAACCGAGGTACCACTGTACAGGAAATGAGATTCCAACTAAACATCAGGAAGAAATTTCTGACAGTAAGAGATGTTCAACAGTGGAACGGTCTCCCTCAGGAGGTTGTGGACTCTCCTTCCTTGGAGGTTTTTAAGCAGAGGTTGGATGGCCGTCTGTCATGGATGCTCTAGCTGAGATTCCTGCATTGCAGGGGGTTGGACTAGATGACCCTTGGGGTGCCTTCCAACTATACAATTCCATGATTCTATTGTAGCCTTATTAGACTCTCCTGATTGGTGGGGTCTGCGTTGCTCCCGGGAGGGAGGAAGGAAGTCAAATGACACCGAGGTTGATTCAGAGAAAGAGTTTATTCTGCTCTCCGGATAGCAGAAGGCACTTGTGTGTTCAGTTCACAGCAAGTCCAAAGAAATGAGAAATTTCATGCAGTATATATATCCTCCAGGCACCCTCTCCCCCCTTCCCCAGGAAACCAACCAGGTCAGCTTATACACGTAAGTTGACATCCATGACCATAAACAGATATTCCTGTTCCGGTATTCTTGACCATAAAAGGTTGTTCCTGTTCCTACACTTATCTTGGGGCAGGAGGTCACCAACTCTAAGAACACTCCTGGCACTGTTCCCGGACAAGGTCTGTGGTCAGGAAGTAAGATAAGACCCAGATGTGTCATCCCTGCTCCACTTTGGAATGGACAAGGCCATTCATTAGGCATCATGGACTGATAAAGGAGAGAGCTTTGTTTATACAGCTGGGTTCTTGGCTCAAGTGCTCAAGTGCTCAAGTGCTCAAGTGCTCAAGTTAATGCATTTTAGCTAATGGAGAAGGAAAAATGGGATTTTGGGGCCTGTTTCAGACTGACTGCACAGTCAGATTTTAGATTTGGGAAACCCATTCCTTCACTATGATTCTAAATATCTTAAGGACTCTGAAGTGCAGTTTTCAGACTTCACACCGACATCTGCTTGAGAACAAGAAGCTGGACTAGATGGTCCATCGGCCTGATTCACTATGCTTATCTTATATTCTTACATTAAGCGGAAATTTTCTTTCAGGCACGCCCCATCCAATGCCCTCTCCATCACTTGAGGGACATTCACCTCATGCTTGGTTGCTGAAATGGGGAATTTGGGGAAACACAGTAAACCATCTGGCAGAGCAGAAGGCATTAACTTTAATTAAGACCAATTTTCACATCCGTAAGTCCTGTTGATTAAAGCCAGTCTTAGGACAAATTAGAATGTATGTGGGAGATCTGTGAGTAATCATTTGACTGTTTGTTTACTGAAATAGAGTAGACTCTGAATTTGAAAACTGCAAAAGATGTGTGGGTGTGTTCAAGTGACATGGTAGTGTTGTTTAGCCCTTTGACAATATGTGCCATTTTTTAATCAGAAATTATTCCCAGGTATTTCCAGGTATTATAAAAATTGAAATTATTTCCAACTATTCCCAGATTATTTCCAACTATTCCCAGATATTTGCCCTGGCAAGCACATTATGTGACTCATAAGGACTCGTAAGCAGACAAGACACCACCTACTGGGGTTAAAAAAACCAAAAACCGGGACACATCTTTCTTGACTGCAGCAGGCAGGGTAATATAGTAATAATAGTAATAGTAATAGTAATAATAATAATAATAATAATAATAATAATAATAATAATTTATTTATACCCTGCCCATCTGGCTGAGTTTCCCCAGCCACTCTGGGCGGCTTCCAATCAAGTGTTAAAAACTATACAGCATTAAATATTAAAAACTTCCCTAAACAGGGCTGCCTTCAGATGTCTTTTAAAAAGAAGATAAGAGTTGACATGGCAATATCACTGATGTTTTGTAATGCGTTTCTAATGTTGTATACTGCCCTGAGATCTTTGATAAGGGGTGGTATATAAATTGAATAAAAAAAATAAATAACTAAATATGTGTTATACTAAACTAAATAGGTCTTATAGGGACGTGGGTGGCGCTGTGGTATAAAACAACTGAGCCTAGGGCTTGCTGATCGGAAGGTCAGCGGTTTGAATCCCCACGATGGGGTGAGCTCCCGTTGTTCGGTCCCAGCTCCTGCCAACCTAGCAGTTTGAAAGCACGTCAAAGTGCAAGTAGATAAATAGGTACCACTCCGGCAGAAAGGCAAACGGTGTTTCCGTGCACTGCTCTGGTTTCACCAGCAGTGGCTTAGTCATGCTGGCCACATGACCCGGAAAAACTGTCTGCGGACAAACGTCAGCTCCCTTGGCCAGTAAAGCGAGATGAGCGTTGCAACCCCAGAGTTGTTCGTGACTGGACTTAACTGTCACGGGTCCTTTACCTTTAAATAGGCCTTATACCCCCCCTTCCCATCCTATGGTGACCCATGAGAGCATTTCTTCCTGTGACTCCCTGTGGGAGGGTGACATAGGAAGAGCTTTGACCTCAGTTGCAGCTTTTCTAAGTCACACCTCTTGGCATAGGGTTCCCAAGCCAATTTTTGACTAGGAAGAAGGCTTATATGTGCATGCAATCACATGTATTTTGACTGGAAAAATACAAGATGACAGCATGAAAGGGTCCTTTCCCCACTATTGCTTTGATCAAATTTATAGCTCCCAGCCATTGTGTTTAATTTTTAAGGAACGGAAGGAGAAATATCGTTATCACATTTTTTGTGTCTCGTCTAATTTATCCCCAGTGTACTCTGGTCTGGAGGGAATATGGGGTAGTGACTAGAGTGGCAGACTAGGACATGAGGCACCAGGTTTCAAATCCTCATTCAGCCATGAAACTCACTGGTGACCATGGGCCAATCACCACTCTTGGCCTAACCTTCATCAGAGTCTTGTTGAGAGGATCTCTGGATGCATGGCATGACTGAAGACCTTTCTAGATACATGTGTAACACATGGGATTTAGCACTCACTTATTTCAGATGTTTATCTAGTTTGTGCTTTCAGCAGGCAAGTCATCGATATACTACAAAACGGTATTGCCCCTTAAAAGCAAGTCTGAACTTTCTTTGGGAGAGGGCAGTCATTGCTCCCTGACTATTTCTTTTTTAAAAAGCAAACAACAGAAGGAGCAGGAACTGAGCAGATTGAGGCAGCAGCATAAATGTGGCGTGATTGATGGCTTTGGCAGAACGTATGTCCCAGATGATTATGCTAAAATTGCTGAGTCCAGAACAATGAGCTCTGTTGTGTAATGCCCATATACAAATGTTTGTTCTTATTCCGTTTTCAATACCAAAAAACCACAGCCATTTAAACAAGATTTGATTTCCTTTATTCTTTTCCTTGCAATTAGTTTGTCTGTACGCCTTACCTCTAGGTGTCCACAATGTGTACTGCATATAATATCAGCTAGATACGAAAGGTGTTGTGTTGTGTTGTTCTTGTTTTTAATGGAATCACAGTGTAGGATACCAGAGCTTCGTTAAGGAACTAAACCTTCCAGATGCCTATTTTTATTTTTATTTTCATATTTCAAATAAATTAAATATTTCTGGGGCCACATTTGAAATCCTGCCTTTCAATTGTGTTTCCTCTTCCAACCAATCTTTCTCACTGACAAGAGCTACACGCCGGAAGTTTTATTCTAACTTTTTTTTATAAATGAGGTGCTCAGAAACAATTGCAGGAATGCTATTAAAATGTCTTGTGCTGAACAAATGGGATTTATGTGGCTTTAGCTGTCACCAGTGAGACAACCAGAATCTCTATTAAATCCCAGGAGCAGCTGTCGAGAGATGAAAGAATCATTTTTCCACCACTGCAAACACCTTTGGTGTCTTCCTGCAGACTCAGCAATTATGCTAATGAACCCAACTTTCTATAATAGGTTTATTTAATGGAAGAAACATATAGTTAATCTTTTTATTGTATGGCAATAACAACAATGCAGGCATTAGGCAGGGTTTCTGTACCAAGATCAACAAAATAAATGATTTAAAGGTGGTTTGTTCTAGGGGTGGAGGAGAAATTAATTCTGCCTGCATTTTAAAGCAAACCAATCTAATTCCCTGGCTCTGAACATATATGCAGATCAGAATGCAGCTATCAATCTGGAAAAAACAACAACTTGCACAACAATGAACATTTTGCAAAGGCGTGGAAAAAGTGCATTGAAAAACATGCAAAATGTGTATTTTAATGGAAGAATGCAGATAAGAGCATATAAAGTATGTATAAAATGCATACAAATTAAATGCAGTCTTTGTGCATTTTGAAAATAAGCAAAAAGGAACAGACATAACAATGAAAACATGCAAAACCACATTGCTCTCTGTTTCCTTCTCTTGAGAGTGCAGGGTGGATTAAAGACTGACTTAATTTAATTTAAGGATGATTGGTGAGGGACAAGGGGCAATGAATCTGGCACTCTGAAGTGGGACAGTGATTTTCAGGACTCTCCTGTTTAATGTTTGAGTCTGCAAATTTATCTTTTTTATTTATGTAGCATGGGATGGGGTGATGTAGAATAGTGAATCTGTTTGCTCATCAGCAAGAGTTATAGTTTGGGGTGAGTGGACAGCTGATGGTGAATTCCCTCCTATTCATTATGTGGCCCCTGATTGTATGGGATGGCCATTGTGTTTAATTCAGGAAAGAGAAAGAAGCATCTGCCAGAAAATTAAAATGGCACCAGTGCAGCAGCCACCTAGGAAAACAATGGTGTCCAATACAAAATTGGGGGGGGGGTGCATCTAATGTGTTGATTGTGGTCCTTTTTTTCATCTGCACATTAATTCTGTTATGTAGACGCTTCTGGCTGCACAGCTCCAAGATCCTGGCATTGTGTTATTAGCAAAAACCAGAGCATGCCATAAGGTTTCTGCAGGAATTCTACTAAGATAGAAATCTCATTTCTGCAAGAGTTCTACTGAGATTCAAAAGAAGATATTCAAAAGAATGTTATGAATGTGCATATTAATCTTTGTCAGCTGATTGGTCATGTACAATGCTTTCCCACTCAGCCACAAAAACAGAAAAGAAAAACAACATAACACTTTTCCTCTTCCCCGTTAGATTTCTCTTCCCCATTAGATTTTTGAACAACGGTAATGCCAGATACTGAGGTGAGTATCAGAGACAATGGCATTAAAATCAGGCAATTCACATCCAATATGTCTGCACTCCTTTTTCATTACCTACCAGTAGGAAACATCCTATTGCCATCATTGATTGCATATGGTGATACACTACATTGCTGGATTCGGTGCAACGGTGTCTGCCCACTGTTATTGCCATTCAACACACTCACAATGAAATCTTGAACCACTTGAAGGCTTGGCTTGCAGGCAGCACTTTTTATTAGCTGAACATTTCAATCCAGAAAAAATTATGGTTCTGATTATGCACAGCTAACACTCTTTCTGTGTACTGGGTGAAAAGTGGAGTTCAGCAGGTGTGCATATTAGTATTATTCTTAATAATATTAAAATCCTAAAACAAGCCACAGTAACTATAACAAGAGTTGTGATATAAGTTTGCTCACCTTCCTTGGTGGGCGGTGTTGCAGCCAGGCCCCAGACCATGAAAGTGATCTGGCTAATAGAAGGCCTAATCACCGAGCTCCAAGACATTGGCCAATGTCGGCAGTCCTTGGACTGGCGTTCCCCTGGCAGCGGGCCCAGCTAGCTAATGGGGATGCTTGGGCCAACACCCAGGGGTCTTTAAATTGTGACCTGCCTGGCAGTCAGTCCCTCACCCTGTGCCTCTTTGAGAAAGGGTATCCTTTTAAAAGGATCTGGGAGGAGTGGCTTCTGTCTGATGTCCAGGCGGGGGCATACCACTTTTCCAATGGAGACCTCAATTTGGTGTCATTCCAACCCATGGTTGTAGTTTACCCTTAGATGTGCTCCCAGCAGATGGGCTGGAGTGGAATAGCCACAGCTTCACCCAGTACCTACACCAAACCATTCTCTGCAATAACTAATAAAGTTCTAGCCATATTGAAGCCCTAAACCCAACATGTTGTTGTTCTGTGTGGTTATTCATTCCGTTAGGGAATTTTAGGGTCACGGGGTCTTTCTTGGCACGCAATACAGGCTGATGAACATTTTTTTAACATGGTCATTCTAGGGGTGATCTGACATTCTTGAAGCCCCCTTTTAAGTCAACCCACTTTGCTTCCCTGCCTGTGGACTTGAAGGATGGGAGAAAACAAAGCATTCATCTGTCACGTCAGCATTGTGTATGCCAGAGAAAAGATTTTCATCCAGGGATTTTTCCCAGCTTTTTCTAGGGTTGCTGGGGACTGATCCTGTTTCCCCTGAACTGCATGTCCATCTCAACATATGGTCTCCCATCCAATTTGAAACCATACTGGAGCCTGCTGGCAGTTTTCTCGCTGCACGAGTCAAACTATGTTAATACCTTCCAAAGATGTTCCCAAAGTTGAGAAGGAGTGGTACACTTTCCAGTAAAGTGATTGGATTTTTGTGTGTGTGGCATAGCAGCTAATTACTTAAATGGTTAAACATAGACTTCTTAGAACACTTTGAAAAATTAATTATCATAACAGTCTCCGTAGTGTTTACCCTGCACATTTTGCTATAAAAATGACCGAGCTTTGAAGCTCCATTAGACAAATGCAAACCACTTATTCAACATTTCCTCATACAGTAGTCTGAATACTTTAAACTGCATTAGCGTATATGGGTATGAATGCATCTCAACGAGAGCAAACATATCTGAAAAGAAGTAGCTATTAAACAATTCAATCATTCAAGCTAACTCTCCAGTTATATAAATGAACCCATTTTCATTAAAATGTGGATGGCTAGGTCATCACTCACCATTTATTAAAAAATAATAATATATGCATTAAATTATTAAATGCATGCATGTGCCTCACTGGTTCATACTGGACATAAGTTGGCACATTTGTGTCTGCCTGAGTCCCATAATCCTTAAAAATCTAAAAAAAAACCCAGAGAAATGGTTGTAGGCACATATGGATATTCTCTGAATCACACATTATATTTTTCACACAATCAGTATAGCACAGGATGGTGCTGTGGTCTAAACCACAGAGCCTAGGACTTGCCGATCAGAAGGTCGGTGGTTCGAATCCCCACAACGGGGTGAGCTCCCATTGCTCGGTCCTTGCTCCTGCCAACCTAGCAGTTCGAAAGCACGTCAAAGTGCAAATAAATAAATAGGTACCGCTCCAGCGGGAAGGTAAATGGTGTTTCCGTGTGCTGCTCTGGTTTTGCCAGAAGCTGCTTAGTCATGCTAGCCACATGACCTGGAAGCTGTATGTTGGCTCCCTTGGCCAGTAAAGCGAGATGAGCGTCCCGACCCCAGAGTTGTCTACAACTGGACCTAACAGTCAGGGGTCCCTTTACCTTTAATCCACACATTAAACATTACTTTCTATAAAATTTGTAGCTATTGGACTCATTTTGTTCAATACACAGAACACAAATGATAGAAAATATGGAAACATGGTATCCTACTGCCTTTATGAGGACCAAATCCAAGTCACAAAGTACTGAACTAATTTTTGAATTTGACAAACTTCTTCCTCAAGATCAGTATAACAGAGGGTAACGGAATTGTGTGTATATGTGGGGTCAAAAAGAAAACAAGATATTGCTGCCAGAAAGTATTATCAAAGTCCCATCAGCAATATGCTACAGTCCTAAAATGGGAAAGTGGGAAGGTCTTTCCAGACTAATTAGGTAAGTTTGTGCCTGGTGTGAAAGGAGCAATGGACATTCTCCCTAGCACTAATTGGAAATCATTGGCCTCTTGTAAGACAGAAAACAGAAATAAAGGAAATTGTGGTAGCTGAAAATCATATTCTCCTAAGTAGAATAAAATAGAATTTGCCATAAAGCTTGGGACCAGGATAACCAAAAGATCATCTCACCCCTTCTATGCACCCCTCATTGTGCTTCACAGGTGAGAACAAACAATTTTCAGGTTGAATGACTATTGCCAATGGTCCTAGTCCATTGAAAACAGCAAAGTCCCTGTTTAGCTGTAGTCTCCTGAAATGCCTTTTCCATGTACCAGAACAAATATTATGACCACTAATAGTTTCATTCTCCCCCCCCCCCCACACACCCTGTACAAATGCCACATTTCCTTGCGGACAGCTTTCTGGGGGACACAGCTATTGTACTAGCAACCTTACTGTATGCTTCTGAAACATGGACCACTTATAAACGGCATCTCCAACTCCTTGAAAGATTCCATCAATGGTGTCGCTGAAAAATTTTAGACATCACTTGGGAAGATAGGTGAACTAATGCCAGTGAACTGGAAGAAGCAAATATCACCATTGTCAAAGCAATGATTCTTCAACATCAACGTCCTTGGACTGGTCATGTTGTTTGGATGCCTGATTATCATCTTCCAAAGCAACTACCCTATTCCAAACATAAAAATGAAAAGCATAATGCTGGTGGTCAACAAGAGATTTAAAGACTCTGTCAAGGCAAATCTTAAAAAAAAGTAGTATAAACACCAACAACTGGGAAACACTGGCCTGCAATCGCTCCAATTAAGAACAGTCTTTACCAAAGGTGTCATGGGCTTTGAAAACACTCAAACTCAGTACGAAAGAGAGAAACGTGCTAAGACACACTTGGCAAACCCTGTCTGTGATCAATTCCCACCCGGAAACCTATGTCCCCACTGTGGAAGGACGTGTGGATCCAGAATTGGCCTCCACTTATGGACTCCACTTATGGACTCACTGTTAAGACTGTGTTCGTGGAAGACAATCTTACTTGGCTATGAGTCATTGCCAAAGATGAAGCGGGTGTGTGGGAACAGAGGCAAATATATAAACCACAGAGGCTACAAAAGGAATCCTGCTCTTGTTCAATAGGCTACACTGCAAACATTCAAAATCATTCATACTTTGCCATCCCCTTTCTAGGCAAACAAGAAAAGATCACATTTCAATGACATATTCCAGCTGGTGGGGGCCAATCAGAATGGCATGGAGTTGGAGCAGTGCATGGTATAGTCTGGGAAGTATCCTAAGGGCCATATAGATTGGTCTAGAGATCTACATTTGGCTCCTTGCTCTGAGATTCCCCAGCTCTGTGCTACAAAATAAAGTAAGTTAACCTACAATTATTTGGAACGTCATCCCTAATTTCACCCCCTAAATTAGGTACCTGTCATGGGCTCAGGGGCTGAGCCACAGGGGAAGGAGGAGATGGAGAGCGAAGGAGAACAATCTGAGGGGAGCTCAGGAGGGTATGCCAGTGATCAGAGAGATTCCATGAGTCTCTCCAGCGAATCAGAGGATTCCCAGAAGGGGGCCCCCAGAGGCAGGGCAAGGGGGGCCAGTGGGGAGTCTCCAAGCGGCAGCTGGAAATCAGGGGTAGCTTCCCCACCAGAGCGTAGCGGGGGGGAAGAATCCCAAGGATTAAAACAAGAGCCTCCTGCAGGAGGAGAGAGTGAGGCTGGACTGACCACGCCTCCGTCAGAGAGTGGGGGGGCGGAGGGAAGAGCAGGTCCGGCCAGCCTCCCTGAAGGAGAAAGCAGTGAGGGGAGCAGTGTAGCCATTAGGAGGAAAGTAGGCGGCTGGGCGCGCGCGCCAAGTTCAAATGTGGAGGCGCGCGGGCCAGCAGAAAACCCGGATTGGGAGCCAGGTCCTAAAGCCCGCCGGAAGGGTGGGGAGGAGTCAGAAGAATCCGCCTCCGAAGAAAGTAGGAAGGAGGTAACCCCAGAGGACAGGAGGACCCGGAGGAGAAAGGAGCAGAAGGAGGAGAGGAAGAGGTGGAGCAAAGCTCGGGTCTTGAACTGGTGTAGGGGAGGGGAGGAGTCAGACGGAGCTTCGCCGGTCTAAGGACTCAGACGTAGCGCTGCGCGCCACGGATGTCAAACCAACAATGAACCACAATAAAGACTTTTGTTTATAAAGAGCAACTGGCGTTGGTCCTCTGTGAGCTAGGACCTGAGGCAGCGCTGACAGTACCCTTAAGAGTGGAACCACATTTAACATGCTTCTGTTTGTTGACATTGGATTGTATCCAACAATGCTGTTCCATACACTCAGCAGACTTCCCTTCCTGCAATGAAACTTCTCCATCCCCTCTTCTGCGGTCTCCTGCACACCCTCAAAATCTGCTCTAGAGGGTTGAGGGATGCTCCAAATCAGATTTTGGGCATGCATGAGTAGAGAAAAGGCAGCAGAAATCCCATTGCATGAATGGTACTCTGTCCCTACAGCATTGGGTACAATCCAATGGGGTATGTCTGTTGCGCTGAAATAAGCCTATGACTAAGGTTGCAAAGGATCAAAATGGTAAAGTGGCTCACTGAAAATGTAGACAACTGTTTGGAAACAAAGGAGACACAGCTGAGATGGAAATAAAAAAAAAGTGATAGGAGTGTTAACACCTACACTTAGATTGAATGCTGGTATCCTATCAGATGGCTGCAAGGACACATAGGTGATTGATGAGATGTGAGGCAGCAATCTGAGATACACAGACATTACAGTTCTTATCTCTGATGCAGACGGTGGCCTACTGAATCTAAAGTCAAGATCAATTATAAGTAGCATCTGTTTTGACATCTATATTTATACCCAAAGATGTAGAATGTCAACAATGTAGGACATTAGACCCTGAGAGAAAGCAGACAGGTATTTGTTTTTTATTTGAGGGAGAAATCTCTAGGACAAAGCCATTGTTTTGACTGGCAATTTATGACTACTTAAGGGTAAAAATGAACAAACAGTAAATACCAGAGTTATATGGCTGTTGTGTTGTAAAGGGTAGGTAACACTGTGATATTGCAGTGATTTTCAAGAAAAGGCCAGGAACATCCAATAAATCACAGAGGCATTTGTCTCAATTAAACAATTCCACTCTGTGAGGCTGATGATTAATCTCCAGACTGACAAGTCAAATTATTATTTTTAATTAGTCAGCAATTGACTAAACTTTAACTCATATTAAAAGAAAAGAAGCTCAACATTCTAACATAATTGTGTAAAACAGGAGCCATTCAATACAATAATAAAAAAACACTTTCCTGTTATCTGTGTAGGGAGAGGAAAATATGTTTTTTTTTATTATGCAAACACTTTGTATTCACACTGTTTTTTTCAGAAAATATATTGAATGTTTCTATGGTTCCTGTTTATCAGGGAAACTCTGTCCCTCTCACTTCCTGTTCCTGTTTTGCCTTTTGTGAAGGGGAGGGTGTTGTTATATTCAGCCACCAATGACATGAGAAAGATATAGGTACCGTTCCTTCCCCATTTTCCTTGGGGCTGCTTATGAAAGACCTTATGAAAGACCTTGTCATGTACTCATCCCCAACAGTCAATCAGCATTTCACTGCAACTCAGCATGCTCAGTTCAATTGGGATTGTATTTTTGTGGGTGGGGGTCGTCCTCTGCCACCTGCAAATCTCAGGATTTCACTAAAACTGCTGATGAGCGGGACAACTTTGGCCACATACGTAAGCAATGTCACCCACAACCTTAGCTATGATACTAACGGAGGCTTAGACGCCCTTGCTGTCAGTCAAAAGCATAGCTCATACTGTAAAAGAAGTTGGTTTCCTTTTGGAGGCTGCTGATAATTATATTTGTTAAATATGACATATTTTTGTTTAATAAAGACTTTTGCATCGTGCCCATATTCTGATTTGGATTGCCCAATAGGGCAAAACCTTTAAAAAAAAATGCCTGCTCCAAAGGTCTTATCTTACTACACTAGGGATTATACAGCTATATCTGAAATTTCATGCATTTCAGTTAATATCTTGACCCTCCTCCATGAAAATAGTGGTTTACTTGGCCGTTTCCCTATGTCATGAAGGCTGAAATTTCAATTCAGTGGAGCAGGGTCAAGATATTAACTGATATGCATGAAATTTCAGATATAGCTATATAATCCCTAGTGTAGTAAAATAAAACCTTTGGAGCAGGCATTTTCAAAAAAAGTTTTTTATGAACCGCCCTATTGCCCAACTCAAAGATGGCATTTCCAGGAGCACTTAGCAAAAGAGTATATAGTAGTACCTTGGGTTACAAATGCTTCGGGTTACAAACTCCGCTAACCCAGAAGTAGTACCTTGGATTATGAACTTTTCCGCAGGTTAAGTATGGAAATCGCACGCCGACAGCGCAACGGCAGCAGGAGGCCCCATTAGTGAAAACACACCTCAGGTTAAGAACAGTTTCAGGTTAAGAAGGGACCTCCGGAACGAATTAAGTTCGTAACCCGAGGTACCACTATATAAATCAATTTCCTCCTGGAGCAGGGCAAGCCAATGGTGGCCCTTTCAGATGTTGTTGGATCTGAACTTCCAACATTCCCGACCATTGGCCATGCTGATGGGAATTATAGTCAAACAAAGGCAATACCCGCTGAGGCTGAAGTTCTGTTATATATTTTTGTATGAAACAAGCAGTTAGCTACTAACACAGCCAGGTGGTAAAGTTTATTCAGTTAGCAAAGTGTGTCACTGAATAATTATTCAAGTGTGATATTGAAGGGAGAGGGGAGGGGGGGTAAAACTCCATCGTGTTTTAGCTAGCTCCAGCTAACAATTGCTTCTAGCTATGCAGGTTAGCTCTGCAGGCCGGTAGTGGTTTTCCTGTCTGGCTTCCTACATAGCTGAGCTGAAGATGCTCAGCTCTGCAGGCCGGTAGTGGTTTTCCTGTCTGACTTCCCGCCTCAGCTGTGCAAAGATGCAAACATTTATAATGCGAAGCAAATAATATCTGCAAAGATCTGCAAAAGGGAGGGGGACTTAGCTAGCCTAATAAGGTAATAAAGTGTATCTCTGCCTGTTGATTGGGGAGCAACTGGGGAGCCAAGCTTGCAGCTTCAGTATAAGAATGCTCGCAAGACAATAGGGGCGCGGCCAGTCTTTGGAAGCTATTCCGCTGGCTGTCTCTGCGCAGATTCTGCAATAAACCTTTTTCTCTGTGAAACCCACCCTGGTGTTTGCTTGACTCCTTCACGCTAACGGCAAGGGCACGAGGTGACTGGATCCGGACCCCTTAGGTTCAGATATCCTAACAATATATATCTAGATATTTAAGCTTCGGGGTTGAAGAACATTTCACTATTCTTGCTCCACTTCCCAGCAAATCCTTATTTCTTCCTTTGCAATTAGAGGTGGTTAGTTGCATGTTGGAATTGGCCTTCACAGGACCTATAGGCTACGAAAACCCAAATGAACAGCAAGTAGCACTACCTCAGTGAATTGCTATGCCTCTTATAGATTTCAGACAAGGTTTGTACTCTTCCTAGAACTTACAGCACAAGTCAATACCACAAACGCTGCTGACCCAAAGCTAATAATACAGCCTTTGAAGAATTCTGAGACCGTCTTTTAGGTAGCTATTAGTTGGGTGACTTTTTCCCCTGCTTTGAAAGGTATAGAATATAACTTTTCACACACACACACACACACACACACACACGTAAAAATAGCTTATTAAATTTTCTTCTGGACTGTTAAAACTTAGCTACATGACCCAGTTCTATCAATGGATTAATTCTCATTCATCCAAGCATGAGAAAACTAGCCTGCAAACTGTTTAGCAAGATAGTGTTTGGAGGAGAAATTCACTTATCGACAGTCCCGAGGCCTTAATTTTAGCATGTGGTTACTGATTTTGCAGACCATTAGGACCTTATCTGAACTAGTCCTGTGATGAATGGAAGTCTATTTAACATTGTAATCCAAAGTGTTCTGACATAATTACAGTGTGGCTTTTACATAACTCTACCAGCAAAGACGATAATGTTGGGAAATGAATGTTGCACTGACGTCAATACTTAGGACACATGAAGAAGTTGATTGAGATGTTTCAAAATGGAACTAGATAAGGGGGTGCCATTTTCGACATAAGCCCAATGTTACTTGCTTTACATAGTCCTGCCCTCTGCCTCACATTTTGTTATCGTCATAGGGTAGAGTTACGGCAGGCCATCGTCCTAAAGAGTTGTATGAATCCACCTTGTTACTTGTGCTGGTCATGCCCTCCCCAGTAATTTGTGTGTTCAGGAAAGGTATGAGGGAGTGCTATTTGCATAATGATGTAGGACTCCTCCAAATGAGGGAGAATCAAACCCAACACATTACAGAGCCCTTGTGCTGGTCCTGGGGGGGGGGGTTACCGTGAGGCGTGGTCTAAGTCCGGTCCTAGGTCGAGGGTAAGGAGGCTGTACGTCAGGGGCGAAGCGAGGTCCAAAGCGAGGAGAAGGGCGTTGTCAGGAACTCAGGAGAGCAGGTCAGGGTGCCGGCAGGAACAGGTTACCAACGATGTTGCTCCTGCAACCTGGGACTGGGCAGGATGGCCTTTATCTCCTCCGAGGCATAGGGCAGCCCCGGTCCACAGGTGACTCGCCTCCCCTGGCCTGGAGGCGAGCACTCCTCCTGAGAGAACTTAGTTCCCTCCGCCTCTCTGCCCTGAGCCTCTGCAGCTCAAGAGAGGCTGGAGGGTTACTGGACCCAGAGGCAACCTCACCTTCCCCTGACAGGGCTGGGAGAGGAGCCCCTGCAGGCAATGGGTCCTCCATCACCTCCGGAGCCAGAACGGATTCAGCTGGTGTCTGCTCCTGAAGATCCGGCACAGGTGAGGGCCCTTCAGATTCAAGCCCCTGCCCCGGCTCAGCCAGCCCTGGAGGCGGGGACTCCTGTGCAGGCTGGGATTCCTCAGGTTCAGCCTCTGAATCAGATTCCCAGGCAATCACAGCCCTATTTGGATATTCAGTTTCTCATGTGATTAAATTTTCACAAAGGAGAGAGTACCCAGACCCTCCACCACATTCCCATTCTCTGGCCTCACCACCCATGCTTTGGGTGAGAAGATCTGAATCACGAAGCCACCCATTATTTAGACCACACAAGGAAACCTAATGTGCACAGAGCACATTGCCTGCTTCAAACTTTATCCTCAAACACGTGGATGGGTGTGAGTCTAGATGGCAGGGATATCAAAGGAGAGACTGAAGAGAGCTCAAGTATCTGCTCCTTCTGCAATTTCATATAACAATGCAGATAGATTGCAGGGGAACTCACAGGAACTCACATCTCCAGTGAGTTCTGGCACCTCTCAGATAGGCGCCATTGCCATTCAAAGAGAACGAGAGTGGTGTTCATGGAGAATTCCAGAACTTCTTTTTCTAGAAAAATAGCATTGGATATATGCAAAGATTGGAAACAACAAGTCCATAATATATTCCTGGAAACTTTGTTTGAAGGCTGTCCTGTTCTATGGCAAGGCGTGGTGGACCTCGGATGTTGCTTCAGTACCATGCTGAGACTAAACCTACATAACAGCAGGAGTTATGTTAGCTCCACTAACCAGGGGTCCAGTCTTCTTCTGATATGATGAAGTGGATGAATCTCTGGTCTCACTGAGTCTTCTACAGTTGAATCCTCCATGTACCACATTGCCACATCCTCAGGCCAGAGGGGAACTGGCCCTGTAGGCTTATCTGCTGTGAATGCCCTTCACTTCTGGTTCAGAGTCCTCAAACTCTGTGTCCCTGGCAAAGGCTATCTCTATGCAAGGACCAGAATAATTCTACCTTTAGCAGATTAAAGAAAACAGCTCATCATGTGCTGACAAGAGGGATGTTGAGAGCATTGAAGAGAGAACAGTTATGTTCTCTGAATCTTTACTCATTTGAGAGCAGGTCTTTTGTGTTTAGTCGAATGAGATTTATAATAAATGCTCCCTCCGTGATTCAAACAGCAGTTTCCCTTCAGCATATAAGTGATTGTTAATTTGTTAAGAGAATATCATTCTTGTTAAAGACATATATCTCAAGATCCAATCTAGGATGTAGAATAAATCATTACATGAAGGGTGCTTCTTGAAATGCAAAAGACAGTGTTTTGCAGTGAAGTGAAGTCTTTGTGAAAAGGCAAGTGGCAAATATAATGTGATCTTATGAAAAGAACAAGTATGGCTGTCTCTGCAGCCTTTCATTAAAGAAAAAGTTACAGCACTGTTGATTACCACATTTGCAGGGGAGAAAACCCATCTCAACTTATATTCTAGGAACAAAAGGTAAGGAATAACTGGGTGTGTTATGTGAGTTGCACACCATGTCAACCTGGCACCCTCCATACAGCAAGAACTAGGTTCAGTTTATATTATCAACAGAATCAACTTTTCATTATTTTAAAACATAGAGTTGCCATATCAGATTTTGGCTGAAGTGGATTGTGACTGTGATGCACAATGATTTGTTTTCCTTAGACATCTTTAGGCATTTCAATGGACCCACACTAGTTCCAATCATATTTGGGAAAGTATATTTATTGTAGAGCAAAGCGGATTTTGATTGATCTTGAAAATTATAAAATGAATGACGAAATCTGAGGGAAGCTAAGAGGGTGGTGGCTGTATGTTTTATCCCTTTTTAAAAATACCCTTATATAAAGAAAAACAACATATTAGACAGAATGGTTTGGCCTAGCATGGAGGGACAGGACAAAAATAAAGAAAACACTGAGCATTTGCATCATAAATATATCAAATGCAACTCCTTGTGAGGAGAAATTTTGCTGATCTATCTTTGCTTAATAACCAGGTTCTATATATTTCTAATTTTGCTTGCTTGTTTGTTATAGAAACAGCCCACCACCTGCTAGTCCTACGGTGTTAGCACACGGTGCAATTAAAAACTTTACAAAATGTCATACAAAAATGCAGCCCAAATAAGACTGTCCAAGCAAGTTGGATAGCAATACTAAATGGAAAGCCACACAAAAGTCAAGCAGGAAACAGAATTTAAAACAGCAGTGATAGTTCCTGAAAAGCCTGTCTAAATACAAAAACTTGGATCATGAGATCCTCTGAATGGAACTCCATGCAAGGGATTTTCCTGCTGTCAGAAGGAGAAAGAGGCAATATTGAATTTTCTCTTTCACCCTTCCATGGTGGTGATGATTTATATATATATATATATCAGGTATAAAAAACTATCATCACAGAAAACAGGTATAAAATATTGAAGCAGAAACAACAAAGGGTGCAGAGACATCAGTAATGCATTCCAAATTTCTGGTCTATTAGAAATTATAACATGTCTATAAAAACAAAAACATGGATATCCCTTATTGTCCAGACAGATGAGCTACATTTCACACTAACCTTATCTTCTAAAGTTCTGCATGTATTGCTGTTTTATTGTATTCTTCACAACCATTTATAGGCTGGGGAGAAAGAGAGATTGGTTATGTTCTGTGTTATTAATGTGACCAGTAAGATCATAACAAACAGAAGGTTTTTCCCTTTTCTTTTTTGACCCCTAAATGTTTACGTGTCATTTTTTTCTAGTAAGGTTGATTCCCATACCTTCATGTACCAGTAATAAATATCTGTTCTGGCTAGATCCCTCCAAAATTGGCTTATTGTGACTCAGTTAGCATATGGATAATCAACTCCTTATAGTGTAATAGTCGATCATTCTCATCAAAGATGTTTAGAAGAGTCAGTTTTGGGTTGGGTGTTATCTTACAATTTGTAATTGCATTAATCTCTTGAAAGACAGAAAGCCAGCACATTTGTGCTTTCCCACAATCCCACAAGCAATGTGTGTAAATACCCAACCAGCTGGCATCCCCTCCAACAATATGGTGATAGTCTAGAATTTATATAGGATAATCTGCATGGTGTTATGAACCATTTTAAGAACCATCTCTTCATGTTTTTCTCAGTATAAGTATTTTGGTATTCAATTTTGCCCCAATCCAGTATTTTTGGCAAGCCAATTGCCCTAATATAATGTAATGTTTTAAAGTGTTTTCTTTAGTGTATGCATTTTATGCAGGCTTTCACATAATATACATTTCCTTTCCACATGTTTCAGTTCAGAGGCACAGAGTTGTGCCCAACATTGGGGTGGGAGGTTGATGCCACACACACAATGCGTGTCACATGCATGTGACGTCACATGTGTCTTGTGTCTCGTGCATGATGACTGTCACATCAAGAGAGGCTGACCAGGCCTCCTCCACAATAACCCTCAAAAACACCTTTCCAATTAAGATATCATTTTGATGGGTTATTGCAATTGTCTAATTATTAAAAATAAAAAATGCATGGATCCTTAAAAGCAGCAGGAGGAGGAAGTTGGGCCACTCAGATAAAGATCACTGCTGTTGATCTCAGATTCTGCAGAGGAAGCAGAACTTTCACAGCTCAATCATATCCACATATTTGCTGCATAATCCCCACAGAACTCAATGAGATTGGATCTGAGTAGACATGTCAGAGATTGCACGTTTAACTTATTTATGTACCTAGCAAAAACAATTGACACTTTCCACGGCAAAGCGTGTTCTCCTTCAGGGAGAGCACGTGTTGCGGTGGGGTCTACTGAGCCACCCCCTTTGTTGCTGGGTAAGTTCTCCAAGATGGCCAGGGGGCAGTGATTGGATTGCTGAGTTGCTGGGGCAAAAGTTGTGTTGCAATTTTGGTGGGAGGGGTAAAAGGTTTAAATACTCTGCACGCAGCCTTGTACTTTCTCTTTTGCTGCGTGCAACGGATCACCCGCCCACCCGCCCTAGAGTAAGGGGTTGTTGCATTGACCTTGCTATGCCTGTCATGGGGTCGTCTGCCTTTGAGCGGGGGCCTGGTAGGAATTTTTCCACCTGGCAAATTGGCCGGCTGGGTGGTTTTTGCCTACTGCGTAGCAAATCGTCACAACTTGTAAGGTTGCGGTTAGGCATTGGTTATAAATCTGGTGGAGGAGGGGTTAGGATAGGCTGGGCCTGCCCCTCCATGGTTGCTGCGGAAAGGGAATTCCGTTAAAGGAATCCTGGGGCTTGCCATCTTTTCGTCCAATCCCTGGAATGGGACTAGGGCCGGCAAGCCTTCGGGGAGCAGGCGGGTGAGAATTGAGGGTCTGTGTCTCAGCTCCATTTCTCCCCGACTTGCTTTCCCCCGCACTGTCTTTCGGTGGTGCCCGGAAGTCAGTTCTGTCCCCAGGCGGGGGGACAGATAGTCTTAACCAATGCCTAAACAACCACTCACGTTTGTATTTTAATAAAGTTGTGGCCAAAATCATGCCAAAAATCTTAAACAAAAAATTACGTCTCCGTTGTGAGTTATTTTGGGGGTGGATCGGGGACCTCGACACGCAATTCCCCTCCACAGACACACACACACTTGTATTTGACTTTTGTATGCAGGAGAGAACAAGGCGGGAGAGGTGGGAAATAAACGTGAAAGGAGTCGGAGGCCTCGGAGGCAGCAGAAATTCCTCCCTGCTTCTCGGTGTATTAAGGTTACACTTAAATACATTTTCACCTCAAATCCTTTCCACCCTGGAGAATGATTTCCTTTCCTGTCCATTGTCTCGTCTTATTTTTTAATGGAGGAGTAAATCAATACCCTTGTTGAGCTGTCTGAGACAGATTTCTGCATCACCTATTACAACAATAAAATTTTGTCTAAAAAGCAACAACATTGCTAACCAGCATTACTGGGAAGGCAAAAGATCATCCAGGAAAAAGCACTTTGGTGTTTTGATTTTTTCTCACCAGCTTCTCTAAAGTAAACATATGTTATCAGAACTGAAGGAAGGGGAAATATGGGGGGAAAGGTTTTTAATGGAGGGAAGGAAATCAGTGCAACATTTTCTCCTTTTATGAAGACTAGCCTCATTTTCACATACCCTACAAGTGTCCCTGTTTTCCAGGGATAGTCCCAGAATTACAGAAGCTGTTCTGGTTTCTGATCCTCAAATGTCCCAGTATTCCTTTTCCCTCCCTTCCACTTCTTGGAGAACAATTAAAAGTGGGGTGTGTGTGTGTGTAGGTACAAAAACACTGTCCTGTTTATAGTGAAAATAAAATTCCTGAACCAAATGAAGGAAATGTTGAAGCTGGCATATGAAACCCTTTCTATAATTTTGAAGGAAAATGTCTATACTCTCTCTAATTTCCCGTTATGCCATTCCTCCCACAGTAGCCATTTCATGGCACTCAATATCAGCACAATTTATTATTATTTTTGAAGAGGAATGAAGTTTATTTTCCAGGTTTCCTCAGTATAGAAATTGCTCCCCTTGTTTTCCTCTGCAGCCCATTTTAATATGCTCAAGTAGACACTTGCTTAATACTCATTGGCAACACCTTGTGACAATGAGCAGAAAACAGGTCTGTTTACAAAGTGGTTCTTGGGATTCCATTTTGCCTGTACTAATGAGTGGCAGTTGCTCATATTGGTAATTTCAGTGACTCAAATGAGCATGATAACATATTATGACCCAAGCTATGAAATTTTATTTATATTAATTGATGCAATTATGTAAAGGAAGGCATATTAATCTCATTCAGCTTACAACTGGTGATGGTTACCGGTGGAGCCATTCACCACCTGTTTAGGAAACTCCTTGCTGCCTGCTCCATGTAATCTTGTTATTCTGCTTTAATTTATTGACTTCCAAATGTCACCACTTGCCTTTTCATCACATGGGCACTCAAGTCAACATGCAATTGTCTGATAAATACATAGATCACAAAATAGCAAAATGAACAAATGAAAACCCCTCTCAAACTTCAAAATCGTTAAACACTGGACCTATAAGAGCATTGTTGTTGTTGTTGTTTAAAAAGTAATGATCTCCAATTGAATATGGGGAAAGGAATACACTAAAAATGGGGAGAAGGGTGCAATTTTAAAGCAACAGCAAGCCCTTCAGAAAGCCAATCAATAGGTTCCAACAGAAATAGTTAAAATAGCATGTCAGATACAGTGGTGGCCACCAACCTAGGTGAATTTAAAAGAGCCTTAGACAAATTCATGGAGGCAGAGCAAGCCACAGGCCTATGTTATAGAGCAGGGATGGCCAATTCCCAAGAGACTGTGATCTACTTACAGAGTTAAAAACTGGCAGTGATCTACCCCCTTTTCGGGGGTTCAGGTCAAAGTTGTTGAGCTTTTTTGGGGAGTAGGAAGGCCCCTTTTTTAGGCATTCAGATCCAAGTTGTTGTTGAGCTTTGAGCTTTTTTGGGGGAGAAGGAAAGCCCCATTTTTGTGGGGTGCATGACAAAAAAATGAGCTTTTTTTAGGGGAGCCAAAGTTGTTGAGCTTCTTTGGGGGGGAACCAGTGATCTACCACAGACGTCCGGTGAACTACCAGTATATCACAATCTACCTGTTGGACGTGCCTGTTATATAGTAATAATAATAATAATAATAATAATAATAATAATAATAATAATATATTACTTATACCCTACCAATCTGACCGGGCCTCCCCAGCCACTCTGGGCAGCTCCCAACAGAATATTAAAAACACAATCAAACATCAAACATTTAAAACTTCCCTAAACAGGGCTGCCTTCAGATGTCATCTAAAAGTCATCAGATAGTTGTTCATTTCCTCGACATCTGATGGGAGGGCACCACTACCGAGAAGGCCCTCTGCCTGGTTCCATGTAACCTCACTTCTCACAGTGAGGAAACTGCCAGAAGGCCCTCAGTGCTGGACCTCAGGGTCCGGGCTGAACGATATACTGAAAGGGCGAACTCATCCCGCCCTTAGGTGAGTGGGCAGGACCAGTTGCCCAGGCAGCAAGCTCAACCCAGAGGCTTCCTTTGCTGCCTGGGAAACAATCCCTGGAACTTCCCACATTGGCTCCCTGTCTAGCATAGTATTACAATTTCTGTCCAGCAGCAATTCTTCTTTCATTGATCTCTTTTGACTACTTAGATCTTTTTCAACTTTCCCCCCCTAGTCCTGTGCAGATTTATTTAGAATTTTTAATATGCTACTTTGAAGGATTCTGAGTATTAGTCCAGTAGCATCCACAGTCGGTGAAACTGGTGCTTAGGGGAAATGGGATCCTCATTAACAGGGGTCCTGCTTGCGCCCAGGACCCTGGGGCACCTCCCACCTTACAGGGCTAAGCTTTGCCCAGTCCAATCCAGCTGGCCCCGTGGTCGCACTAGGCTTATTAACCAATCAGGTTTGAATGGCGTGATCACAGGCTATATAAGCAGCAGCACAACATGGCTCCAGCACTTGCTTTGCACTGCCAAACACCAACCCACCCACCCTCTCTTTGGTTTGGTGCTCTGGCCTTGCTTGGGACTTTGGTTGGTTGCCTCTTTTGTGTCCGGGGCCTGGTAGGAATTTTTCCCATTTGACAGATTGGCACTGGTCATTGGGGTTTCCGCCTACCTCCCAGCAATAGTCACAACTTTGTGAGGTTGGCTTATTTTGGATGATGGAGGGGATATGTGGCCATCACCTGCCTCTCAATGATAAGGATATTCTGTTAAAGGAATCTGGGGGTCCTGGATCTTGTCTGAAGTCTGCTTCCAGGGCTAGGACCATGCCAGGACCACAGGAACCCCGGGGTGAGCTTCAGTTGATTTTCATCGATGTTGCTCCCTCGTTTGGTGTCTACCCTTCCAGACTTCCTGTTGAGAGGACAGGAGGCAGTTATAGTCTTGCCAATGCCTAAGCCAATACCACTCACATTGTGTAATCAATAAACTTGTGACCTAAATTTGCCCATCAACCTTAAACTAAAATATGTGCCGGTGTGAATTTATTTATGGGGGGGAGGATGTCCTGGGGTCCTTGAGGCGCAAGTGAAAAAACATTCACAATGTGCTGAAATGATTCTTTGGACGTTTCCTCGGAAGTCAATAATTGTAAAGGATAAGGGGGTCATAGTCCATGCCAGGTATCAAAAGGGTAAGTGGCTATGTAACCAGAAATGGTATATATCTATTTCTGAAGTGCAGCAGCTGAATTACTTCTAATATCTATATACTTTTGAAGGGGGAAAGCAATTATAAGAACAATGTTCTTGGGGAAAACAGTGCCCATCATTTCAGTTAAACCAAAAATGTTGTACCAGAAGGATGCAGAAGACCGTATTTCAGAAGCAATACTGAAAGATGCCTCAGGGCAGTACTTCGCTCTGCAATATGACTTCCATGTTACAATGACAAAACACAATGCATTTGTGAGATCTATGTGATACTTGATTCACAATGCTGTTAACTTGCTACATAAAATTAGAAAGGAGAAATCTGAGTTTGAACAAAAATGGCCTAAGTGAAGATGTCAAATCCCCTGAATAAGCAAGCTGCAATGTACAGGTCTGGCCATTATGTTCTCAAGTAGACCAGATCTCAGATCTTTCAATAAAATGCCCATGTTCAGTTAAGATGTTCGGTCTTTTGTCTTTCTGAATGGAAGGAGGAAAACCTGCAATGCGCCACTACTGGAGAAAGGGATGAAGATCAAGCCACAGCTTGACTCCCCCAAACTCTGACACACATACTCATTCAAACCAATGCATGCAACACAAATTTCTTTCTTTCTTTCCTTTGAGTTGAAGAAAGCATATATTCAAAATTAGGTCAATTCCTTAAAATAATAATTTAGGACATCTAGTTTATATAATTTCAAGTTAATGGCCTTATTTCATACATATATTTTGACCCAGC
Source organism: Podarcis pityusensis (assembly GCF_964106645.2). Lineage (NCBI taxonomy): Eukaryota > Metazoa > Chordata > Lepidosauria > Squamata > Lacertidae > Podarcis > Podarcis pityusensis. Next base: position 88,355,095 of record NC_138027.1, read on the forward strand.
CCTGCAAAATAATGAAATATTTTCCCATGACAACAAGGTAAAAAGAAAAGAAAAGAAATCATTAATTTCTCCGCAACCTGTGGTCTGACACTGGTATGCCAGTAGGAAAAAAACACCAATTCCTTATTATTATACATTATTGATTAAAAGTTCCCTTCAAAAAGTCACTGCCTGCTTTCACATGCAGAAGCTTCCCCCGCTGAAATATAATTATTGTTGAATGTTATCATGCTCCAAAATGATATTTATCACCATTCCTCAGCATGTCTGACACCCTACAGTCAGGAGAGAACAGAGGAAAGTTCTAGAACAGACTTAAGAGACTCATTATGTAGACATAAATGTATGGCACATCCCTCAGTTTGATAGTATTTTAACTTTCAGTCTTTATCTGATGTTTACAATTGGTGGTATCAATATTTCCTTATTTTGCATATATGTATATACATATATATGAAAGAGGAAGAAAGAAGAATGGAATATGATGGAATGAGAGACAGACAGACAGGCAGATAAATAAAAAAAACAGTTCAAAGGTTGAACATTTGGGTTTGAATCCAGATCAGAAACAAGTTGAAGATTGCTCCTATAATTCCTCTGCAAATTGCTTAGAGAACACGAAAGAGATAGACAGTTGAATTTTTCTCACTTGAAGTAATCCTTCAAGTTCAGGGTTGTTGTTGTTTTTTATTTAATTTTTTTTATTTTTAGGGGGTTGGAATAATATAACAAATCTTATGAATTGATGACCACTTGGAAAATGTTCATGTCCTGGCTTCCCTCCTTTCTGGCATAATCCACATGTCCTGTGAGATTCCATTATTCACATTTCATCAGAAATGAATGGAATCTAGCCAGAGGTGTTCAGCCATGACATGATAATTTTCTAAGTGGCCATCAATCCACATGATTCTATTATTTAAATGTTACTGAAGGGACATGGGATCCACCTCTGGAGAAGAAGAATTGTTCTCCAGTGGTAACACTGGCAATCAGACTAATGTCACACTGTTGTGAACTTGGAAGAAAAGAGATTGCAGAGCAGTGACGCTTGACAAATTCAGTATTTGCCAATTCCTATACAAATATACCAGATCCACACCTCTCAGAGTAAAGTGTAGATCAGAAATCAGCTATTGACTGGATTTTGCAGTAGTCTGAACATTTCAGCAGTATACATGGCAAGTATATTGAGTGGATATACTCTTTTAAATATTATGAACATGACAACTTAAATACATATTTTGCAAGGTTTTATTTAAAAAAAAAAAAAATTGCAAACCAAACCAATATAGGGGGGGGGGGGAATAGAATTTTATGGTTAAAGCATGCTGAAGTAACATGGACCAGAAATATGACAGATTTGGCTATCCCTATTGTCAAATCTATTCCTATGTGCCTGACACATGGGCAACAACCCAGAGTTATTTAGGGATGACTAAGGATTTGTGTGCTTTCAGGGGGAATGTTGACATTTTCCCCTTGTATTACTAGTGCATGATACTGCAAATGCAAAGCCCTGATGGATGCATGGAATTACTGACATGGTTATCTGGATTTTAGACCCCCAAAGCTCCTATCTGTGTGTGTGTGTGTGTGTGTGTGTGTGTGTGTGTGTATGAGAGAGAGAGAGAGAGAGAGAGAGAGAGAAGGAAGGAAGGAAGGAAGGAAGGAAGGAAGGAAGGAAGGAAGGAAGGAAGGAAAGTTTTGTGCATAGGTTGCATGCAGACATGAGAAAATACAGTGCTGGAACAGTCATTATTAGTTGGCATCTGCATAAACTACTACAGTCTTATCTTTCTGAATCAGACCACTGGTCCATCAAGCCCAGTTTGATGTACAGTGGTACCTCGGGTTACATACACTTCAGGTTACATACACTTCAGGTTACAGACTCTGCTAATCCAGAAATATTACCTCGGGTTAAGAACTTTTCTTCAGGATGAGAACAGAAATAGTGCAGTGGCGGCACAGTGGCAGCAGGAGGCCCCATTAGCTAAAGTGGTGCTTTAGGTTAAGAACAGTTTCAGGTTAAGAACAGACCTCCAGAACGAATTAAGTTCTTAACCCGAGGTACCACTGTATTCTGATTGGCAGTGGCTTCCCAGGCTTTCAGACAGAGTTTATTCACCACCCTATTTTCCAAAATCATTTTAATCTGCAGGTGCCGAGACGGAACCATGAGACCTTCTGTATGCAAGTCACTCTGAGAGTTCCAAATAAAGATCTGATTTTATAATGAAAGAGTGATGCTCTCTATGATTGCTGTGGCACCCTCCCCACAAGGTTTCTCCATCAGCTATTCCTTGCAGCTATTCCTGGATTCCAGTTCCCATCCATCCCAGACAGTATGGCTGATGGTCAAGGATGCTATAGTCAAAGAACATCTGGAGGGTATCAGGTTGGAGCTAAGTAAATAAATTGAAGGATTCCATTCCGGAATCAACCTTTTCCCCAAACCTCATGTACAAGGCATTGTCATTGTAAGAGAGAATGTTTCAGAGGGACTTAAAGTACAGGAGACATGGAGAGCCTGTTCCACTAATACCCTTTATGGAAGCAGATTAAATCAATGATTTAGGCTTCCCCTACTTTTTGTTGCTACCTTTTTATTGCCAGAAAACTGAAGCATGCTATAGCCATAAGGTTAGAAAATCTCTTTAATGTTTCCTCTTTAGCTCTCTAGAAAGCTGGTGAGCCCATAAATCTCTGCTGGATGATTTCACAGCTCAGCATGAGTGCATCATGTGGGAAGGCAAAGCCAATGGTCCTTTTTTAAGTGCTCTAGGCACAGCTCCAGGAAAGAAAGGCATATTTAAATGATGGAGCAGAGGGAGTGATCACTGTGCAATAATTAAAATACTAAATTCCATTAAAGAGAGAGGTGGAAAGAGATACTGTGTGCCACTGATATTACGCTAGAAGAAAGTCTTCTTTTCCAAGTAAATGGGGATAACTGTAAATATATGCCAGTGCATTTTTTTTTAATTGCATCCAGTAAACTACTACGTTTGGAACAGTAACCCAGGCCCTAGGATACATTTGATGAGTTATGAAGGAGGGGTTAGCTATATTCTGCTAGGCCTATCAGAATTTCTCATGGCACTTTTATAATGAAAAGTGATGTGGACGATATTAAATGTACAATTAGAACCTACAACAGTGGCTCTATTCATTATAGAGGCATTCATAAATGGAATTCGTGGATGGCTGTATGGTGTCCCCTCTGACCTCCCTGGATTGAATGGGAAGGTCTGAAAGGGCACTGCAAGCACATGCCACTGAATGCCCTTGTAGCCTTCCCTTTGACTGAGGTCCACCAGCCACCCTTTTCCAGGATACTCCATTCTACTCCCCACTCCCTTGGTCTTTTCTTTCCCTTCTTCAAGAATCAACATACGTTCTGTAGCCACTGAATATGCTCAGTCCTCATCGAGCTCACATAAAGCCATCTTAAAAAGTGGGGGGTTAACTTACTGCTATTATCTCTCTCTATTGTGCCTGGATAGTACCATTTTGGCTACCCAACGATCCACATTAAAAGACGTGAATTGACTTTTACTATGTATAAAACGATCTAGTCTTGCATCTGGTCACCTTATATGGATGCAGCCTTTGATGGAGGGTGGTTAGGAATTATTTCAAGGAGGATTGGAAAATGTTTGTAGATTATTAATTTTTAAAAAACAAAAACCAAAATAATTGTATTGTAAACATGTTAAAACGCTAGCAGATTTGGAGTAAGGACAGGTCAAACTCCAAGGGAATGGAAATTGGGAAATGTTGGACTAATTTTAATTTTGGGAAATGCATAAATAAAAATTTAGATTTTTTTTTTTAAAAGATTAGGAATTATTTCAAATAAACAAATAAAATAATTTTGAATCAGCTCACATGCTTTCCAGAAGTTGCATCCACTTCACTCCTGACTCATCTGTCCTGATGCTCCTGTTTGGTAATTTATATAAAAGAATCTATCTCAACACTGCAACGGAGCAGTACACATGATGAAGTGTTAGTTGCTGGAAACAGCATTTGTCAAATTCAGAATGCAGTGACTGCACTGCTTCTGCTGCTTCTGTAAGTAGCATTGGTGATGTCTGAGCACTATCACTTGTTTCCTGGAATACCGATGAGGGTTCGGCAGTGTCCCTTTTTCTCCCTCTGACTGTCATGAACACACCAGCTCCAAGTGTAAACTCGCAGCCGGCTGCAGAATGCAGTCAGGAACAAGGAGGCTGGGCTTTCACACCGGCACAGGAGAGCCCGCAGCTGCCAGTGTCGCCTCCCACTGACCTTGGATGGCCAGCTGATAAGAGAGGAATGGAGAGCAGGCTCGAACACAGCCAAAGCTCCCCGGAAGCCCAAACAGGTGTGGAAAGCCCCAGAGACAGCTTTTTGGAACAGGAAGGGGCTGCAGCTGACCAAATAAGTCAAAGGCGTAGGTGTATCAGTATAGGAAGGCTGCTACGCAGGAAGCAAAATAAGAAATGTGAAGGTCGAAGGTTCAATTTCTTCTGTCAACACAGGAAGAACTCCTCAGAAGGGTCAACTGAATGATTGGGGCCGGAGGCTTGCTAGAGCCGTCCGTAGATAATTGCTTGGGGGGGGGTTGCAATAAATCCTCCTTTTTAATTACATACGCTTACTGTGTTATCAAGCCAGGAACCTGGACTCCTAACACTGACATACTACACTTTCTTTTGCCCCATCAGTTGTTCCTTAGGAAACCATCAAAACATGTGCTGCCAGTTAGATATGAAGATGGGAAGACTGTGAAGGATCAGACCAAACAAAACTATCTGAGTGGAAGAGATTAGAGCAGGCAGGCCTTAAATAAAGCCTTCAGTGACCCTATCTAGGCCACATTGCTATCTATCCACTGTGTGTCTCATTGATGATAGGCAGAATTGGATATACTTTCTTCTCTACTGGCTCAAGCCAAAGCATCATCCCAGAGTTTGGCTGGTGAGCAGACATTAAATGCAGTTGATTATGGAATGAAATACAATCTCTTCCCTGCTTTTCTACAATATGGGCACAATGCCCAAATGGGGGTGCTTAAGCAATGGTATTTACAAAACTCAGCATGGTGACTGATGGAGATTCAAGCCACTCTCAACTCCAGCCCCTCCCAGTCTATGACAATCGCACTGTTCTACCTTACAGGCTTCATGTAAGGATTACACAAAGGACTTGAGATAAGTAAAGTACTGGCTGAGATCAGAGACCTCCTGCCTGAGTGTTACCCTTCCTTCTCTATAATGCAAGAGGCCATCACTGTAAACATTCTTCCTCCTTCAAGCTACCTCTATAACGTAACCTTGCTTTGACAAATAAGAACAGGGCAGTTCTTCCTTATTTTCAGCCTTTTTTGTTAGAGAAATATATACTTTTGTACATTAATAAAGCAGGATGGATCAGAAAGGTCAAAAATAAGGATGGATAAAAATTAATTCAATTTATTTTCCTTCCCTATATAAGTCTCACCATCCTGATCTTAAAGAGGGAAAATCTACATCTCTTCAGAGCACGAGTCACATATTTCTAAACTCTTCTTGCTCTTCCCCAGCCAACGAGAAGACCTTAGGGTTACTTGTCTGTAATGTCTCCTTCAGGAACTCAACCATGTCAACAAGATCAAGTGGGGTTAGTTGTGTATCACTCCAAGTTCTAATAAAACATATCCATGGAAACAGAGTGCTGTTTACTGTTGGCAAAACTAGCTTCATTGTTCACTGAGTTAAAAAAAATGGCTCTCTCTTGTCCTTTTTGGAGACTTTAGACCTCTTAAATAGCTAGATATGAGGTTTCATTGCATGTCATCTAAAATTATTGATCTCAATGAATTAAAGTTAACCATGTATAGTGAGCTCAGTGGATCTACTCTGAGTAAGGCTTAATTCTATACAACTCCTTGAGCTCCTGGTGAAAGCATTCGACAAATTTTTAGTATTATTTATTACACTGCTATCAAGAAGAGAGTATTTAAGAGGGAAATGTATAATGAGAATGAAGCAAAGTAGCTGGAGAATTAATATAAAATATTGATACATATTGTGTGTGTTTGAACTTTGCAAATTAGTCTAGCATATATACAACTACAATGGTATAACATTCCTATCTTCGCTGTAGCCATGAATTAAAATGTTTATTCTTTAAACATCAATTAAGTTTATGCTGTATCACTGTAATTTGTTAATTGGTATATATCCCTTATGTGTTCTTCAGGGAACTCACACAAATGGCAATACGTGCAGCTGCAATTAAGTAAACAGGTACAAATTGATCCTTTGAGTACACAGTTTGTTTAGCTGGTGTAAATATAATTGCAACAATGAAGTTGCTTTATCACAAGTTGTTGTTAACTTGTGCAACAATTCAGTGAGGCTTTAAGGTCACAGTTCTGTCTATTTAACCTAAAGCGTACAACTGGGTAAATACATTCATGAAAACATTTTAATTCTAGTTTGTATTATGTTCAGCATTACTCTACTTACTATCCAAAGTAACTCTTTGTGAGCATGCTTTCATTTCTTGTTTAGTTGCTGTTTAGGGGCAAGCACTATAATGCGATATAAGCTCCACAGTGAGGATTCTTAGATTTTCCATCTCTGAAGGGAGGCTCTTGACCTTACAAGCTGCTCCAACCCTTCACGCTTTGCAAACTCATATTGCTAACAAGGGGTCCGCTTCACATTTGAGTGCTCCTATGTAACTGCAAGATGTCTTGGGAGAGAAGTATACCTGAAGGAGCATCTCCAACACCCATCGTTCAGCCCGGACACTGAGGTCCTCCTCCAAAGGTCTTCTGCTGGTTCACTCACTGTGAGAAGTAAAGTTACAGGGAACCAGGCAGAGGGCCACCTCGGTGGTGGTGCCCTCCCTGTGGAACTCCCTCCCACCAGATGTCAAGGAGATAAAGAACTACATAACTTTTAGAAGACATCTGAAGGCAGCCCTGTATCAGGAAGCTTTCAGTGTTTGATGTTTTACTATGATTTTATATATGCTGTAAGCTGCTCAGAGTGGCTGGAGAAACCCAGCCAGATGGCTGGGGTATAACAACAACCATCAGGTGGAAACACTTAGCTGACCTATTCATGTGGCAATGGTATATTCCCCCCCCACGCTTACAGCAGCGCACAATCACACCACAAAGCACACATGTGCATGCGTCTTTGAAGGGGAGCTGAAACTCTGAGGACTTTGGGAGTGGACTCTGACACAGACAAACAAATTATTTTTGGTTGTATCCAATCCAGCATTCCACACATGTAGGAAGCCCTCCCCTTCTTTCCCCTCAATAGCTCAAAATCTGCTCTGAAGGCTCCACCAGCCCTCTGGAGCACGTTTTGTGATAAAGACTTAGACCAGTCCATCAGAATCCCATTCTCTCCATCTTCTCCCCACTCAAGTTCAGGGCATTTTCCTAGTCAGCTTGGTTCTGATTTGGAAAAAAAAACACCATATGCAGGGACTGCTTTTAAAATGCCGTTGGGGCAGGCACCTGAGTCCACAGAAGAACTCAGGACTTCCAGGAGTCTCTGATCTGACTTGAGACACCTTGTTAGTAGTGCAGTCTACCTCTGGAATATGGGGGGGGGGGGGGACTTGCTTGAATCATGTCTATTTGGCTACTAATTCAGGAAGTACCCAGAACTGATGCACACCCAGATCATATATTAGGGCTCTTCAGATGTTCAGGTCTTGTGGGTACCAAACATATGATGGGGCTCTCTAGAATCCAGCCTCCTAAATGCCAGTCTGCCTACACACTATGTACCTAGCTGACAAATGATTGGCCTAAGTCTGAAAGGGGACTAGGTATGAAGCGATGTAGACACATACAGACTACTTTATGGAGATCACTGCTTGATCAGGCTTCCCATTCCCTACGTGGGTACATCAAGTTCATAGGTTCCCTTCAGAGTTATAACAACCTCATGTTAGTCAGAGTGTGTGGCCAACACACACTTTGACATCTAAGAAATGGGCTAGCCAGCACTTTCTTAAGGGCTCCTTCACCCTTTCAGCACTCATGGGTATTTCAGTAACTCATGGGGTACTGAATGACAATGTCATTTTCACTGAGAAGGATCAGTAATATCAATTGGTGTGGAATTATTCTCTATCCCTAAGAGAAAAATGGTATAGAATAAAAAAATGAATGTAACTATAACATGCAAAAACTATTCAACACACTGAATGGTTGAATAAATAAATTATGCTTAGTTGACTATGTTTCAAACTAAATTAGATCTAACCTAAGTTAAATATCTATAATTTAAGACTTGCTGAATTTTGGAAAGGAAGCATGCGTTTGATTATTATTTTCTCCTCGTTGTCCAGTAAACTGGCCAATTTTCTCCATTTTGCAAGATCTAGTGCTATCTTCAAATTGGGAAATAAATAAATGTTTTTAAAAATGGGCAGAACAAAAGTTTTTTTCTTTTCTTACTAACAATCATTTAACAAGGGAAAGGAACAATCCATGCAATTTCAAGTGCCAATAATATGTAAATAGGAAAGCATTGTTCCATCACAGAAAGTGCTTACATTTGAAGTACAGACAAAAGACAATCAATGCAATGGAATCTCTTTAGGACTGATTTACAAGAAGCTGGATAATACAGCCATAACTGTGTGAGGAAAGCAATGTGAAATACCAGTGTGAGAGAGCCAGCGTGGTGTAGTAGTTAAGAGCAGTAGTCTCGTAATCTAGGGAACCGGGTTCGTGTCTCCGCTCCTCCACATGCAGCTGCTGGGTGACCTTGGGCCAGTCACACTTCTTTGAAGTCTCTCAGCCCCACTCACCTCACAGAGTGTTTGTTGTGGGGGAGGAAGGGAAGGGAGAATGTTAGCTGCTTTGAGACTCCTTAAAGGGAGTGAAAGGCGGGATATCAAATCCAAACTCCTCCTCCTCTTCTTCTTCTTCTTCTTCTTCTTCTTCTTCTTCTTCTTCTTCTTCTTCCAGTGTCATGTGATCAAGGTGGCTGGGAAAAATGCTGCTATAATTTCAGAAATTTCCATTTGCCATATTATGCATGTTTTTCAATGCAAACATAACATATGCATGGAAATTTGTTGGCTTCAGATGAACCATAGCTAAAGTGAATATGAAGTTGTCCCTACATTCAATGCCTTCAGCTACTGCTGCCATGGAACTGATTTCAATTCTCCACAAATAAGCAATGCACACTTTCTCAGGATAATCACAACTTACACATTTTCTCACTTCCTATTATGTGCTTGACATCCAAGAGGGTAAATGATGAATTCCAGATAGTGGTGCCAAAAGAAAGACATCAACGTTGTTAATCCTTAGAAAAGGGTTGGGGTTTTTTTAGAGAGAATTATTTTCCATTAAGGACTTACACCTATCTGTATTTAACTATTAGTACCTAATAATTCCCTTTAAAGTATATGAGTTCAAAACTGGAGGTATTGAGCTGAAGGTAGCCCCTGTCTCAGTTTGGAGAATTTCACTTTGCTTCACTTTGGACAATTCCTGATTCTATGATAGGGCTGCCATATGTTCAATTCATCCGTTGGAAATTGTGTCCGGGAAGAATTTCCAAAAATTGCTGGAAATGTCCAGGAAAACCTGGACATATGGCAACCCATGTTGGAAGTGGTGTGTGGGATTGTTTGTTTTTGTAAATTTCCTAAGAAATCGCTCAAAAACTTCCTTTGGGGGTAGATTTCACACATACAAAAAGCTCACTTTTTGAATTAACTCTATGAATTAACTCAGTTTGGTTCTTCTAAAGAAGACGAGGAGGAGGAGGAGGAGGAGGAGGAGGAGGAGGAGGAGGAGGAGGAGGAGTTTGGACTTGATATCCCGCCTTGATATCTCAAAGCGGCTAACAATCTCCTTTCCCTTCCTCCCCCACAACAAACACTCTGTGAGGTGAGTGAGGCTGAGAGACTTCAGAGAATCATAGAATCATAGAGTTGGAAGAGACCACAAGGGCCATCAAGTCCAACGCCCTGCCAAGCAGGAAACACCATCAGAGCACTCCTGACATATGGTTGTCAAGCCTCTGCTTAAAGACCTCCAAAGAAGGAGACTCCACCACACTCCTTGGCAGCAAATTCCACTGTCAAACAGCTCTTACTGTCAGGAACTTCTTCCTAATGTTTAGGTGGAATCTTCTTTCTTGTAGTTTGGATCCATTGCTCCGTGTCCGCTTCTCTGGAGCAGCAGAAAACAACCTTTCTCCCTCCTCTATGTGACATCCTTTTATATATTTGAACATGGCTATCATATCACCCCCTTAACCTCCTCTTCTCCAGGCTAAACATGCCCAGTTCCCTTAGCCATTCCTCATAAGGCATCCTTTCCAGGCCTTTGACCATTTTGGTTGCCCTCCTCTGGACACGTTCCAGTTTGTCAGTGTCCTTCTTGAACTGTGGTGCCCAGAACTGGACACAGTACTCCAGGTGAGGTCTGACCAGAGCAGAATACAGTGGCACTATTACTTCCCTTGATCTAGATGCTATACTCCTATTGATGCAGCCCAGAATTGCATTGGCTTTTTTAGCTGCTGCGTCCCACTGTTGGCTCATGTCAAGTTTGTGGTCAACCAAGACTCCTAGATCCTTTTCACATGTACTGCTCTCAAGCCAGGCGTCCCCCATCTTGTATTTGTGCCTCTCATTTTTTTTTTGCCCAAGTGCAATACTTTACATTTCTCCCTGTTAAAATTCATCTTGTTTGTTTTGGCCCAGTTCTCTAATCTGTCAAGGTCGTTTTGAAGTGTGATCCTGTCCTCTGGGGTGTTAGCCACCCCTCCCAGTTTGGTGTCATCTGCAAATTTGATCAGGATGCCCTTGAGTCCATCATCCAAGTCGTTGATAAAGATGTTGAATAAGACCGGGCCCAAGACAGAACCCTGTGGCACCCCACTAGTCACTCTTATCCAGGATGAAGAGGAACCATTGATGAGCACCCTTTGGGTTTGGTCAGTCAGCCAGTTACAAATCCACTGAGTGGTAGCATAGTCAAGACCACATTTTACCAGCTTCTTTACAAGAATATCATGGGGCACCTTGTCAAATGCCTTGCTGAAATCAAGGTAGGCTACATCCACTGTGTTCCCTTCATCTACCAGGCTTGTAATTCTGTCAAAAAACGAGATCAGGTTAGTCTGACATGACTTATTTTTCAGAAATCCATGCTGACTATTGGTGATCACAGCATTCCTTTCTAGGTGCTCACAGACTGAAGTGTGACTAGCCCAAGGTCACCCAGCAACTGATCGCCCCATAGACAAACTGATAGACAGACAGACCAGTCATCTTTAGGGGAAAGCAAATGGATTTGTGTCATTGGTATGCATGCTTGCGACAATGACCCATTCAATTGTTTAAAGCAATACCCACTTGCAGCATAATCCTATGCATGTCTACTCAGAAGTAGACTCCACTGAGCTGACTTGGACTTCGTCTTAGGTAAGCATGTACAGGACTGCAGCATTAGTGTCCAAATTAGTATGCTAATTAGTGTGCAAATTAGTGTGCATCCTCTTCACAGGGGTGAGCGGTGCATAAAGCATGAGGGATGCAATCCTTGTGCCTTTGCGTACATTGAAACAATAATGGATGGGAGGAAAAATGGGGCTAATACTCTTCTGCTGTTGACACAGGTTTTCTTTCCCTGAAGTACAGGAGTATCATATCTGCCCACTTGCCATCTCATCAAGCATGTTTAATGAATCATGTCCTAAAAAGGCAAACAACAGAAGTTAACTGTGAATAAGATTACTGCCAAAGCAGGCTTCATGGCAAAGGCTTGGAAACATCACAACTTTTGACATATGGAATTCTTTTCCTCAGGGCAGTGCTTTTTTTTTTCTTCAAAAAAATGTTTAGGGGTACTCTCGTTTTCCTACTCATATTGAAATACTGCCCCTCAATGAGGCCAAACTTAGATTCACAAAATCTTTAGGGGTATGTGTACCCCTGTGTACCCCACAAAAAAGCACTGAGTAAGGGTATATTAGGATGGACAGTTCTTGACCCAAATGTGTAAGCTGGGATCACCATTACTGTTCATTACATTTGTCTGTTAATGTTGGCTGAAGCCATTAACTAAATGATGAGATCAGGGCAGTAAGATCCTTTTAGATAACAACTCTGTGTCGCTACCAATCAGAAGTAGACAAAAATTAATCAGTTCTATTTTAATTAGCCAATTATTTTACATGACACTCTAATTCTATTCTGAAATTTTTATTTTCCAGCTCTAATTAGGTTTTGTCTCGTTTTAATTAAACATTTAATTAAAACATTTGCTCTTTTTTGTAGGGAAGTGATGCATGAAAGATAAATATGGAAACCAACCAAGCTGGGTCTTTCTTCTTACTCTTTGTCTTGGTGTTGACTCTTTTTCTTCTGTAAATGACATTAAGAGAGGACTTTGTTTCAATAAAAAATTTAAAAGCCTCCTTGACATTGTAATATTCATTATGCCAAATTTAAGAGATGGACGTTATGTTAGAAACTTACGGCAGTTAAGAGATGCATCACATATGTTCTGTTCTCAAGCCTTTTCCAAGATCAGTCAACCAATCTACCAACAAGGCCTCAGTCAAAAGTTGACGACAAACATAGATGAAGGAGGCTAATTTAGTATTGATTATTCATACACCATGAATAATCTATCTTCAGTATATTTTATTTTATTTTATTGCTATGGTTAGTGGCTGATGCAAATAAAGATTCTTCTGATCTGATCTCCAGGCATTATGGAATTCAGAAGTTGGGCAGATCCCTCTAAGTCAACGGTTCTGAGAAAAACTTATTTCTTCTGAATAAAAATGGGAAACTCTTACCAAAAAGTTCAAAAGCTTTTCTTTTAGAGTGCAACATTAAAAAGTGCCTGCAAGAGTCACAAATGTAATGATTGAACCCATGTTTCATGCATGGATGTAACAGGAAGGCTCAGGTGAAACTTAGTTCTTTAAGACTCTTAATGATTTGATTAGTTTCTGGATGCATATTACCAATGTTCCCATAGGAATTACAGTCTGAAGCTAGGAGTATGCACTGATCACAAGATTCAGTTTGGACTCCAAATTATTGCTTCAGTATACAGCCTGCCTCATCCAAAGCTGAGGGTCCAAGTCTGCTTCAGGAAAAAAAAGAAAAGGTTTCACACACATGCACCCACTGTTGGGAAATTAAATCTATTTATTTTCACAAAGCACCAACTGAAAAGTTTGGGATATAAATAGTTTCCTCTGATAATAAGCCTGAGTTGTCAATCAAAATTGAGTCTTTTCTCCTCCTCTCCCCACATTGGAATTTGCTTTCCCTTACTCATACATACTCCCCTTTCTGGTAATTTCATTATATGGTAAGGTTAAATACATTAGTTTTCCTTTTAGCAAACACTTGCTTGTACCGTTTTTGCCTTTGTCTGAACCGCTGAGGTTTTCAAGAACATTTTTACTGATTTTTTGAAATTCTGCCTGGACGCTATTTCCAAAGGATGAATTCCAGATATGTCTGCGAAATTCCAGATATAGGGCAGCCCTACATGATGTGCTTTCAGGGGTCCCTACTGCAATTTAGGGTGCCTCATGGAGATCCTGCTGTACCTCAGAAAGCCCAAGGTCACTCTGAAACACACTGCTTTAGCTTGGGATTCAGGATTTGTTTGAATTTGCTGCATACCCCTATTCTGAACACTTAAGGTACACCTTCAGCATGCAATGCAATTTGACAGTGTACATTTTCCCATCCACAACCAAAGATGGATCTGTCTACTCATCCCAATCTATATCATACAGTGCCACACTAGAGTTGCTAGAATACGGTGAATGGATCTCTTCACTTCCTGTAGTTGATATGCTCAGCTCTGCTTGCTGGCATTTTCATGCAAAGGTTACATTCTCATGCATACTGTGGGAAATGATTGCAAATTACAGAAAACCAGGAGGGTAATTTCATCCTCTGACAGCCTTAGAGTACTAGCAAGTACCTGCCAACCTAGCAGTTTGAAAGCATACCAACACGAGTAGATAAATAGGTACCATTGCAGCAGGAAGGGAAATGGCATTTCTGTGCGCTCTGGCACTTGTCACGGCGTCCTGTTGCACCAAAAGCAGGCCATGACCCAGAAAGCTGTCTGTGGACAAACGTCAGCCTGAAGTGAGATGAGCACCACACCCCATGTTCAAGTTTGACTGGACTTAACCATCCAGGGGTCCTTTACCTTTTGCCTTATTAGCAAAGGTAGCCTATCTTGGTGCTTTCTTCTGGTAAATGCTCCTCCATCACAATGCAGAGTGTATTTTTCTCCTGTTTCCTTGGGTGTATGTGATGGTGGGGTTATGTTTTTATATATGTTGGAAGCCGTCCAGAGTGAGGTAACCCAGTCAGATAGGTGGGCTACACATAAACATTATTATTATTATTATTATTATTATTATTATTATTATCTTCAGGGAGGAGAAATTGCCTCCCCCCTCCCTTGTATGCTCATTGTAGTTCTTTATAAGCTAAATAAGGCTGTGGATCTTTAACCTATATACTATATCTACCTATATACTATATCATGTCTTTTTTCCAGAGTGTTAGGATAATTGGTGTATCTGAAGTGCTGAAAACAAACATGGCAGTATACATTTCTGTGCAAAATGTTGTGTACTCGGATGCTCATAATCTGCACTTGATCTTGATGGATTCATGGAAACTGTGCATAGAAACTTACTTCTTATTATATATTACCTTTGTTAGTTTAAAAATTTTTCCGTATGTTTCCTCATTTCTTAATATAATTGAGTGAAGTTTAATAATATTTATTTAGCAAAGTTTTCCCTTTCTGTGGCTGATATCTCACCAGCAGAAACTAATACCCATTATGCAGTTTTGGCTACAGCTAATTAAAGATCATTATTAAAATTCAAGATGGAAGGGCAAACTCTACCAGACGACTAATACTTGAATGTGAGAAGCCATCAGTCATTATATTGCTGGAATAGTCCTTGAAATTCCTCCAGTGTTTTGCCTGAGGGAGAACAATCCTGTGTGATTTTAGAGAACATGGCTTTCACGGGCTGATCCTTTACACCACCAGAACACTAAATTTTGGGTTTTTTTAAAGATATTTATTAAGATTTTCAAAATATTACAAAATAGAGAAAAAGAAAAAAGAAAAATACAAAATAAAAATAGTTAAAAACAATTCAGTCTTTCAATCACTTAACTTTCATTTGCTTATTTCCCGGACCTCCTCACGCCTCCCTTTTCTGTATTCCAATTCAGTTTGTTAGTTCAGCAAATCCCTCCCCTCTTTGTTTATCCTAATCTTCAATCTTAAAGTATTGTAACATTAGATTTTTACCTATTAATAGTCCATTTTTTCATATTCCCTTATAACATTACAGCTAGAAACCACTTAGTTTCTATCCAACATCATTCTAACATTCATTAATTTTACAATATTTCTGTAAATAGTCTTTAAACTTTTTCCAATCTTCTTCCACCGACTCTGCTCCCTGGTCTCGGATTCTGCCAGTCATTTCTGCCAGTTCCATATAGTCCATCACCTTCATCTGCCATTCTTCCAAGGTGGGTAGATCTTGTGTCTTCCAGTACTTTGCAATAAGTATTCTTGCTGCTGTTGTGGCATACATAAAGAAAGTCCTATCCTTCTTTGGCACCAATTGGCCGACTATGCCCAACAGGAAGGCCTCTGGTTTCTTTAGAAAGGTATATTTAAATACCTTTTTCATTTCATTATAGATCATCTCCCAGAAAGCCTTAATCTTTGGGCACGTCCACCAAAGGTGAAAGAATGTACCTTCGTTTTCCTTACATTTCCAACATTTATTATCGGGCAAATGATAGATTTTTGCAAGCTTGACTGGTGTCATGTACCACCTGTATATCATTTTCATAATATTCTCTCTTAGGGCATTACATGCCATACATTTCATACCTGTAGTCCACAACTGTTCCCAGTCAGCAAACATAATGTTATGTCCAACATCTTGTGCCCATTTAATCATAGCAGATTTCACCGTTTCATCCTGAGTATTCCATTTCAACAGCAAGTTATACATCTTTGACAAAATCTTAGTTTTGGGTTCTAACAGTTCTGTTTCTAATTTTGATTTTTCCACCTGGAAGCCAATTTTCTTGTCCAAATTGTATGCCTCCATTATCTGATAATAATGAAGCCAGTCTCGCACTTTATCTTTTAATTTCTCAAAACTCTGCAATTTCAATTTCTCTCCTTCTTGTTCCAAAATTTCCCAATATTTCGGCCATTTGGCCTCCATATTGAGCTTTTTCTGAGCCTTTGCTTCCATCGGTGACAACCACCTTGGGGTCAGAACACGAAATTTTGACTGCTTTAAATTCTTCTTTTTATTGCTGTTGGTTGACTATTTTATTCTGTTTCAATATTTTTTCCTTTTGTATGGCACATGGACAGAATTTGTTATTGGCATCTAACAAGGTATGTAAGTAAATATGCAAGATTACCTTGGAACATTTCCCCTCAGCTTCTTAATAAATAAATAAATCTGTTTAAGCGACGAAATTTGACCATTTTAAACCCTTATTAGAAAGTCCCGAATTTTCATGAAACCATGAGACTAGAAAACCTATCAGGTGTGCATTGCATTAAAATTCTTGTTTACCCCTTTGCACCTAAGAAAAATGAATTATTGTTGATATGAAGTTCTAGAAATGAAGAATAAACATAATGGATTTGTTTCTTGGAAACCTTGGCATAATCTTTTCTTCTCCTTTATTTGATTTCCCTACTCCAGTACACTTCTGGTGAGGTCAGTTGGAATATTCTGAAAGACTGACAAGTGTTCTGAAAGAAGAATGAGCTTCTGACATCATGAGGAAGGTGTTTTTTTCAGTATGTGTTTCTCTTTAAAAGGGGAAAAATACCTTTAAGAGATAAAATCCATCTACTTGTTAATCAAGGCTGATTGCTCTAGAAGGCAGGCAACTGTTTAAGAGATTTTTGAAAAATCATGACAAGCAGTTTGCTCCGGCTCTTATTTCGTTGAGCAATTATTATCAAAGCAAGGCAGTTTTGTGACATCTTGCAAAGAGTTCATAACAATCAAGCAGGACACGATATGGCAGCTGTGATCTGGTCCTTCCCTTTTCTTGAAGATTATGGGATGTATGGATTTTTTTCAATCAAACCACAAAGCACACTTCACTCACTCAGATTTCCTTCTCTTCAGGTATTAATGTTAAGTCACGAAGGGCAATGTTAATGTTAAGTCTAGAAGGAACCTGTGGTTTTCATTCTATCATCTATATCTATCATCTATCTCTATCTATCTATCTATCTATCTATCTATCTATCTATCTATCTATCATCTATCTATCATCTATCATCTATCTATCTATCATCTATCTATCTATCATCTATCTATCTATCATCTATCTATCTATCTATTATCTATCTGTCATCATCTATCTATCCACACACACACACACACCGAGAGAGAGAGAGATTTGGAAGGGGTGCAAGATTAAGAAAACTTCACACACACACACACACAAACAGAAAACCCTGGTCTTGAAAGCGTTCAAAAGAATATTTTATCATGGATATATTCAAGTGGTATTCATAGAATTGACCTAAAATGGAATATTCAATTTTGCAGCCCAATTTCAAAACATGTGTGTGTGTTGGCCAAACTAATTTCCATCACTCTGTAGCTCCTCTGGGTGGCTGCCACCTCCAAAGCCCCCAGAATGGTACTACATAATGGCAAACCATTGTTCTTAATGGGAGCTTATGGGGAGGTGCTAACTATAAGTGGAGGGGGGGGGGTCCCACCAATTTTCTCCAAAGTCAAAGTGAACATTTGTAATCATATCTCATCATTCTGGAGGCTTGGCTTCCAGCTGTTGGCTGCTAGATACCCTGGTGCTGCTGCTGAATTTCACCTTTCAGTTTTCATTTTGCTGCCCCCAAACCCTTGTCAAATTAATCAAATATTCTCTTATTGAAGGGGAATAGCCTAGAGCTCGTCTGTGATGCTCACTTTTTACCTGAAGCAGCCTGACATATTATATATCACATTGAACATAGAATCAGAGAATCAGAAAATGGTAGAGGGGGAAGGAACCTTGAGGGTTGTCTAGTCCAACCCCTTGCAATGCAGGAATCTCAGCTAGAGCATCCATGGCCTATAGCCATCCAACCTCTGCTTAAAAAAACTCCAATGAAGCAGAGTTCGCAACCTCTTGTGGGAGTCTGTTCCATTGCTGAACAGCTCTCACCATCAGAAAATTCTTCCTGATGTTTAGTCCAAATCTATTTTCTTGTAACTTGAAGCCATTGGTACAGCCATTGGAGGTCCTACCCTCCAAAACAAAAGACTACAAGCTTTCTCCATCCTCTGTGTGACAGCCCTTTATATATTTGAAGATGGTTGAAACATCTCCTCTCAGCCTCCTCTTTACCAGGCTAAATATACCCAGTTCCCTCAACTGTCCCTCACAAGGCTTGGTTTCCAGACCCTTCATCATCTTGGTTGTCCTCCTCTGCATTTGTTCCAGCTTGCCAAGATCCTTAAACTGTGGTGTCCAGAACAGGACACAGTATTCCAGAGTGGTACTATTACTTCCCTTGATCTGGGACTACACTTCTGTTGATGCAGCCTCCAATAACATTAGCTATTTTGCTGCTGCATCACACTGTTGACTCTACTAAGACCCCTAGATCACTTTCACAAGTTCTACTGTTAATCCAGGTGTTCCCCATGTTATACTTGTGCAGCTGATTTTTTTCTGCCTAAGTGCAGAACCTTACATTTCCCCCATATAACTTTGTTTTGTTATTTTGGGGCGAGTTTCTCCAATCTGTTAAGGTCATCTTGAATCCCTATTCTGGCTGCGCCTCCCAGTTTGGTGCCATCTGCACATTTGATGAGCAACATTCAACTCTAAACTTTCCATGAGTTGGTCTTCACGGCTCTGAATCGCCGTAATCCATTCCAGCTCAACATCTACAAGTTCTGCTTCATTTAAATACTTGGAGCACCCAACGAACTTTTTAATCATGCTTTAGAGCATAGGGGTTTTCTTGATATGTTGACCATAAAATGCTAGAAGACATTGGCCACATTCAATCCATGCCAAAACATCCAAAAAGGACAATAATCAAGTAGTGCAAATGTGAAAAATCACTCTAGCAGGGATATCTGTCTTTTTCAAAGCACTTAAAAAGACAGAAGTTATCTTGGAGATGTAACATATTCACCCTTCTCCCCAGTTTCATCTGGGGAATGGTGCAGTAATGCTATTTGTGTATCATTAGACTGCTGTTGGCACTGTTTTCCATTTGTGAATATTCTTATTGCCACTATCCCTCTTCTTGCTAGGCAGTTTGTATCTTTAGTAATTGTTCAATAATGAAGAGGTGTCTGTATCCAAATCTTTCTGGGACTATTTATCTTTATACCCCAGATATTGGATCTAAGAGGTGTTTCACAAAGCATTTGATCTTATCCCCTGTAACAATGATTCATTTTGTGAAGTTATATCATTTCCAATTAAGCACTTCATGTAGTGATGATGATTTGGTTCCCTGCAGCTTTGAGTTCCATTAGAGATTCAATTATTAAAAAACAGGGTGAAGCTTAATTAAATAAACTTAATTAAAAATAAATTAACCCTTATTTCATGGAACTGCGTGAAAGTTCTGTCACATCGGAAAGACAAAGGCACATACAAACTCCATAATGTTCCTCTGTGTGAAAAGTGTCTTTGAATGTCAGGTTTACTCCTGTTTTAAATTAGAGGCTTTGCCAGCCTAGAAAATAGAACAGATACTTAATAGAGGTCTGTTCAACAACTGGTTCTAGGACTGTTTTGAATTATTTATATTGGTTTGTGCTTGTTTCTCTGAAACCTTTGACAGAGCTGGTGTGGTGCTATCCAACAGTCATATTACTGGAAATAAAACACTTGCAGTCCAGATTAATAAAGACACAAAAAATTAGTATTAATAACAGAAACAACAAAAACCGAAACAGATTGTTTGGCAGCCTCAGTATTTGTAGCGGGAGTCAGTCCATCAGTGCCCTCCCCTTCCATGCCAGGTGGAAAGAAGAGCAGCAAGGCAAGGAACAGGTCTTCCAGGACTCACAGCCAAGTAACAATTATGGAGCCTTGGGTAGGTGAGTGTGTGATGCTTCTAGGCAAATTCACTAGTATTATATTTAAAAACCTTTTTTTGATTCCCTCCAACCTCAGCATTTTCATCAGCAATGGAGCCAGCAGTTATGACTAATTTCCGTGATGATGATGAACAGGCAAGGTCCTTAGGCTCTCTGTTTGGAACCAGAGAGAGGAAAGTTTGCCGAACTGCATTAAGAACTAAAAAAGAAGAGTGAATTACATTGCTTGCTTGTTTACTAACAATGTGTTACAGTGGTACCACAGGTTACATATGCTTCAGATTACATACGCTTCAGGTTACAGACTCCGCTAACCCAGAAATAGTGCTTCAGGTTAAGAACTTTGCTTCAGGATGAGAACAGAAATCATGCTCCGGCGGTGTGGCAGCAACAGGAGGCCCCATTAGCTAAAGTGGTGCTTCAGGTTAAGAACAGTTTCAGGTTAAAAACGGAACCCCAGAATGAATTAAGTACTTAACCCGAGGTACCACTGTACTTTGCACCTTGTAACGTTTATTTATCACTATTTTAAGACTGTTTCCAGAAAAGCTTTGAAACTCATTCTTCGGGGTGAAGAGCAAATTCAATTCTACTCTGCACAAGGTCCAGATCAAGGATTCCGTTGTACAGACTCTAACATGCTATTGCTTTCAATGTATAGTGCATATGGGGTTTCAGTGTGACTGGTGATCTAGTGGCACAAACATTCAAACAGTCAGATGTTTCAGGGGTGGGGGATGTTGAAGAAAACGCACGCTCTTGCATCAGTTCCACTGAACACATGAATGATGGCAGGATTCAGAATGTGCATGTATGTTTGATGAATGTTTGTGCCAAACTCCAACTCTTCCTGCTGTTCTGTGTATCTCCAGCTTCATTATTTCAAAACTATTTTTTATGTTGTAGGGCATTTCTAAGACATAATTGGTAGTGATTCAGTCATGCCTTAGATTAGATCAAAAGATTAGAAGCTGTTTTATATTCCATCCAAGTTTCCCTATAACTCCCAAGGTTATATTTAGCCTTTACAGCAATTGTAGAATGTTCTTATGGCCTGGCTTGTGTTTTTTTCCTGCATAGCCATTTGTTCATCTCACAGGAAAAAGAAAATGTACCTGTATGAATTCCTCAGGATTGGAGTGTTGACTTTTGTGTGCTAAGGTTTTCTCGTGTGCATTTAAAGTGCTTGCCCAAGAAGGGCCCTTATTCACAATAGCCCTCTAGTCATTACTATTCTAACAGATTCAGCACAATGGGAAACAACAGCATAAGGTGGTTTTCAATGTGCTTTCTTACAAACATGGTACATACCAGTACAGGCATGCCTAAAAGATAAGGACTGGGGTGGTGTTCCATGCCAAACAGTTCTAATTAGAGTTGCCACTGCCATTTCACCTACAATGAAATCCAAAGTGCATTTCAAAGACTTCTCCTCCAGTGAAACACTAAGGGATTTTGAAGGAAGCCAAATGAGTTTTTAAAGACTATTGAATATTCTCAGGGTTTGTTTTCCATTGCATTCCTTATGCTAGATTTTGCCTCAAGTGAATTTCGAAAAGAATATGGATGTTCTCCCTAAGGTGAAGTATCTGAGTAATTTTGAACAAAGTCAAGAGGCTTTTGATAACACTAGTAAAAAAGAAAAAGTCAATAAAGCATCTCACACATTCCATCTTAATCCTAAGAAATTACAGTTGAATGGCATGCACTTTGCTAGTCTCCAAACTATGGCAGCATAAAGAATAGTTCAAGGAACTATTCTCTATGTATGTGGGCTTCAAAAAGAAAAAGAAAAACATTTTTATTTAATTGCTTGTGAGATGATAGCTAGATAGATAGCTAGATAGATGATAAATATGTTGGAAAAAGAAATAAAGATAAGAATACTGTGGTTAACAATTTATGGAAAGAGCTAATAAGTTTGAAGCAAAACCAAGATATTTTTAAAATCTTTTAAAATAATAAATTGTTTTGTATCATTTGCAGGGGAAGAATTATTTGAATCACTTTACATACAGCACAGAGATGCCATTGGTTCAGAATGAGATCCATTTTTGTCACTAGATTATTCTTATTTGCACCTATAGGTAAAGGTAAAGGTACCCCTGCCCGTACGGGCCAGTCGTGTCCGACTCTAGGGTTGTGTGCCCATCTCACTTAAGAGGCAGGGGGCCAGTGCTGTCCAGAGATACTTCCAGGTCATGTGGCCAGCACGACAAAGCTGCTCTGGCGAGCCAGCACCAGCGCAGCACACGGAAACGCCGTTTACCTTCCCGCTATAAAGCGGTACCTATTTATCTACTTGCACTTAGGGGTGCTTTCGAACTGCTAGGTGGGCAGGAGCTGGGACCGAAAGACGGGAGCTCACCCCGCCATGGGGATTCGAACCGCCGACCATGCGATCAGCAAGTCCTAGGCACTGAGGTTTTACCCACAGCACCACCCGCGTCCCTATTTGAACCTATAACAACCAGTAAAATCTCTTCTCCTCTACTTTGCTGCTATAGACCTATGAATAATCTGTTCTTGGCCAACGTTAATGAGGTACGTCACATAGCGAGGCATTGTTCCATGAGACCACTGTTATCATTTATCATGCATTTCTCCGTAGTATATTTATAAACGGAAAATTAAAATTTAATGTGCTGATGGGATCCATGAGCACAGAATAGATTCTGGTCGTCATCATAGTAGCAAATTATTTTTATTGATTTGTTAATGTGATACCCCTCCTTTCCATAAAAAGGATACTGTGGATAGCACAGTAGCAAACAATAGAGTGGAGCAGTAGAGCCAATCATATGTGTCGAATGCTCCTTCCATATTGTGTTGACATTAGCTCCCCTCTTCCTCACTGACAATAACCTCCATGTTGAGGAGTCAGGTAAACAATGCACAATAAACAACACTGGACTAGCAAAAAGAGAAAGCCAATACAATGCAACCACAGTGGAACCTCGGTTTTTGAACATCTCGGCTGCTGAACATTTCACAAGCCGGACACCGAAAACCCAGAAGTGAATGCTTCCGTTTTTGAATGCGCCTCAGAAGTCAAACGGATTCCGAAGTGTGTTTCTCAATTTTCTCTGTTCACTTTGCCAACAGCCCTTTGTTTTGCGGTTTTCGAACGTTTTGGAATTACATTCAAAAACTGAGGTTCCACTGTACTGTTATTAGTAGTGATATAGGACACGGGTGGCGCTGTGGCCTAAAGCACTGAGCCTCTTGGGGGGCCACTAGGGGGCGCATTGGAAGATGGCTGACAATACCATCTCTCTGACCCACATGGGGTAATTAAGAGGCTGTTATGGGAGTAGGCAGCCTCCCTTGTTGCCCCAAGGAAATGGGGAACACTGCCCTTGCCTGCTGTGCCCATAAATCACCCCCTAATTCGAAAGAAGGGGGTGAGGGCCCTAGGCAGAATGCCCCCGTGTGGACCTCGGCTCTCCTGGACGCTGTCTCTGATCACGCACTAGTTGCAGCAATTTGGAATAATTAATTACAAAAGAAGCAAATGCACATATTTCAAGTGAAGAAGGGGAATGAAGTCTGCTAATTTAAGTGACCTCTGCGAAAGAAGACGACGGGCTGGAGAAACAGGAATATTTTACGATGAAGATACACCAAAGGCGGGGTATGTTGACAACGGGGCTGAATGGGGGGAAACCTTTTTTACTTTCCTTCTATGTGATTTACAAGAACCCCTCCTCATTAGAACCGTCGGTTGAACTGACCCAAGCAGGATGATTAAGGTCTGTGTGGAGATAAACTTTAACCAAAAGTATGCTTTATGGAGACCGAAAAGCAATAAGAGCTTTTGGAAATGGCGCAGCAATTAATTTGGAGTCGCCATCTTGCCAAAGGATTTATAGCTGGGAGGAAGAACGGATTTGTTTTCAGACTGCATTCTTAGTGAATCTCCTCAGAGGTTTTGAGAAAGGAGGCAGATTGGTGAAGATTAATGACGCTAAGACTGTTTTGATGTATGGAAGTGATGTTATATGGAAAACGTCTGGATATGGCTACTGGATAAAAATAAAAAAAAATCCACGCAGGATTACAAACTGTTCTAACCAGCTTGCGGAGACTATCAGAGGTCACAAAGAGAAAGGAAAAATATATGAAAATAACAACAAGAGATGTGGAAAAATAATAAGAAAGGACTGGATAGTACTGTGAACATCATAAGGTTAGATTTGTGGACATTAAAACAGCAGTAAGAAGCAATAAGTTGATTGGATCCCTTCGGAACTTGAAATATGGGTACCCCCAACAAAAAATTAAAATTTGGCTGTGTAATTTGGAATTTATGTAATTTGGTTTGATTTGATGTGATTGGTTAATAAAAAAATATTCTTAAAAATAAAATAAAAAATAAAGCACTAAGCCTCTTGGGCTTGCTAATTGGAAGGTCGGTGGTTCGAATCCATGCAACGGGATGAGCTCCCGTTGCTCTGCCAACCTACCAGTTTGAAAGCGTACCAGCATATGAGTAGATAAATAGGTATTTCTGCGGTGGGAAGGTAAACGGTATTTCCATGCATTCTGGCTTCTGTCACTGAGTCCCATTGTGCCAGTAGTAGTTTAGTCATGCTGGCCACATGACCTAGAAAGCTGTCTGTGGACAAACACCAGCTCCCTCAGCCTGAGAAGCCAACTGAGTGTGGCACTCCATAGTTGCCTTTGACTGGACTTAACCATCCAGGGTTCCTTTACCTTTTACCTATTAGTGGTGAAAGCAGTAGCAGTATTGCAGGACCAGCAATGTGCAAGATAGATAGACTCCCTGAAAACAAAGAGCATAAACAATTCAAAACCATCAGGGAGGAAAACAGCAGAACAAAGGAAGGAAAAGGTAAGGGTAGCAAAAGATATTTACCCTCCCACTCCCAAAAAAGGTGCGTGCATTTAAATCCGGTTGCAGGATACAGATGGAATAATCCTCTGCCAAAGAAGATAAAGAAGATTGGCAAAATAAATTATTGAACTATGCAGAACAAATTAGATAATTTGAAACCCAAGAAAGAAAGAGGACTTTGACTTTTGTCTCTTTTTTTAAAGGGTAAATGTATAATGCATATTTTTAAAGCTTTGTGTATAGATTTTGTAGTGGTTCTAGGGGTTGTTCGTGCGTAAGCCGGTGCTTATCTCCCTGGCTGGGTGCAAACACCTGGCTGGGTTGCCTAAGTGAACCTTTTCTGTCCGGACAGCCACTCACCCGTGGCTGACTCAATCGCTGACAGAATCCGTCAGTGGGCATTTCTTAAACTTCTTCCAGCAAAGAAGCTCTTTGACGCCTAGTCTCCTCCTACTCTCTCTGCGCGAAAGCCTTCTGGGCAAGGAGGGCGTGGGCAACGGAGGACCCCTACTCTCCCCGCTGGTCCCAGGCAAGGAGTCATGGGACCGCCTCGCCGCTTCCCCCATCTGCCCCCCTTCTCCACTGGTGCTACGCTGATTCTCTTCCCCAGAAGATGGGCTGCTTCTCCCGATCCCTGGATGCTCTCTGGAATCCCTCTGGCTTTTGCTCTCTCCCTCCGGCACTGATGGCAGTTCCCTGACAGATTTCTACATTACTATAACTTTTAAAAGTCCCTTGTAATAAGATGAAGAAGGTTTTAAAACTGGACTGTTAAGAATATAAGGTTTTATAGACGTGCACGAATAAGCATAAAAAATGGAACCAAGAGGGGGAGTGAAGTCAAGCAAAAAAAATGGTTTACAAATTCGTTTATGATGTTCTTCTTTTTTTGTCTTTTCTTTGTTATTATAAAATCAATAAATTGCTCATCAAAATAAATAAATCTGGTTACAGCTGGGAATGAGGATTATGGGATACACCAGCAATCTCCACTGAGTCTTGGAAATTTTAAGGAAGAAGGAGATGTAGCACCTCTCAGAAATATTGTAACACAACATTGGAAAACAGCTACTAAGTTAACTCTGGAGGCATAGTGGGATAGAATAAGGAATATAGCCATTCTGCATAAACTAATGAAGCACTTTAGAGTGTTCAGGAACACAAAAACCAAATAAAATTTTGGGACTATATGGGACATGTATATTCAGTGCACCATCTCACTACCCATGGCTCACTCTGGGACAACCTGTTAAGACAAGAGGGTAGAAAAGACGTAACCGATATACAGTGGTACCTCAGGTTAAGCACTTAATTCTTTCCAGAGGTCTGTTCTTAACCTGAAACTCTTCTTAACCTGAAGCACCACTTTAGCTAATGGGGCCTCCTCCTGCTGCCGTGCCGCCGGAGCCCAATTTCTGTTCTTATCCTGAAGCAAAGTTCTTAACCTGAAGCACTATTTCTGGGTTAGCGGAGTCTGTAACCTGAAGCGTATGCAACCTGAAGTGTAACCCGAGGTACCACTGTAATCAGTTCTAGAATATTTACAAACTTAATGTTTGTCTGCATTATTTACATTGTATATGCATAGAATGTTTCATTGCGGGGGGGGGATATGGGGTTTGTATTTTTAGAAACTGGAAAATGATAATGATAATGATAAAGATGATGATGATGATGATAATAATAATAATATATTTATATCCTGTCCATCTGGCGGAGTTTCCCTAGCCACTCTGGACGGCTCTCAATCGAGTGTTAAAAACAATACAGCATTAAATATTAAAAACTTCCCTAAACAGGGCTGCCTTCAGATGTCTTCTACCTTCTGCCTTCACATCTGATGGGAGGGCATTCCATAGGGCAGGTGCCACTACAAGAAGGCCCTTGTTTGGTTCCCTGTAACCTCACAATGAGGGAACCGCCAGAAGTCCCTCGGCGCTGGATCTCAGTGTCGTTTAGGGCTTTAAAGGTCAGCACCAACACTTTGAATAAATAAAGTTAAGCAGAATTTAAAATGAGAAAAATTGTTTTTCTTTCCAAATTGATGGATAACATTGAAAGTAAGAAGCATATTGGCATTTTATTAAAGATCTTTCACAGCAACCCTAACGGCCTTTTGATGTTATATGAATACGTTAAATTACTGTACAAAGTAACATGTGATGTAGGAGTATAAATATATTGATATCTAGTATGCTGTTTCATTCTCCCAGTCTACATCTTTAAACTGATTCATGCTGTTCCCATCGACTACTATGTGTGCATAAAAATAATGCATTCTTTTTATGCTTGCTTTTTAGAGTGAATTTCTGAGAACTGGTTTTTTTGCCTCTATCTGGAAACCACAGAAAATCGTTTTTATTGGCTGGTTGTTTGCATGGATGGTGTAACTGGACACCAATCATAGTGTAATAGAAAGTTTATGGTTGGAAAATGTGTTTACAATATTAAATGGGCATTGAGAGACAATGGGTTATTGCATCCACACCCACAATGGCAATGTGAGAGGAAATGGATTTAAGACAGCTCATCTTTTAGTGAGGTGAGGTAGAGTAGGACTTGTCCTTATTATTGTGTTATTGGATGTCCATTTTAGGAGTTTTGTATTATATGCTGTTTTTAATCTGGCATTTATTTTATTTATCTTATCTTGCTTATGAGAAGAACGGAGACTTAAAAACAACAACTAATAAATGCAAATACTACTATAAGTAATAATAATACTAATACTACTAATAAAAATAATACCACAACTTTATTAATTTTAAGGAATTGCAAGAATTGGAGGCTAATATCACAAGAGCGTGTTGTCTTTGTCCATGGAGTTTTCTTGGCAGGGATACTGGAGTGGCTTGCCGGTTCCTCCTCCAGGTGGATCACGTTTGGTCAAAACTCTATCCATCTTGGGTGCCCTGCTCGACATAGTTCATAGCTTTTCTGAGTTATTCAAGCCCCTTCGCCACGGCAAGGCAGTGATCCATGAAGGGGTGAAGGAGGAGACTCTTGTCCTTATTGTGTTATTGAATGACCATTTTATGAGTTTTGTATTATATGCTATGGTGCTGGAGGTGACTCTTGAGAGTCCTATGGACTGCAAGAAGATCCAACCTATCCATTCTTAAGGAAATCAGCCCTGAGTGGTCACTGGAAGGACAGATCCTGAAGCTGAGACTCCAATACTTTGGCCACCTCATGAGAAAAGAAGACTCCCTGGAAAAATCCCTGATGTTGGGAAAGATGGAGGGCACAAGGAGAAGGGGACGACAGAGGATGAGATGGTTGGACAGTGTTCTCGAAGCTACCAGCATGAGTTTGACCAAACTGCGGGAGGCAGTGGAAGACAGAAGTACCTGGTGTGCTCTGGTCCATGGGGTCATGAAGAGTCAGACCCGACTAAATGACTAAACAACAAAAACAACATCACAAGAGCGAACAGCCTAATGGAGTCTAATATGAGAAGCAGGCTAATATGACAAGAGAGGACAGCCTAATGAAATCTCCCCTCTCTTTCACCAGGACAAAACCATCCTGGCTTCAGGAGCCAGATCACCTAATAAAACCTGTCAGTAGAAGCCTTGTGCAAGGACTTCTACTTGTGCAAGGAAGCTTCCATCCCTCTTTGTCACACCCCCCTCAAAAAATTGCCTTGGGTAGGGAGAACCTCTAGAACAGCAAAACATGTGGTAATATATTGGGAATGGGTTTGTGAGAAGCTTTCTGGAGATAACTTCTGGATAAGATTAATACAATATCCCCACCACCACTTTATTTGTGTGCAGCCACTTTATAGTATTGATTTCTAGAAAACGTAACAGTGATTTTATTGAACTGTTTGACTATCTCCCCTTCAATGCAGGTTATAGAGATTTTTTTATGGTGGCCAACACAGTTCTCCTGCCAGCAAATGGTGTCCTAAAACTCCCATCAGAAATCTAGTGGCTGGCAAAGGAGTGAAGCATTTTATTTTTATTATAGAAAAGGGACTCCATTAGAGACTAAAAGCATTAGCTTTGTGAAAAGTAAGCTAGAGGTGTTTCTAGAAGCATGGCTTCCATTTGGAAGTTCTGTCTGTGATTCAGCCTTGCAAGTTGTCAACATGTCAATATAATGCTATGCATTTTGTATTTATCAATGGGTATTTGCCTATGAGATTGGATATTTCATCACTTTGGGACCAAGGGGGCTGTCCTATGGCAAGATGAGCCAGGATGAGCAGCTTAGGATGCAGCAGATCTCCAGTTTGGCAGGCCAATTCCTGGCTCAGGCAATGTCGAGTTGCCAACACTGGCTCAGCAAATATATGACAGCATAATTTTATTATCCTGGCTCAGCCACTTGAGCTGAAGCTGGTTGAACCAAGGCCAGTGTAAGTCCACAAAAAGGGCTGTTCCATGTTGCAGATATTAAATATCATGCAGTTTGAAGCAACTGGAAGCATAAGAACTGACTCCTTTGGAAATGAAACATTGTCCAGGCCCATGAAAATATTATTTAAACTTTTACTGGCTGAACGTTATTTAAAGCAGAATTAAAACATCAAAAATATCCATAAACTATCATGTGCTGTCCAGCACAGACTCAGTATCTTGTTGTTGTTGTTTAGTCATTTAGTTGTGTCCAACTCTTCGTGAGCCCCACGGACCAGAGCACACCAGGCACTCCTGTCTTCCACTGCCTCCCGCAGTTTGGTCAAACTCATGCTGGTAGCTTCGAGAACACTATCCAACCATCTCATCCTCTGTCGTCCCCTTCTCCTTGTGCCCTCCATCTTTCCCAACACCAGGGTTTTTTCCAGGGAGTCTTCTCTTCTCATGAGGTGGCTAAAATATTGGAGCCTCAGCTTCAGGATCTGTCCTTCCAGTGAGCACTCAGGGCTGAGTTCCTTAAGAATGGATACGTTTGATCTTCTTGCAGTCCATGGGACTCTCAAGAGTCTCCTCCAGCACCATAATTCAAAAGCATCAATTCTTCGGTGATCAACCTTCTTTATGGTCCAGCTCTCACTTCCATACATCACTACTGGGAAAACCATAGCTTTAACTATATGGACCTTTGTCAACAAAATATGAAATAATACAACTGGACCTATAAGCAAAGGTCTCTCTCTCTCTCTCTCTCTCTCTCTCTCTCTCTCTCTCTCCAACCTGCTTTCCAACCACCAGGCTGTTTGCTCCCCCTTTAGCAAAGCTATTTTCACATACTGTACTTTGTTCTCTGCCAAGTTCAGAGAAAGAGTAACAGCCACCACCCTTTCAAGATGGCGAATTTTCATCACACGATCAAAGGAACAGAAAAACAACCAACAGGTAATAATTAACTAGTTACAGCTCAGAGTCCTTTAGAAAAATTCTTGTAGAAAAAAATCCAGCGTTAGCAACCCTTCAGCAACACACTTTTAGCCATTTTCCATTTTTAACCTTCATTAATGCACATTCATTTTTCATTTCTGTGTGAATTAAAACATTATACTTAACATCCCAGGGGCATGGCAGGGGTTTAGCCAAAGTGGAGAGGACTTAGGCTGGATCCTAAACTCATTCAGCTTGGTCACATGCCCTGACAACTTTGTCACATGTCCTGACAACCTGGCTTCCTTTCCATCTGCTAGCAGTAGCTCCACCGCTGAACAAGGTTTGGATCTGGTGCAACTTCATGCTGGTTGAGTTCCACTGGTTTGCTTTATGCCAGCTTCTTCTGCATAGGATTGATCCCTTTGGTAGTGAAATTACTGATTCAGGACACTGTTTTCTTCTCGTTTCTTTTTATAGACCTTATGGTGTTTCCGCATTTTCATGTTTATGTCTATAAAATCTGCTTATAGGATAATTGCAATGTGTTGTGTGTATTATTATTTTTAATCGATAAAGTAGGAGGAAAGGGGAATAAACAATTTTGCTGGTAAATATATGGACTGTTTCAAAAATGTTATGGGTGAGACATCAGAAGACTTTAATTGGACCACTTGTTGCTGAATGGTTAAGCAAACTTTGGAACATGGTTGAAATGACATACAAATAAAGTCCATATATACAACAGACCTCCATGGTCAGGTGGGATTCATTCATCAATTGGCAGGGTTAATATGGTGGAGAAATGCCATATTGCAATGTGTTTCTTTAAGAACCTCCAAAACTGTAATCATTTCAGCTGAAATGAATGAAGTATTGTACACTTCCCTTCGGTTTGTAGTGCACTCAAGGAGCACAAGTGCATGCTAATTTATGAAAAGGTTCAGAGTTGTATCAGTTGAGGCAGTGAGAGATTTTACTTTCTTGGGCTCCATGATCACTGCAGATGGTGACAGCAGCCACAAAATTAAAAGATGCCTGCTTCTTGGGAGAAAAGCAATGACAAACCTAGACAGCATCTTAAAAAGCAGAGACATCACCTTGCCAACAAAGGTCCGTATAGTTAAAGCCATGGTTTTCCCAGTAGTGATGTATGGAAGTGAGAGCTAGACCATAAAGAAGGCTGATCGCCGAAGAATTGATGCTTTTGAATTATGGTGCTGGAGGAGACTCTTGAGAGTCCCATGGACTGCAAGAAGATCAAACGCATCCATTCTTAAGGAAATCAGCCCTGAGTGCTCACTGGAAGGACAGATCGTGAAGCTGAGGCTCCAATCCTTTGGCCACCTCATGAGAAGATAAGACTCCCTGGAAAAGACCCTGATGTTGGGAAAGATGGAGGGCACAAGGAGAAGGGGACGACAGAGGATGAGATGGTTGGATAGTGTTCTCGAAGCTACCAACATGAGTTTGACCAAACTGTGGGAGGCAGTGGAAGACAGGAGTGCCTGGCGTGCTCTGGTCCATGGGGTCACGAAGAGTCGGACACAACTAAACAACTAAACAACAACAACAATCTCATTATTCTTTACTCTTCTCCCTCCCAGTAGGCAGCAATGACTCATCTGCCTGGAGGGGAAGCATGTGGCCCTCTCCACCATTATATTATTATTATTATTATTATTATTATTATTATTATTATTATTACTATACTATCCCCATCTACCAGCAGTGTTCTTGGGGAGAGAGCCCCAAAATGATTCTTCTCCCCTTGAATGTTGCTATTTTCCCTTAAGTTGCAAGGTTCAAGTTCACAATGATCTCCTGAATTCTCAACTATGTCAATGCAGTCACATGTATTATGTAAAACGTGAACCAATTCCAAAGCATGTGCGCTCATGGGTGTTTTTGATGTATAATTAAAGCAACATTGTTACCATTAATTTTATATTTCTTTCATTTTTCCCCCAGCTAAAGATTTAGCAAAAGCCACTCTCAGAACTTAAACCAAAGCTGTGCAGTTCCTATATTTAGAATAAAAAAACATGACATCTTAAGAGAATGGGAGATTTTCTCTTACAGCAATGAGTGAGGCAAGATAATATAACTGACAGGCTTGTGTGAGATAATCTCTTAAGGGTATTTTGCCTGAATGCGTGGTAGTGGGGAGGATGTTTAGATGTGTATGCCTTTCTCCAAAGCATAATTGAAAAGTCTATTGTGAATTTATTCTCCTTCCTATTAAGCATTTTAAAGGAATTTGATCTTTGTAAATTCTGATATAAACTGACCTGATCCACACACGTCATACTAAAGTGCACATCCAAACAGAGCTACCCATTTGACTTTCCGTTTCTTCACATACTGTGACACAGCTCTCTGCTCAAAAAATAATCAAAACGTTAATGTGAAGTTCTAAAGAAAAGTCGTCTAGAAAATTGTATTTTTGGAGAGGCAGTACCTTTAAAAACACATATTTAAATGTGGTGTTCCCCACACAAGGCTACTGCAGTTATTAATTGCTACAGACTGGAAATCTGCCAAGCCTTTACTAAGTCTGCAATAGAATAAGCATATCTGGGAGACGGCTCACTCACCTGCACACCCGTTTACTAAGCTTACTTACTATAAAGGGTATCAAGAAGGATGTGCATTGACTAAAACGATCAAGAAACATAGTTTATTGCAGAAACAGATTGGGATCATTGGAATACAAAAACCCTGTTGGTGTTTTGGTTTCTGCATTATTCAGTTATGCATGTATCTATATATTACAATTTTCAAGACTGTTTTAAAGTGTGCATTTTTCATATTATAACTCCCACACACCTTCTCTCTGCTGATCTCTTCACGCACATCACATGCCATAATCATCAAAAGGAACAGACACACATTTAAAAATACTTTGATGTGTACATGCATGATGTAGGTCGTAGCCTACTGGTGTGGTGAAAAGAGGAATATAAATTTGAGCATACAATGAGTTGTATCTAATGCTCACAAGAAAGGAAATAGAACCCCTCCTTGAAGTCCACTGTGTGCTTTCAAAAGCAGTTTTTAAAAACTGGG
The DNA here is from genome assembly GCF_964106645.2 of Podarcis pityusensis. Taxonomy (NCBI): domain Eukaryota; kingdom Metazoa; phylum Chordata; class Lepidosauria; order Squamata; family Lacertidae; genus Podarcis; species Podarcis pityusensis. Next base: position 88,388,487 of record NC_138027.1, read on the forward strand.
AGAAACTATGGAACAAGGGTGCCGTCTTGAATAAAATATTGGGGGTACCCAGGTAAGTCCCATCCTGCATAATCGACCACAAGATGTGGTGCACACACAGCATTTGAATGGCAATGCCCATCAACTTGGGGGAGGGCAGCCCCTCAAAAATTTTATGGGGTGGTCAAGGAGACCTCAGCCCCTAGGAGTTGGCTCCTATACTATAAGGCAGATTTTGAGATCATGCAGGGAGAAAAGAGGAAGGAGAAGTCCCATGGTATGAATGGAACACTGCTCAAGCAGCTCTGGATTCAAGCCAATCAAAGTACCTATAAGAGTTGAATGAATGAATGACTCGATTTATTATGGTCACAGACCAGAAATACAGACATATACAGCAATAGAGAACATGTAAATATACATAGGTTAAAATTAAACTCTATAAGCTAGAACACGGTAAATAATACAGATATAAAACAATTAAAATATGTAGGGTAAGACCTTAACCGCCAATTTAAAACATGCAGGTTAAGACATTGGCCATTAGATTCATTCAGAGCATGCCTCCTTAGTTTTATAGCAGCAGCACAGAATTTGGCCACTTTTAAGGTAATTTCTGGGACGTGGGTGGCGCTGTGGGTTAAACCACAGAGCCTAGGGCTTGCTGATCAGAAGGTCGGCGGTTCGAATCCCTGCAAAGGGATGAGCTCCCATTGCTCGGTCCCTTCTCCTGCCAACCTAGCAGTTCGAAAGCATGTCAAAGTGCAAGTAGATAAATAGGTACCGCTCCGGCGGGAAGGTAAACAGCGTTTCTGTGTGCTGCTCTGGTTTGCCAGAAGCGGCTTAGTCACGCTGGCCACATGACCCGGAAGCTGTACGCCAGCTCCCTCGGCCAATAAAGCAAGATGAGTGCCGCAACCCCAGAGTCATCCACGACTGGACCTAATGGTCAGGGGTCCCTTTACCTGTACCTTTAAGGTAATTTCTGGTTCCCTTTAGTGGTCATCAGATCTGCTTGGGGTTTGTTGCATGTTTGGAGTGATAAACATTGAACATAAGAGCCTATTGTAATGACAATATGATAGGACATGAATAACAGTTTGAACTTCTTTAAACCACATAGGTATATTCACTCTGAATACAGTTTACCTTCAAATCTGCCCTGTAGTAATGCAGATAGTAGGACAATGAATCTGGCAAGGGTAAAATATCTTCTAAATACAGGTATTTCTAGCTTGGATAAATACCTTGCAGAAGTAAAGCCCCTCCCAGTATCTTTGATTTCTGGGTGTCTTGTCATTTCAGTTACATGGCATTGCAATTCAACATCCCAAATAGGTTGCTTAATTGTGGATTTGGTTCTCTAATATCCACAGGTCATCAGAGCTTGAGGTGTGAACTATAAGAGTTAACAATAAAGTCTTAGCAAACTGAAAAGCAATAGGGACGGGGAGAGTGGGAAGAACAGAGAGGAAAACTGTTAACTTCAGCATAGATTGTTGTCCTATCTCATCTAATGCCTGGAAATTGAACTGAATTATTAATATTCCATTACCAGACATTATCCATTGTTAACTAAACAATGTTGTGCTTGCACTGTAAAACAAACCTTTAAACAATTAAAAAATTGGGCATGATTGACTAGGAGTCTGACTTGGGCATCAACTGGATATCATGTAAGTAGCACAGAGCTCCGATGTGATATTTTGTCACACACAAGGAAACCTCATCGCAATTGTACCGAACAAGGGGATTTATGGGGAGGCGTGACCTGCCAGAGGAAATATCACACAGTTGCCAAAGTACTAAATGCCTGATTGGGCTGCCTGTCTGAGTGAGCAAATATCCCATCTGCCTTCTCTGGAGGTTAAACAATGTGCGGAGATTGAAGGTATCCAGTAAAACCATCCTTTAACGTTGGAATTCATGATAGATGATGGAACACTCCACAACGAGGCGTCAGTATTCATTATAATGTTTCATTCTCAACCTGGCAGTCCTGCTTCTCTTATCTCTCTCTTTATGCACATAAGCTATAATGATGAAGAGAGCTTGTAAGACCGTACATCAGTCCGACCTGTTCTTTTATCTCACTCTCCCTTCCGTGTTGTTTGACACTAATTAAAAATGGTTGGGCCACGTTCTAATAAATATGAACTGTAATTATGCTGACAAGAGGAAATATGGTATCAGTGGCGCTCTGTGCCAAAGCCTCAGACCTGACACAAGTCCTATTGTGTGATCAAAATATTTGAAAAATCCACTGTTCTCCATTCTCTAGGCTGCCACATTGGGTCTGATTTCTAAGGCTGAACTTCCTGTCAACAGAGTTTCCAATCTGGGACTATATTAAACTAAATGGATTAGTATCTGAAAGCTAAGACAATTTACTTGCAAAAGGTGTGATCAGATTTCATGTTTCTTTTTTGCATGTTTATTAAATAGCTTGGGGAGGCAGACACACAGGGAAGTGGGGCTTAAGCCTTTGCCCTCTGCCATGGTCCCAACAAAAATTACTGCACACCCTCATGATCTTTCCCTGCTATAGAATGTACTTTCCCTCCATAGTTCACTAGGGACAGGAGCATAATTAGACTCAGTTCACATTTCACAGCTAATGCACCAAATCTGTGCTTTCCAAAGCAACATATGAACTGATACACAGCCATTCTTTGAAAATGTTCACTTCTCTGAATTTTGCAATGCAGTTTCCAAGCAAAGTAATGTGGAGAAAAACGCATAAAAGTGCCCATAAAAACACACCAATTAGTGAATATAACATACAAAATACACTGCATTAGAGAGGATTGTTTCGCAATAAATAAATAAATACACGCACATATTAGGAGAAATTTACACTACTGGCAACAATAGAACACTTCTTCCAAGCCTAATTTCAGTGAGACAAAGGTTCAGAGGACTGTGGGCACAAGTTCACTCATGGTCACCATACTGGAGACTCCCAACAGATCTTCTAGTTTGGCTCTAGTCTTGGTCTCAGCATTAAATTTGGGAGAAATAGAAAGCAACAACAAGTAAAGAGTGTTTAGTTGCAACTAACATCTGCAGGATGATGTCCTGCTTCTGTTTTAGGAAGAAATTTGAGAAGCAGCCATTTGGTTTGGTTTTACATGTGTATTGTGGTTTAGTACATATTATCTGTAGTTTGATTGGTTTGTTGTTATGGGCCAGGAGTCAGCTTCGCCTGCTGAACAGCAGCCTGAATGGAGAGAAGGCAGAGTGACTCTACCTACAGCTGGTCAGCCTTCAAGGACACAGTGGAGAAGGCAATGATGAGAACCAGCTGGCTTCAGCCTTCTTAAGCAGAGCTTCCATCAGCAGTCAGATGCTGGAAATAACGCTTGCTGATTCCTGCTCATCTTGGCCTTTGACCCCATGATCATCGGATTCCCTGACCCCTGGACAGTACCTGACTTTGGATGCTGACTCCTTCCAGGCAAGTATAGCCCCAAAATACTTCTGGTTGGCTGGTCTCCCACTCCATGGAGTTGCATATTTTTCTCAGCAATCAGGCTATGGCAGTTGTATTCTTTCGTGATTTTGAATGTTAGATTGGCTTAACGCCAAATCGGTATTATGTATGTTACTACTATGGCAATTTCATTGTTGATATTTAATAGGTATTGCATGCAAAAGCTCTCAGGTTCAATCCCCAGCAACTCTAGGTAGACCTTGTAAAGACTCCTGTCCGAACCCTGGGAAGCCACTCCCTGTACAAAACTAGGTGGGACAGCAGTGCAGACTTAATGTAAGGCAGCATCTGAGGTTCCTATGCACAGGAAGTGAGACTTATTGATGTGTAAATGTGTTGATAATTGTGGCATAAATATGCAGCCCACAAACTAATTCCCTGTTAAACAGAAGGCACAGATAAATATAGGCCTTGAGAGTGGGCTGAAAGCTTTGCTGTTGTACCGCCCTTAACTTTTTTTGCTTACAAGATGTCATACTCACTTGAAAACCCATGCCGTGTATGCTGTATGTATCTGAAATGTTTAGTACCAAGACAGAGCCAAATGTGACATCTTAAGGAATGGACAATTTTGCGTGCCCCTCCAAGCGTTCAGTGATTGATAAATTATAATAATCACTCTTGGACAGTGCACTGCAGCAGCTTGGTAGCAGCAGGTTCAATTGAATTAATAAATTGAAGCTGGCAGCCCTACCATGTCAGTACACAGCAGAGTACATATTGTATGCAATCAGAACAAGACACGTGCAAAAGTCTGGCCTCTGGACTGCTATCAAAATATATAAATATATTTATCTGAGTACTTCTTCAAGTTGGAAATCGATGGGAACAGAACACAGAATACATCTGTGGGTTTGTTGTTGTTTTCAAGCATTTGTGGTAATTCTGATTTTACGGTTTCAGAACAATCCCTCCCACTCAATTTCGCAAACACATTCTCTGCCTTCCATCTATTTTATCCAGCCACTCTTATCAGCTCAATAGGTCACTGTAGGTATAGTGGAGTTCTTGCATTCCCAGTAGCTGATAGTGTGACGGCACTATTGCTCACTAGACCTCTGGCCAGTCATGCCAGTAAGCTGATGCTTACTCAGAGGGAGAGAGACAGAGGCAAGGTCGTGATGAGGTTGGCACCATGCAAACACACTGTCAGGAGCACCAATTGCTCTGCCAATGCATTTGCATCACACTGACCTAGCTACTGTCCTCTGTCTCCACCGTGACTCCAATGCCACCTCAGTTTTGATCGTATGTTTATTCTGACCCTGCTGTTCCATATTTCCATAGAATTTTTTTTTTATAGTGCAAGGTATGTGGGGGGGGGGACCAGCTCCCTTTCTTAGCATTTCCCCCACAAATGTTTGCTTACACATGTACATTGCCTGCATTCTCAGTTGTCCTCATGGCAACATAATGCAGCCTGGCCCAACTGGAGACATAGCACTGTGGCATAATTCCTGTCATTGTACATCTCTGATGATCCGGGTGACATGTACATAAAACATGAAGCAGCATGGAACAAGGGCTGGAAGAAAATGTGTAGGGAGAAAAGTTATGATGAGAGTGAGCAATGGTGGAGAACCACTAGGGAAAAAAGGTGAGCAAGTGTTTTAGGAAGAACATTTCCACCTCGTTTAAAAGGCTAGTTCTACACAAAGCTCAGAACTTGAGAATATTTAGTGCATCTTCAATAATGAACTGAACCAGAGGGGGAATTAAACACCTGAAAACAAAGAAAGTGCAAAGATAAACACATGCTACCCTGAGCTCCTCTAGAAGGGTGGGGTATAAATTTAATAAATAAATAAATTTGATTTGTGCTGGCTGGTACCAGTTATTCCACTTACCAAAATTTGTTATTCAGTTTGCAGAATTCTGGATCTTCTCCACAGAATTTCAAATTCACAATCTAGGCTACCTTCAGTGGGCTCAGGTCTGATTCATACGGTGCCTGCTGAAATGTGAGTATAGTCCAAAAGTATAGTATAGTCCAAAATGCTGCCCATTTGGTCATCTAGATTTCTCACCCTGCAGCTCCAATGGAGAGTCAGGCTAACATGGCAGGCAGGCAACATCCATACCATACATTTAATGCACCTTTATGCAGCTTTAACAGTCATGACTTCCCCGCTATGAATTCTGGGAGCTGTAGTTGTGTTTTTTTTAAGGATTCTGAGAGTTGGTAGGAAATCGCTCACAGAGCAATAATTCTTAGCATCCTTAACAAACAACATAGTGGCATATGAGTCCTTCAAATGTATGTTGTGAATATGACCTCTGAAACAGTACACAAGTGTAAGGATAAGTGTGTGTCACATAGCAAGTAACATGAGTTGGTACCATGCATCAGTTAGAAACCTAGGTGAATAAAGAAAGCTGCCTTATATAGAATCAGAACATTCATCCATGCAATATTGTCCACACTAAATGACAGTGGCTTTCCATGGTCCTGAAAATGCCTGATGCTCTACTACTAAGCCATGGCTGTTGCCCAGTTGAAATTAAAGAACACCACTTTTTCTGAGTTGTAGCTTGTAGCTCATGACATGTTTATAGCAAGCGCCAGGGTACCACATTTATCCACACACCAAAATTAGATGCATCAATAATCTAACCTCTGACTTAGATTTAGTGATGCTAAAATTAACACACACAAGAGAAGGCAATATGAAATTGAATGTCCATGGCTTCCGGCGCCTACATCAGATTTCAGTAATGTTGCTATGGAGCTAGAAACACATCCAAAAGTTGGGACTAATTGTTGCAGTAAGTTGTCCATCACACTTCAGCATTTAGCAGATGCTGTGCTAATTTGCTATGATCAAATAAACATGGTAATTCTGAAGCTGCAGTACCTGAAGAAGTGTTAATGTAGAATGGAAATAGAAAGAAAGAAGTGGGACCTGTAATAAAATGTGGCAGCATGGGATGTTGATGTTTAGGATTCCAGCAACTCAACTCCATTCCAGCAACTCAACTCCATTATGCTTCCCCCAATAGGATGTATGCCTTTAATGGTCAGTGATCGCTGTTGGGATGTGTTTGTGGTGCCCCTTTTGTCCCTCAAAGTATTTTGTACTTATGTAGGGTTGCCATACGTCTTGAATTTTCCGGACATAACCGGAATACCGCAGTTGAAAGCAGTGTCTGGGCAGAAATCAGCAAAATGTCTGGGAAAATCTGGATGTACGGCAAGCCATGTCAGCAGTGTCGTTTTTGCCGATTTTCCTTAAAATGAGCTCAAAAATGTCAACGACTTTTCTGTCTGGATTTTCACTGTTTGAAATATGGCAACCCCAACTTATGGAACTTTGGTGGTCCCTGGGTGTGGGGGAGAAAATCAATTCCATTTGCATTTAGCATATTGCAGATAAGTGAAATGAAAGATAGTCACCCTTTGAAATTTGCACTTCTCCATTGAATTGAATGAACTTTATTACGGTCTCATACCAGGATTAAAAAAGCATATAGATAAAATAGCAGTCAGGATTTTTTTTAACCGATAATTGTTAGAGCAAATGAGGACAAGGAAACAGGCATAGGATAAAACATCTGGATAAAATACAAGATTAAACACGGATAATGGATGGATATAAAACTGATAGTTAAAACAGATAAGAACTAAAAACAAACAAGGACACGCAGTTAAAACAACTGTAAGAGCATAAGAACTAAAAGACTCGCAGTTAAAACAACTATAAGAGGCTGCAGAGTAGAAGCCTCTTAAATAGAGGACACTCACAACATTAGAAACTGCTGTGCAGATATGGTTAAAACAGACAATTAAAACAATGTACAACACTAAATTTAGCAACAATGTACAACAATAAACTGTCCCAGGGAGTTGACTCAGAATCATCCATGGAGCCATGTTTGGGGCTTTTTATGCCGGACTATTTTGAGTTGGGTGATAGTCTGCGCCTACAGATCTGTACACAGAATCTGGCGACTATCCAGGTCATCTTCTGATTTTTCCCTAACAGCAAAAGATCAATTTTTTGCTTTTGCGGGAGGTCGGCAAGCCTCACCAATAGGGGATCCAAGTTTCAAATTCTCCAAATTCTCCAAATTTTGCTGTGCAGTCTTCTGACAGGTAATGTGTCCACACATGTTGATGCTAAACAGTGCATATATCAGTGAAAATAGCATAAAAATGCAATATATTTGCGGAAACTGTTTTTTTTTTAAAGTGTATTAGGCAGAATTGCATACAAGAACTTTGCATACAAGAAATTTGCACACAAGTGTTGATAAATCTTTCTGAGGACTTAAAAACCCACAGAGAGCTGAGGTTAAAAATGGGGGAAAGAGTAGCTGGAAGACACTGAAACTGATAGTCGCCTATCCCTAACATTCCCCCACACCTCTTGTGTGTGGATGGTGCCATTTGCCTACATAAGCAAAAAAGGGAGGGGGAGGGGAGGGACTATGCCTATTCTAAACACTTTTCAACTTGGTCAATGACCAAACAGCCTAGCGGAACTTAGCCTGCAAAATGGGAATCCCTGCAAATTCTTCCTGAGTGGAGTGTTGAATATGAAATAATTTGTATCACTGAAGAAGAAGAAGAAGAAGAAGAAGAGGAGGAGGAGGAGGAGGAGGAGGAGGAGGAGGAGGAGTTTGGATTTGATATCCTGCTTTATCACTACCCGAACATTCTCCTTTCCTTTCCTCCCCCACAACAAACACTCTTTGAGGTGAGTGGGGCTGAGAGGCTTCAAAGAAGTGTGACTAGCCCAAGGTCACCCAGCAGCTGCATGTGGAGGAGCAGGGAATCAAACCCGGTTCACTAGATTATGAGTCCACTGCTCTTAACCACTACACCACACTGGCATAAATTATGCTAGTTTTCTATAGTAAGGATTGTTTTCTGGGGGTTTCATAGGTGAAGTTGGAAAAGAAAAATAGAAAAGGGGAGGGGGAGTAGAATTTCCTGCTTGGAGAGAATGGCTGGCTGGACTCCTAAGTAGGTACAGTCCTGCTACAACGGAAATTAAATTTCAACACTTAGTTGCAGGTCACATTTGTACCAAAGGTTCAGTATGCAGCAGCTATAATTTTGTGACTTGGAATTGAGCAAGCTTCTGGAAAACTTCCTCACAGTGGCACGATAAAAGGTCAAGTGACTAATGCAGGTATCCAGTGCTTCTTTTAACAACACAACTCAGCGAGATGGTTTTACAATGTACAAATAGCCTTAGTAACAAGGCAACAGTTGGGGTCTGTCTGAATTAAAGTTACAGCACAGGGCATTCTTATTGTGGAGTGGTGTCAGTGGGTCTGTCATTTGGCTTCTGCTATAATTTGTTGGAAAGAATTATTTGCAGGGGTTAATAATAACTTGACCATATGAAATTGCATCAGGTGAAACTTGGTCCACAGACCATCAGCCAAGACACTTATTTCTTGTTACATGAAGGTTTTAAATTGAGAGGGCAAGTCTTTTTAGCATGTCAGGTGGAGGCAATGAGTGATACTTGACCATTTCCTTTTGAATTAGCTGTGACAATGTCTTCTTTAAATTGAATCTGGTTAATATCTGCCGCTTCTTTTGTACATAACTTACAGTAGTGGTTCAATAAGGACTCAGTCCATTAAAGTGCTCAGGATCATTTTAGGGGCTAGATTGCTAACACTTTTATTGACTTTGATGCTGTCCAAAGGTTGCTGAATACCTTGTCAATAGCTTAGAATGTTGCTACATAAAGCCACGAAACTTTTTTTTTTTTTTTTGAGCTTCTTTGGTCTGGGTATCTTTTGGCACTCATAACATCCAAGTTTTTTTGATGCTTGGAAACTAAGTTGTTGTTTTTAATGCACTGCAATCAAGCTTTACATATTTTGCGAGACCAGTCAGAGTGAGCCTGTACCTGCTGAAGGGGGTAATGGCATGAGAATAAGGACAACATATTGGGATCAAATAGGCCACAACTTTATTGATTACAGATTTCAGTAGCTTTTGGTGTAGGCATTGTTCAGGGAAGTTTTTAATGTGTGACATTTTAGTGTATTTTTTGTCTCTGTGGAAGCCGCCCAGAGTGGCTGGGGAAACCCAGCCAGATGGGCGGGGTACAAATAAATTATTATTATTATTATTATTATTATTATTAGGTGTTGTATCATGTATCATTCAACACATCTGATTGCTAATTGATTATTTAGCAGGGTCAATCCTGTGTTACAGATCATCCTATGATGTACATAAAATTGGGGCACTCCCTTCAATATTGCCACTTTGGGGTGTGTATGCTATGGCCCATAGTCCTCCATCTGGCCATTTGGACAGGAACACCTCCCCTGGACCTTTTTAATGGGGTACCCCAATTCCTTGAAGCAGCTGGTGGGAGTCACAATATCCCCACTGCCTAGACTAACGATCCAACCCAATGCTTTGTCCACTAACAAGTGGTGACAATTGCTATGAGGTAGGCAAAACCCCAAGACAGGTCCAATGTGTCTGCAAGCGAATTCCTTTCTGATACCGAATGCGGCGATCAAATACTCCCATAGCAAGGTTGCAGGCATGCACTCCTGCTCACCTTTGGGCCAAGTCAAACATGCTGTATAGGGTGGGAAATCCAGCAACAACTGATCTGGAAAGTCTGGATGCAGCCCACTTAAATGCTTGAGGGGCAGATCAGAGTGAAGCCAAGGGGACAAAGTCCTCACTCCAGTTCACCCTGCAAGCCATCTCCACTCTCTCGCTAACTTCAATCTTGGGATAAAAGTGGAACTTCCTTGGATCCAGGTTTTACTAACTTATTCATTTAATAGATATTTCATAAATGCAACACATTTACTTCTCTCCTCCACAGTCTACCTTTCTGTGCATCCTATTTGCATGGATGCTCTTAAAGTCATTTTCTTCCTTCCCCATTTCTTTCTTTTTAATGGAAAGGAAAAAAAGTCTTTAGATTATACTAAGGCGCATCATATATGGGACTCCAGAGGCTGCTCTGCAAAACTCTTCATGTTTTTTTATGCACGGTAATGTGGTTAATATCAAGTTTCAAGCTCGTGGGAAGAGCTCAGGTAGTAATTTGTTCTAACAAATTGCTAAAAGGAAGACAAAAAGCCATGCATAACTTATCCAAAGCAGTATGGGTAGGGAGGTTTTATTTACATGAAGTTCACTCTAATTTTTATTTACACGAAGTTCACTTTTATCTAATGAAAGTCTCTAAACTTCGGACAGTTACGATGACAACAACTCTATAAACTTAGGAAGATGGGGAAAACGAGCCAGGGCTCCTTATACGCTGGAGTCATTAATAATATTTCATCATGAGTCTTTTATTGAATGGTGACAGTTCATCAGGAACAGTGGCATTAGGTAGTCCATTAAAGGGATTGCTCTGGGTGCTTGTCACAAAGCATATCATGTACCTTCATTTGCTTCTATCCACACAGATAAAGTGCTAAACACACTTTCAACAAATAGGAAACCCAAGGTAGACCGGCAAGCAATAGCGACAAGCAATATGACCAACCCCCTACTGTGCCTGGATATGTTGTTGTTTAGTCGTTTAGTCGTGTCCGACTCTTCGTGACCCCATGGACCAGAGCACGCCAGGCACTTCTGTCTTCCACTGCCTCCCACAGTTTGGTCAAACTCATGCTGGTAGCTTCGAGAACACTATCCAACCATCTCGTCCTCTGTCGTCCCCTTCTCCTTGTGCCCTCCATCTTTCCCAACATCAGGGTCTTTTCCAGGGAGTCTTCTCTTCTCATGAGGTGGCCAAAGTATTGGAGCCTCAGCTTCAGGATCTGTCCTTCCAGTGAGCACTCAGGGCTGATTTCCTTCAGAATGGATACGTTTGATCTTCTTGCAGTCCATGGGACTCTCAAGAGTCTCCTCCAGCACCATTATTCAAAAGCATCAGTTCTTCAGCGATCAGCCTTCTTTATGGTCCAGCTTTCACTTCCATACTGGATATAGGGCACCCCAAAAGAGAATCTTATTGCCATGTCCTCTCTCATACCAGACCTCAGCTGGGCATGACAGTTACTATTTTGATGAAACTGCCATCCACATTCACAAATAAGGTGTGAGTTGTATCCATCTAAGAGCAGATGCACTGACATCAAGAGACATCACATGACTGACTTAAGTCAGATGATTTCAATTGATCTACCCTGAGTATGACATAGGCCACATTGGTACCATATATTTAAAACACTAGGATACCACTTTAAATAGTCATGGCTTCCCCCAATGAACTCTAGGAGCTGCTGTTTGTAAATGCTGGCGAGAGTTATTAGGAGATTCCTATTCTTCTCCCTAAGCTACAATTCCCAGGGTTCCCTGTAAAGAGAGATTTGGTTTTTAAACCAATTTGGAAATTGTAGCTCTGTGAGGGCCATCTCCTAACAAGTCTCAGTATCCTTAACAAATGACAGCCCCCAGAATTCTTTGCAGTAAGCCATGACTGTTTAAATTCACTAAATATCACTAAATTGTGATAGTGCTCTAAATGCATGGTGTGACTGTAACCTTAGTCAGATGCAACCACGTGCTTCATTGACATATCACCCTGTTCTTCTCCAGTTTCATAGCATGCGGGCTATTTCTGCCTTTGCTGATGGTAATGACCAGTGGGACTGCTAAACACCTGCCAGAGCAGCAGCACTCCCTCTTCCCCAGTGAAGCGAGTTCAGGAGTTGAAAAAGAATTCATTGGAGATCTCTGCTCTGAACACAGAACTGCACGATGGAATGTGATTGCGCACAAAGCCAAAGGATACAGAAGAATGGTCAATTAGATTTTAGAATAATCAAAGCAGAATAGGCCAAAAAGGAGGAAATAAACTGCATATTTACTGGATGTTTTCATTATTCATACCTATAATTTGTACCTTTTAACATTTTCCCCAGGTGCCCATTATTAAAAAATACATTAATGAGCATAGCTGTGTAGGCACTGTTAGAAGTTGACCTGAGTGCTGGCAGTATTAATGAAGACCAAAGTATTGATCTTCATCTGTGTAGGGGTGTGTGTGTGTATGTTCTGTGCCTTTTGACATCAGTGGTCTCCATCATAAAAAACACTGATGAATGCTGAAACTGAAATGGCAATGAATCTCTCTCTCTCTCTCTCTCTCTCTCTCACACACACACACACACACACACACGGGGGGGGGGGGAGGGAGAGATGCTGGAAACATTAGACAAAAGGCTTTTTAAAGAAATGACCTCTTGTTTGTGTAATTATTTCCCAAGGAAGATACAACATTTGAAACCTATTGGCCCTTGCAGACAGGCTGCGATACAGTTCCTTTTTCACCAGGCTTTGCAGGTGGAGTCTCTTGGAAGTCAAAGCTGCTGGTTAACAGTACAGTGGTACCTCGGGTTACAGACGCTTCAGGTTACAGACGCTTCAGGTTACAGACTCCGCTAACCCAGAAATAGTACCTCAGGTTAAGAACTTTGCTTCAGGATGAGAACAGAAATTGTGCGGCGGCGGCGCGGTAGCAGCGGGAGGCCCCATTACCTAAAGTGGTACCTTAGGTTAAGAACAGTTTCAGGTTAAGAACAGACCTCCAGAACAAATTAAGTCCTTAACCCAAGGTACCACTGTATCTCCGTTAAATAAAAAAATAAACAATGTGCTGTGCTCTATTGGTTTTAATCATCCCTCCATTTCCAATGTTCAGGGAGCAACATAACATTACAGTGCCCACCCACAAAACAGAGGTGCCAACAGGCTTGGGGGAACTCTGAGGTTGTCAGGGGAGGAGGGATTCCTGAAAATGCAGTCCCATGACCCCTGGGAGGGCAATGAGAAGCCATCTAGATTGGCTTTCCATGGTCTGAATAATCCAAAGACAACAAAGGCTTACTAAAAAATACACAGTCATAAAAAAAGTCACTTTCCCCTGTCTCCTGCTAAATTTCATTACAGGAGTGGAAATGCAAACCTTGCATGCTTTTGATTATTGACTCATGTCTTCACTTTATTTATTGCCTGAGTATGGCCATTCCAATTTACTTTTATAAATGATAGAAGTGCAATCTCTTGAGGGTGTGAATATGCTACCACATATTTCAACGAGCAATTTGTTTATGTGAGTCCTGACACACAATAGTATATATTATTTTCTCTATCATTATACCATTTTCTTTTCTCGGTTATTTAGGTAGGCAGAGCGAAAGTGTAATACTATCTTCCCAAATGACAGTCATATTTGATCTAAAATCGTGCTCTTCTTGTTAGGAGTCGGGTCACACAATCTTGTTTTCCTTCGCCGCAAATATGATACAGCATTTTAAAGAAAAAGGTCATATACTCGGTAGTCATTCTAATAGCAAATATTTAGTCTGCATTTATGACTGCAAACCTGCAATGAAATTATCCACCCATTTCCTTTCAGGATTTATATCTGTATAACAGCACCTGCATTTTCTGTGTTCTCACACTGAGAGTTGACCTTGTGGAGGAGTCGTGATAGGATGGGAGGAAAATCCTGATGGTATCATATAGTGTAAAGCCATCTCTCCCCCCCTCTCCCCCCCCCCCACATGTTCCTTATTTCAACCTGAGATCATTGCAGGGAAAGAAGGGGAAAGGGTTAATTTCACATACCTGAAGTTAATGCTTAACTGGCCCAATGGAACTTGGATCCAGTTATTGCAATTTGTAAAGCTATGGTAAAACCAGAAGCTTGTGTGAACAGGGAAGAAAATTAGCAGATGATGAAGTTAGCTTTGGTACCTGATTCTAAGCCATCTCTTTCTTGAGACAACTCTGCATGATGATTTAGGGATTGGTTCTAGAGAGATGCCCAATAGCCAGCTATCGTAAGGTAGAGTGTTTAATTCCTAAGGAGCAAGGAAATAGTTTGGTGCTGCGACTGTTGTGTATGCATGTCTTCTATGAAAGGAGATGACCCATATCGCTCCTCCTCTCTCTCCTATATTGTCTATTGCTGCAAAAATGAGTGACACTGATTTTTCTCATTATTGAGTGTTCGCTGCCAGTGCTCAGTTTCATAAGCTGCATTTGCAAGGGTAGAAAAACCTGCAGTGCTACAAATAGCATTGCATTTTACGATCGCAAATGATACTAGGGCTCAAAGAAAGAGGGGGAGATGCTGAGATGCTGACAAGGAACTGTATCTAAAGGGCTTTTCTTCCAGAGCTCTTGCACATCATCAGTGTACATGTCGCCTGAGTTACAGCCTAGGTGGCCAGCCAGCCAGCTAATGACAGTGTTTCTATTTCTTGGGCTCTGCTTTCATCATTTGCCGTAAAAGCCAGTGTGGTGGTGAGTATAGTAAGGGCTTTAAAATATTAAAGGGTAACATACGGTAGATCCCCCTTAGAGATCACTGTAAGTTCTCCATTTCCCCCTTTAGTCATAAGCGCCCAATCCCACTCTACTCATCATCATAATTGCAGAATAAACAAACTGTTACTTCCCAACACTGGCAAACAAACATGGTAGCCAAGTACAGTGGTACCTCAGGTTAAGTACTTAATTCGTTCCGGAGGTCCATTCTTAACCCGAAACTGTTCTTAACCTGAAGCACCACTTTAGCTAATGGGGCCTCCTGCTGCCGCCGCACCGCTGGAGCCCGATTTCTGTTCTTATCCTGAAGCAAACTTCTTAACCTGAAGCACTATTTCTGGGTTAGCAGAGTGTGTAACCTGAATCGTATGTAACCCGAGGTACCACTGTAGAGAACACAACTGAAACTGAAAGTCAGAGCAAAGGAAAGCCCAAGGGGTGGAGCTAAACTTTAGCCCATGATAAGTTTCAATATTTAACTATTTAAAGGTCAAGTTACAGTACAGCCTTTTTCTTTCTTTTTTAAAGGATCACTTAAGTATACGTGAGAACCCCACCCTCAGCCACACTTGGGTGAGGAGACTTTTGAGGACTTTTGCAGTTGAGGTATTTCTTGCGCACTCACCCTGCCTTATTTACTGATTTTTTTCAGAGGACCCTATTACAGTGGTACCTTGGTTTACGACCCTAATTCATTACGGAAGTCCATTCTTAAACCAAAACCATTCTTAAGTCGAGGTGTGCTTTCCCTAATGAGGCCTCCCGCCGCTGGTGCCCTTCCACCATTCAGATTCCATTCTTAGACTGAGGTAAAGTTCTCAAACCAAGACACTATTTCCGGTTTTGCAGAGTTTGTAAACCAAATCATTCTTAAACCAGACTGTTCTTAAACCGAGGTACCACTGTATTTAATTGTTCCTGTTCTTAAAACAAGCAGTCATTCTTAAATGGGGGCTGCCATTGTCTGTCATGTCACAAATTAAAAATACAATTTTCCAAAAATAAAAATCGTCCCTTACCCTGGCTACAGGGCAGTCCTAGTCTCCTTCATGTGGACAGAATCTTTGGTGCTGTCTACATATTTGAATTAGCAGAAAGGGCATAGAAAGACTGGAAGGGAGAAGATTTGATGGAAATACTGGCAACCCTTTGCAGCGCCATAGACAGCTATTTTTATTCATTCACTCACTCATTTCTACTCTAAACACTCATAAATTTATAATATAAATATATGTTGCCTAATCAACATGTAGTCCCAAAGTGGCATGCAAAGCAAACATTAACATTTGCAAACCCAATAATCCTCATAAAGCCAGAATTTAACAGCAAGTAGCAAAATTATATGAGGAACAGTAGTAACCAGAAGGTTGCAATCAATTTACAAATGTGCGTGTCTGACTACATGTCTGCTCTAAACTTTAGCATATGCCTAAATCTTTCCTGTATTATATAGTGCAACACAACATCAGTTTAGCCTAGGCCTCCCATGTTCTCCTTGGGCACACTGGGTATTTCCTATATTTCTTTTTGTATAACCACTGTTGTAGACTGATATTACATCTCTTGTGCTATCTGGATACTGGAGTTCTACAGTACAGATAATTCTGACTGGGAAAAGTAATCTGTATGTGAATCTAGGGTTGCCATATTTCAAAAAATAAAATCCCTGACACCCGCAAAGTTGTTTAGCTTTCTTTAGAAGACCCCCAAATTGTTGAGCTTTCCTTAAGAGACCGCCAAAATCGCTGAGCTTTTTTGAGGAAAACAAACCCACAAATAGCGATTTTTAAAGTTGTTTACACTGCTTTTTCCCTATATACATGTTTTCCCTGACATTTTGCTGATTCAGCAAAATTTCCCCTGATGCCATTTTTACACCCCAAAACCAGGACACATCATGAATTTTCCTGACGTATGGCAAGCTTATGTGAATCCAGTTTGAAAGGGCACATGATGCTCAAAATGTACATATATTATTAGGTGTTAGGCAACGTCTGTACTGAATTGTACACACATGCACATAAAATTAAGATACTGAGTTGGATCCAGACTTAGTCATGCTTAGAATAGACCTATTTTTAAAATAAATAGGAGTTATATGTGGGTCTTCTCTAAGTATGATGAGCAGAGGAATCCAGACAAAGGGGATGTGCCGGGAGGTGTGGCTGCCAACACTAAAACAGGTGCATCAAAACTCCAATGGCTAGGGAAAATCTTACAAGCTCAACCAGTTTGAAGACTCAACAGTCATGTCCACCTAAAACATGGTCGGTCAATCACCAACACACATGCACAACTCATACCTCCTTGGGCAACACTATAAACAAACACATGGGCACAACTGCACAGCAGTTGGAGCCCCACCACACCACAACCTCACACCATCACACTTCAACCTCACACCTCTTCTCCTTGAACCCACACGTCATGTATCCCAAAGAAGCACCCAATCACATATGGACAAAGTCTTTAGTGAATGCATGCAAAGCCCAGACATGCACAGCAATAGCAGAGAGCACACACACTCTTCACAAACTCCACTGGATAGATCAATGTCCAGTATATCAGGTACAGATATATCAATATTGTGTACCACCACCAAAGTCAGCAGGTTGCTCTGCTTTCCTTGCAGCAGAAGCAGAGAAGAAATTGGAATTAAATACATGCTAGATATTGCCTACTTTATTATTTATCAAAAGGGGAGAGATATTAGGCCTGCATAACTTCTGAGCCACAAGTCTGCCCACAGCCAACATTCTATGTGTAGAGGTGCAGCAGGATTGATAAACGTTCCTTACATATATTTTTTTGCTGCCTGCTCAATACTGCTTTATCTGTAGATATTTATTTTCTGGACTAGGTTTCTCTATCCCCCCCCCTTTTTTTTTTGGCTCTGAAGAAGAGCCAAAGTTTCGTTTATTGGCTGACTGCAGTAATCAGCTTGGAAGGATATACATTTACAGAAGCCGAGTTGCAAGCTGGCTATTGATTACTCTTTTTATGAAACATGTTAACTTCTTTCCACATAGTCATGAATCTGCAAACTGCATGGGGAAGGCTGCACTAGCAGTAGGAAGAGAATAGTAAAACAATTAGCAAATGATTTAGAATTTTTACCCCTCTGTAAACACGAAGGTAACTGAATTCAGTGGTGCAAATACCTGCCTAATAGAATTACAACATAAAAGCAATGAGGAAGTAACATGGAGAAATTCCCAGCAGAAACTCATCTGAGAAAGCTCATAGGCATTTGATAATTTAGTTGCCCCCCCCCCCCCCCGCTGTCTTCAGATGTCAAGGGCAGAAGAAAATAAAAATGTGTTTTCTTCTTTCATTCTCTGTCTTCAAGCTATGGATTGCATCTCACTTATTCTGTGTCAGTGAGTCCAGCAAGCAAGGTATACTTTATCAATTAGGATATTTTTGCTGTTAGGTTTAGAAGGCAGAATGAAGTGCAAGTGTCTATTAAGCTCTTTGCATTAAAGCAGGCTGACAGTTTTATATATAAAACATTATCTTAATAGAAGAGGATAATAATTTTCCTATTATACTTTGATCCTCTAAAGTACTTGTCCAAAACTTGGTTATTGTTCATAGCAGATGTGGTGGAATTTAGCAGCCCTGAGGGCCACATTATTATTATTATTGTTGTTGTTGTTGTTGTTGTTAAATTAATAATGTATTATTTATACCCCACCCATCTGGCTGGGTTTCCCCAGCCACTCTAGGCGTCTCCCAACAGAATATTAGAAATACAATAAAACATCAAACATTAAAAACTTTCCTAAACTGGGCTACCTTCAGATGTCTTCTAAAAGTCAAATAGTTGTTTATTTCCTTGACATCTGATAGGAAGGCGTTCCACAGGGCAGGCGTCACTACCGAGAAGGCCCTCTGCCTGGTTCCCTCATAGGCAAACTTCTGAGGGCTACAGACCAGTAATGGGTGATAAGTAAAGGTAAAGGTACCCCTGCCCGTATGGGCCAGTCTTGACAGACTTTAGGGTTGTGCGCTCATCTCACTCTAGAGGCCGGGAGCCAGCGCTGTCCGCAGACACTTCCGGGTCACGTGGCCAGCGTGACGAAGCTGCTCTGGCGAACCGACACCAGAGCAGCACATGGAACGCCGTTTACCTTCCCGCTATAAAGCGGTACCTATTTATCTACTTGCACTTAAGGGTGCTTTTGAACTGCAAGGTGGGCAGGAGCTGGGACCGAACGACGGGAGCTCACCCCCGCCGCGGGGATTCGAACCGCCGACCATGCGATCGGCAAGTCCTAGGCGCTGAGGTTTTACCCACAGCGCCACCCGTGTCCCTAGTAATGGGTGATACAAGAGGCAAAATGTGGATAGAGTAATGAATGTGACTCTTTCTTTACCTAGCCTTCAGACCCTCCAAGTGTCCCTATTTTCCAGGGACAGTTCCGGATTTAGAGTCTATCCCAGTTTCTGATTTGATCCCGGAATGTCCCACTTTTCTATAGGACGTTCATGTTTTCATCAGAGAAACGGTGGAGGTTTTGGCAGGACATCCCTATTTTCATTGGAAAAATGTTGGAGGCTATGCCAACCACTCAAAAAACAGAGGTTTCTTCATACACAGTTCCATACAGACTGCACCTAGGCAAGCAAAGGTCATTATAACAGATCAAGGACAAATTCTAACCAGGCAAAAGCACCCAGAGATGGTACAGAGCAGGGCTGGTAGGAAGCATAGCATAAGAAGGGGGGATGTGGCTTATGGAGATGCCTGGAGGCAGGCATGAGAGGTCTCAAAGGTTCCATTTAGTCCCTGAAGATCTCAAGCCACTGTTTATAGAACAATAAAAATGCAGGACAATTACTTACTCTCTAACATTTCTCCAATGAAAATAGGGATACTCTATTCCACAACAACATCTTCCAACATCAACCGCTATTATTGCTTTATTTATACCCTACCCCATACACTCTGGATAGCTTCCAACATATATAAAAACATGAAGAAGAAGAAGAGTTTGGATTTGATATCCCACTTTATCACTACCCTAAGGAGTCTCAAAGCGGCTAACAATCTCCTTTCCCTTCCTCCCCCACAACAAACACTCTGTGAGGTGAGTGAGGCTGAGAGACTTCAAAGAAGTGTGACTGGCCCAAGGTCACCCAGCAGCTGCCTGTGGAGGAGCAGAGACGCGAACCCGGTTCCCCAGATTACGAGACTACCGCTCTTAACCACTACACCACACTGGCTCCCATGATAAAACATTAAACATTTGAAAAACTTCCCTATACAGGGCTGCCTTCAAATGTCTTCTAAAAGAAGTACAGTTACTTAGCTCCTTGGCTCACATAACTCCGTACCCTCCAACATTAATCCAATGAAAATAGGGATGTCCTGAGGAAAGTGGGACATTGCAGGATCAAATTAGAAACTGGGATGTCTTCTGTAAATCCAGGACTGTCCCTGGAAAATGGGGGCACTTGGAGAGTCTGCAATTAACAGTATATATTGAGCAAATAAAATGGCCAGCTGTAGTGTAAAAGCATCAGAAGAACTGAGGAGAAACAGTTTCCTGTTGCCTACACCCTACAGGGACTCAAAGGACCTCCTAAAAAAACAAGGTCTTAGCGGCTCTTTAAAAATCATGAGAGAATCAGGCACACATGGCTCCCTGGAGAACAGTTTCCACAAGTGCAGTGGTCTGAAGTCTAACTCCAAATGAGCAGAAACATATTGAGGTCCTCCTCAGAAGATCCTAAGAGGATATTGTCTGAGCTATATCTTTATATACAGAACTCTGAACTCATGCCATTTAGACTGCTGAGAGCTAAAACAGACACCTTGAACTGGGTTTAGAAGTGAAATGGCAAAGAGTGCAGTTCTTCCTAGAGAAGGGTAATATCACATGCAAAATTCTGGCTACTGCCAGAATCTGGAAAAGGCTACTCATTTTTATGGAACAGCTTGTTTACATCAAACATTGTTTCACTTTATAATCTCAGTTCTGAATTTTCCAGGCATAAACATACAGATGCAAGCAGGCATATGACAGAACTGCTGATACAATCTATACAGGAAGCGATTATGGGTGATCCATTTATGGAAATACAAAAAGTGTGTTAAATATTAAATGGAGCCATCTCAGATTAAAATGTAAATAAACAGAAAGCAGTTCATTTGTATACCACCTTTGGAACTGTCGCACTACAGTGCTTTCATGAAATGCATTTCTTCTGCAAACCTATTTCCTTTGCCTTTTATTGCTTTCTGCTCGTCCAGTTGATTGGAAGACATTTCAGAACAGTTTCAAAACATCAGTTTCTTTGTGAGCAGGGAGATTTGTTCTTTTGTAATACCAGTGCATTTACCACATATGTATGCTGAGCTGGTGGGAAGCAAGCAGTCATACAAGCAAGCAGTTTACATACTAAATTCAGCCCATTATCCCAAAATCTCCCCTCCCCCCAAATTAAGCAATTATCCAGAAATCTCTCAGCAGTTTTCCAAGCTACCTCTATACTATGTTCAAATTCAAAATTGCAAAGATGTGGCTTCAATCCACAATCGGCTTTTCATTTAAAAAGCAGCAGCAGCAGCAACAACAACAACAACAGCAACAGCAGCAGCAGCAACAACAACAGCAACAGCAGCAGCAACAACAACAACAGCAACAGCAACAGCAGCAACAACAACAGCAACAACAACAACAACAACAAAAACCCTAACCTGGTGAGAGACTAATAGGGATGCCATACTTCAAAAAGTAAAAACCAGGACACCCCAAAAGTTGTTGAGCCAAAAAAAAATTAAAAATTGCAAGACAAAGCACCACGTTTCAAAAATTCAAGCCCTACATTAGTAGCCATAAAGGGAACAAGTATTGTTCACCTACAACTTTACAGGTTGTCAAGAAGAAATGGTGTGTTTTTCTCTGGAAGAGGGGAATAATATACCCCCTTACAGTATTCTCAAATTGACCAATTCATAATGTTTCTTCACACGATATATTTTTCAATGGTCAGGGACAATGGGAGTTATAGTCTAACACCATCTAGAGCAGAGATAGGGATGTTGCTGGGCTACAACTCCCATAATTCCTGACCATTGGCCATTCTGATGGCAGTTAGAGCACAACAACATTTGGAAATTCACAGGATCAAAGAGCCACATGACCCTTCATCTAAAGGATTGCCACATTGGCTATCCCTGGATTAGAATTAGAGAGTGATTGATTCAAGCTTACTCAATGAGCTTTGTGGCTGAGTGGGGATTTGAACTTGGCCTTCCTGGATCCATACAAACCCACTGAAATCAGTAGGGCTTATAAATGCTCAACTTTGGCTCAAATCCAAACCATTTCATAAGAACTGGTATAACTTACTGCTGACACAATCCCTTTGTTCAGCCTTCCAATTCAGTTCAGAATTGGACACATGAAGCTGCCTGACAATAGAATATTGGTCCATCTAGTCTAGTATTATCTACAATGTGATTTCCCTTATTTTCTGTGCTGCTAAAGAGTTAGGTTACATAGATTTCTTTGAACAGTTGTCTTGAAGGAAAGGGCATAGGAGAAAGCTCTGTTAAAAAAAGGCCATGTTTCACAATGTTTATGATATTACAGAGATCATCAAGGCTGACTTTGGATGTGACAGAGAGAACTGATGTGCTGGTGACTCCCGTATCTGCTTTTAGCACTTTTGGACAAAGGTGGAACTTTGCTGTGAGATGTGTGAGATGGGCCTACATCTGTTATTTATGTATCCTTTGGGGGAATGTCATTTCCCTCTTCAAAGAATTGCACTGAATGTGCAATTTATTCTTGCAATTCTCTCTTACTGCTCCTTCAGAACACCCAAAAGCCAACTTATGTTTCATGTCTTAATGGCGATGCATGACTGATTATGAATCACCTAGTGAACCCTCAGGAATGATATTACACTACCGCATTTGTGAATCCAATCATAAACGCAGCACTGAGAATGTGCTGAAAAATCAGGATGTGCAGAACTTACCAAAAGAAATACCACCAGTCTTATCAAAAACTCTTGACCCCCTTTGAAATCTTCTGAAATCCCTTGAGGCCAGGGATGGGGAACATGTGGCCCCCCAGAAATATTTGGACTACAATTCCTATCAGTCCCATGGCAAATGGAAAAGTCCAGGGATGATGGGAGTTGTAACTCAACAGCATCTGGGTTCAACATCCCCGCATCAGACTCCTGATGTTGCTGGAATCCAGTAACAACCTTGGTTTAAGCAGAACTGTACTAGTCTTGCCAAAACATATTCAGCTTGCCTCTATATGTCTTATTTTGTATATTTCTTCTGCAGAGGAAAGCCGTCCTCCACAAGATGTCCAGAGGGTGGCAACACGAGAAGCGGTCTTTTCTGCGGTGGCTCCCCATTTGCTTTCCCCCGGGAAGCTTGTTTGACACCTTCATTATATATATTTAGGTGCCAAGTGAAAACATTTCTTTGTTAATCGGCCAAAGGCCTAGTTATAATCTATGGTCTTCAAAATGTGTTTATGGGAGCTAGGGTTGTTGATTTGTTTTTGTTTTATTATATATTTTGTGTTCTCACTTCGTTTATATTTGTATTTTTATATTATATTTTTATACGAAGTACTCTGTGGTCTTCAGAAAAAGGGTGATATACAAAGTTATTTAATTAAAACAACAACAACAACAACAACAACAACAACAACAACACATGGAATTTGGTGGTCTGACCCAATTAAGTTTTGTTCACATTGGGCTATTCTCATATCAGGTACCCACAACTGCCCAAGCTGTTCATGCATTGTCTAAAAAAAAATGTAAAAGAAGCCTGACTAATTATATGAAAATTACATGCAAAAAAATACATATTTGTGTAGTATGTATAAGAGTTGAGCCTATGTTTTTCTGTATTTCTGTGGCACAACTTTATAAGCACATTAATACATATGTATATTTAAACACCTAGATCAATTGTTGTATATATCTGTGTGGTGGTTACTTTAGAAAACCTAGATTGTATGTACACACAATATGCATATAATATTCTATATATAATAATGCATATTGTTTGTATATTAAACAGAACCAGTAAATGGACTTTATTCCAGCTGAGATTACAGAGCAAGATGGCAAGGGGACAGGGGAATTTTGGTGCACAGTAGGTTGACAATAAGATTTTCAGAAAATCCCATTCCTCATGAGAACGGCTTATGCTTGGGTGAGAGACAGAGATTCCACATGTCTTGCGTTCAAGGCTGCAAGGCCTTATCAGACTGGCAACCATCAGCTGCCTTGCAAGTAGGAAAGAGAGACTGAAGAGACTATCGTGATGCAAGCAACACTATGTTAGGCAATATAATCTTAGCACAACAAAGCATAATGAAGGTCTCATGTTGCCCCAGAGAGTTCCCGACCAGTAAAGAGGGGCCTGTCTGTTGTAAATGCCATCTGCTTCTCTGGCTGACAGATCCATGGTTGTGGCCCAAATCCAAGCCCACGGATGGGCTTCCAGGAACTGGGAGAAAATGCTGCCTTTTCAAGCCTGACATGATCCTCATGAAAAGCAACCCTGGACAGAAGAAGTTGCAATTTCCTAGGTAATATAGCTGTGTTTTCTTCCCGAGTTAATCGAAGGACTCGCCATGAAGCAGATGTCATTGTTCAAGATGGTATTGTGGCTGTTTTCATAAAGTATTCCAAGGACTCCTCTGGCTTTTAGCTTGCTCTGTGTGTCAACATCCATGTGTTTGGAAGGAGCAGATGGTAAGCTTAAACTGTGAAATGAAAAGTGTGGAATGGTGAGAGTGCTCTTGGTAGGAGGGGGGCATCCGTCACATTATTTTACACTAGATTCCCTCAGTGTTTGGAGACAGGGCTTAACAAATGACACTTTCTCTTTTGTTAATAGCTGAAAAGTCAGAGGGTAATGAGACTCTTTCGTATCATTCCTAGCAAGCACTGAGCACCAGGATAGGGGTTGTAGGGCTGGTGAATTATTGGGGCACCGTCTTAAGACTCTTAACACTTCATCACAACACCTGCTGGCCCCTTTTCTCTTGAGGTATCTATATATTCCCTTAAACAAAAGCCTGTTAACTCATTCAGGAAAATAGAAAAAAGCTGAACTGATGCAGACATGAGGCATACTGAATTTTAGATTGAATAATAATAATAATAATAATAATAATAATAATAATGTAACAGTAAAAAGGTAAAGGGACCCCTGATCATTAGGTCCAGTCGTGACCGACTCTGGGGTTGCGGCGCTCATCTCGCTTTATTGGCCGAGGGAGCCAGCGTTTGTCCACAGACACCTTCCGGACCATGTGGCCAGCATGACTAAGTCGTTTCTGGCAAACCAGAGCAGCGCACGGAATCGCCATTTACCTTCCCGCCAGAGCGGTACCTATTTATCTACTTGCACTTTGACGTGCTTTCGAACTGCTAAATTGGCAGGAGCAGGGACCGAGCAACGGGAGCTCACCACGTCGCGGGGATTCGAACTGCCGACCTTCTGATCGGCAAGTCCTAGGCTCTGTGGTTTAACCCACAGCGCCACCCGCATCCCTAATGTAACAGTAATAATAATAATTAGAGTTGTCATGTAGAGGTTTTGGTGGGGGCTAAGTAAATCCTGAATTATGATGATGATGATGATGATGATGTCTGTCCATTGCTAATATGAGGATAATAATATTAGCTTAGTCTGTTGAAAGTATAACAGAGCTAATGTATATGAAGCACATGACTCACTATAGACACAGCTTACATGTGACAATACATTTTCCTCAAATGCATGGACACAGTATAAAGGCAATGTTGTGATTTATTGCTGACTGAGCCAAGCCGGACAGAACTTACCTCATTGTAAGCCCTGAAAAATGGGCCTTCTGGAGGTATGGCAGGACTGAGCAGGGGGGACTAACACTGGATCCTAACTGCACACAACTTGTTCATATAATCAGGCAACCTGGCAGAATTTACACTGGCAAAAAGGATGATACTAATCAACTGAAGGCTTGCTTACTATCTGCCAGATGTAGAGTGAGTCAGCCGACATTAGCCATTCTGCTGAACAGAGTTTGGATCTGGCTTACTTTATGTTGGCTTAATTTACACTGGCTTGCTTTAGCTGGCTTTCCATACTTAGGACTGCTCTGTAATTTCTCCCCCATACATAGCTCTCACTTCTAGAAGCTCACAGGGGAGGCACAATGTTTCAGTAAAATTACTGGATCCCATTTCCTGCAATGTGCAATATTTTTCCATGGCATGCATTATAATGAACTGCATTTTTGGGGTTTATTTTACAGAAATAATTCACTGCTCATTACAAATCTTTCAACATGTGTATGCAACATGAGTTCCTAATATGTGGCCCTTGGTGTAAATTCACACAGGTGGCAAAGAGGGGAAGAAATAGGGGAAAGGGAGGAAGTTGAAAGAGGAAGAAGGAGAAAAAAGAAAGAAGAAAAAGAGGAAAAATACAGTATCCTCACCCACCTCTGATATAGCTCAACCCACATTTGGCTGTAAACCTGCCCATAGCTGCTGGTTGCTGGTATATCATTCCAAATAGATTAATCCTAAGGGACAATCATCATTGTTGCCCATTTTCATAATCAACATTAACTTGTTTTAATAAACCCTCAGGAGGGTTTATTTTGTTTAAAATAAAATATTTTGTTTTAGTAAATATAATCTATGCATCACAATGACCACAAAGACCACCCTCCAAGTGCCCATATTTTCCAGGAACAGTCCCGGATTTACAGAAGCCAGGATTTATAGGTTTCTGATTTGATCCTGGAATATCCAGCTTTTCCTTAAAGGTAAAGGCACCCCTGACCATTAGGTCCAGCCACAGACGACTCTGGGGTTGTGCGCTCATCTCGCTCTATAGGCCAATGGAGCTGTCGTTTGTCCACAGACAGCTTCTGGGTCATGTGGCCAGCATGACTAAGCCGCTTCTGGTGAACCAGAGTAGCGCACGGAAACACCATTTACCTTCCCGCTGGAGCGGTACCTATTTATCTACTTGCACTTTGACGTGCTTTCAAACTGCTAGGTTGGCAGGAGCAGGGACTGAGCAACGGGAGCTCACCCCGTCACAGGGATTCGAACTCTGAGCTTCTGTTCGGCAAGCCCTAGGCTCCCACGTCCCTTTTCCTTAGGACATCCCTATTTACATCAGACAAATGTTGGAGGGTATGGTAGGATGTCCCTATTTTCATCTGAGAAATATTGGAGGCTATGGAGTTATGCTAACCCTGAGCCAAGGTGCTACGTAACTATTCAACCTTTAGAAGACATCTGACATCCCTGTATAGGGAATTTTTTTAAAAATGTTTAATGTTTTATTATGTTTTCTATATATGTTGGAAGCAGCCCAGAGTGGCTGAAGCAACCCAGTCAGATGGGTGGGGTAT
Organism: Podarcis pityusensis; assembly: GCF_964106645.2. Taxonomy (NCBI): domain Eukaryota; kingdom Metazoa; phylum Chordata; class Lepidosauria; order Squamata; family Lacertidae; genus Podarcis; species Podarcis pityusensis. Next base: position 88,415,659 of record NC_138027.1, read on the forward strand.
CAATACTAAAATTATTATTATTACGGAAGAGGACATCCCTATTTTCATCAGAGAATTGTTCGAAGGTATGGACTTTTGTTCTGCTGGCCCCTAAACTGCAAGCTATGCTAGTCAAAAGCACATTCCCCCTCCCCATAGTTTCTTGGTTACTAAGATTTCTACACCCAGGGAGCTATTAGAGTTACAGCTCTGATTGTTATAATGACAGTGTTTGGCTCTACATCTAAATATTTATCTAGAACTGTTTCTATCTATAGATACACCAGTGTATTCTGCACCAGTAAATTGCAGAGTAGAAACAATTAGGTAATATATATATGCAAGTAAATATTTGAAGAGCAAGTGACTTAGTATCAGAGCAGGTGCCTTCTGTTCCTCCAAAGCCCTGGCAGTCTGTCAAAAGTCAGAGTCTTTGCCAGCTTCATTGTGCGACTTGGCACTCTGGATGCTAATAAAAATGCAAATCTTCTCTAGAAATCTAGAGCGGCTGGCACATAGCAGTTGATGCGGGAGTCTCACGCTTGCTGTCTCACACTTGCGCCACTTGACCTACAGTTATGGATTTCCAGACCCAAAAAAAAATGTATAAAGCACATTGATAATGGGGTGTAAATTTGTTAACTCTGTGCCACAGGAGAACAGAACCTGTGACACCAGAAGCAAATGAGTATAATGATGTAGAGTTTTCTACAAGGCCAAAGACCCCAGGTGCAAATTAAGTGACTGTGGTATTTCTACATATTCCCTGCTCTGGCAATGCCAGTTCCCCTCACAGGGAGTCAACGTTGTGGGCAGATCATGAGCCCGACCTGTGCACATGGGGCTTAGGTAGCTCCGCGCCACAGGTAGTCCCTGGCTGTGTCATTTCAGTCCGATCGGGCAAAGGGGGTGTGGCTTAGCCCATTTAAACAAGCCGCGGCCAGGCTCACACCCTCTTTTACCTCCCTCCCGCTTGCGTAGTTCTCCCTCCCTCCCTAAGGTTAGGTCTTCCTAAGGCTATGGACTTTGGTTGGTCGCCTTGGTTGTCCAGGGCACCTGGTGGGAATTTTTTTCCCTTGGCCAATTGGCACCAGCCACTTGCTTTTCCGCCTACCTCATAGCAAATTGTCACAACTTTGTAAGGTTCGGTGGTTAGGCATTGGAGTATTCAGTTGGAGGTGAGGGGAGGTGGCGGCCATCACCTACCCCTCCTATTTCAAGGGTATTCCGTTAAAGAAATCCAGGGGGGGTGTCCTCTGTCCGAAGCCCAGACGGGGGCCAGGGCCATAACACGACCCCTAACAGTGACCCTGGGGGAATTCCTAGTTGATGTGCATCAACAGGGCTCCCCCTATCGGTGGTTAGCCCTTACTAGACTCCTGGCAGGCAGGCAGGAGTCAGATATAGTCATTGGTTCCAGTGCCGAAGCCAATACCACTCACATTCTGTAATCAATAAAACTGTGGCCTTTTTCAGCCCATTAACCTAAATTCTGCTGTCAAGTGTCTTTATTCTACAATGGGGGAGGGTTCAGGACCTGGCCATGCAATTTGGACGGCATTTCCCCACTACTGACATCTTCTGTGAGATCCCCACAGTAAGAAAATAACCTCAGTTGGGGGCGAGAGTTCAGCAACCTAGTCTCAGTCACTGATTCTGAGCTATAAATTTATCCACCCATACCTTGCTATTTCAAAGGTTCAAAAACAAATTTTCTTAGCATTTTCCAAGAAAGCAAACACCTTGTATAAATAAACACCACAAAATAGAAACAGAAAACTGTCCTGTGCCCGTGCCATGACTCATAAAGAAGTAATCGTGCATCATCCACTCTTAACTTCTAAAAGAATTCACACCAAGAATTGTAAATACTTTAAATAATTCTTTCCCCCCCAAGTGTAATAGTTAAGATTATTGCCAAATGCTCCACAACTGAGTATCCGGACATATTGTAAATGTTAATAATAATAATTATAATAATTTATTATTTATACCCCGCCCATCTGGCTGGGTTTCCCCAGCAACTCTGGGCGGCTTCCAACAAAACACTAAAATACAATAACCTATTAAACAGTAAAAGCTTCCCTAAACAGGGCTGCCTTTAGATGTCTTCTAAAAGTTTGGTAGTTATTTTTCTCTTTGGCATCTGGTGGGAGGGTGTTCCACAGGGCGGGTGCCACTACCGAGAAGGCCCTCTGCCTGGTGCCCTGTAACTTGGCTTCTCACAGCGAGGGAACCACCAGAAGGCCCTCGGCGCTGGACCTCAGCGGCCGGGCAGAACGATGGGGGTGGAGACGCTCCTTCAGGTATACTGGACCAAGGCCGTTTAGGGCTTTAAAGGTCAGCACCAACACTTTGAATTGTGCTCGGAAACGTACTGGGAGCCAGCGTAGGTCTTTCAAGACTGGTGTTATATGGTCTCGGCAGCCGCTCCCAGTCACCAGTCTAGCTGCCACATTGCGTGGCGATTCCCGCCCCCTCCCAAAGATGGAATAAATAAAGACACCGGACACCAGAATTTAGGTTAATGGGCGAAAAATGGCCACAACTTTATTGATTACAGGTAAGAGCGGTATTGGCTTTAGGCATTGGCCCTATCAGACTAACCGGCATAGAACCGGGGAGGGTTAAGCACTAACAGGGGGAGGCCCCGAGATGCACATCCCTAGGCGCTCCCTGAGGGGTTTCCGCTCGGGAGCGCGCTTTAGGCCCTAGCCTCCATAGGTTTCGGATGAGGCAACGCCCCCCGGAGTCCTTTATCAGTCTACCCTTCAGCATTTGGGGGAGGTGATGGCGTTCCTCCCCCCAACTCATTTGCATAATAATACCCCTGCCAATGCCTAACCTCCAAAACCAAAGGTGTTGTGACATTTTGCTACGAGGTAGGCGAAAAAACCAAGTGGCTTCCAAAATACAGCCAATTAGCCAAATGGAAAAACTCCTACCAGGCCCCTTGCGGCAACCAGCCGAAGCCCATAGCAAAGTCCAAATGACAACCTAGAGGGTGGGTGGGTGGGAAGCTGCAGCTGGCTGAAAGAAAAGAAAGGGATGAGCATGGGCTGCCCCGACCTTAAAGGAACTCTCCTAAGCCTGCCCCCGTCGCCAGCCGATTGGCTGGCATGGTGAATGATGACTCCCGGGATACCCAAGTCCCACGGGGCTGAGCTAGCCCCGCGAGGATGTAGGTGGGTCCGTGAGCCCGCAACCCCCCCCCTCCTTATGTCGGGAGTGGCTTTCTGGATTAGTAGTTTCCGGGTCACCTTCAAAGGTAGCCCCACTACCTTTGTTTGTTTGTTGTGGTTCTGCATTCAAGTGCTTACATTATTGTTTCTCATGGTACAAAAGGATCATATATATGCCTAAGCCAACCATAGAGGATGTATATAACCAGGACTGGTGTAGTTCATCAACATCTGGAGTACACCAACACACTCCTGATGTATGCCATATATATGCTTGTGACAGCAAAGACCCCATTAAGTCGTTGGTCATGATCATAACTTTGCATGTACACTGTTCACCATAGTTTTTATACACTGTCTGGCTTCTGAAAACCAAGGTGTGTGGAACCCTTTGGTTTATAGTAGAAAGTTCACTGAAAACATTCCTTCAGTGTGCAGTAAAACAGAACAGATTGTAGATTAGTGTTAGGAATAATTAGGCAAGGGACTGATAATAATAATGGCAAGTATCTTCACACTGTTATATAAATTAATGGTGCCACTGTTTTTGAGACACTTTGTATGAAACATTGTAAGAGATAAATAAGAAGCAGCTGTACTAATTTGCAAAGGTCTGCAATGGGTGAAAACCTGTTTGCAACAGGCTAAGAAAGTCTCAGGTGAGTGCTAGGAGACTATTTCTTCCACTGTCAGTCTGAAATGGGAGACTTCAGCCGAGCTTTGAGAGCCAGACCAGCCTGTTGACCAGGCTGGGTTTGGCTTTACCTGCTCACATTCTGAGAATGCACCTGATTGTTCCATGGTTGAGCAGCTTCGACTGCCTAAAAGCAAAGGTACCTGTGGCTGTTCAGTCAGAAAAGTGTCCTTTACTATTAAAGTCTCAAGGTGATCACCAGGAAAACGCCTTCTGAACTTTCTCCCTACCTGCACTCAGCCTGCCACGAGAAAGAGCCAGGCACGCTTTGTTCCATTAGATTTGATCATCATTCAATTTCCCCTCCAGAGTCTGTGTATTAACAAAAAAGAGAGTAGTGGTTCAGTGTTGGGTTGAAATCACGACAGATGAGTGGTAGGTGTCATATGAGAGGCGTCTCTCCGGGGCGAGCCCCGGGAACTCTCTTTTATTGAATATTACAAACATTGCCACAGGTGTGCTTGTGGCTGATTGGTTGATACAAACACAAAGCATCTTGTTGCTGATTGGTTAACATAGGTACAAGGCGGGAATTACATATAACATCAATCACTGATAGATCAAAGGATGAGAAATGGAGCTGGAACTAGACAGGCATGAAACCTCCTAATTAAATTATAACTAAAGATTGATATTGAAGGAACATAACATGAAAGAATACAACAATCACGTTCCGTAGATGTGGTCAGCAATGCATTAAGAACAGGTCAGGATACACTGTTTCATGAACTCAATGGGAACTGTTCAGAACATTCTCAGACTCTTGTGCAGAAGCAGAGAAAAGATTATGAGCGAGACTTCCCAGAATGCAAGAGTTATGTGCAGTAAGAGAACTGCAGAAAGAAAACTTCCCTTCAGTTCAGCTTAGTGGACTGCTTCCATAACAGGTGATGGAGTGGATAGATATAAATAGCACACACACACACACACACACACACACACAAACAATATACTGCCACTTGAGGTTGTCCATATAGAGCTGACGTGTGGTAGGTTCAGGAATGTCAAAACGAATAACTTCCTTTCACAAAAGCCCTCTTTGTATGCAGAGGCGTAGGAAGGTCAGGTGGTACCCGGTGCGGAAAATTTCTTGTCAACCCCCCCTTGATTTTTTTTTGCCTGCAAAAATGGTTTTACGTTATTTCATATTTTCTTACAAAGGAATGTGGATTCTGGGCCTCTGATAACAAGTAGGCGACTATGGACAGATACTTAAATCTACAGGATGGATTGTGTTTTGGCTTATGTTATTTTATTTATATTTATTGTTTATTTATTTAATAAAATTTATTTTTAAAAAACCTGCAAAGTGGTTTACCAAAACAGGAAACACCACAGCAGTAAAATCAAGAAAAAAATAACAATCCTATTTTAAAGCATACGAATGCTAAAATATTAAGATTAAAATTACTTCAACTTCCTAAGCATCTAGGTATGCTTGCCTAAAGAAGAATGCTAGCAAAGGCACATGCTTTGTTGCAATAGGCAGAGGGTTCCAAAGTGCAAGTGCTGTCACAGTAAACAATGCAGTACAGATATTATGTGTAACCTGTAGTAGTAGCCAACCTAGTTTCTGATTTGATCCTGGAATGTCCCACCTTTCCATAGGATGTCCTTATTTTCACTGGAGAAATGTTAAAGGGTATGGAGTTATCTGATCCTCAAGCCATCTGAAGGGAAGCTTTTTTTTAAAAAAAAAATGTTTAATGTTCTATTATGTTTTTATAGATGTTGGAAGCTGCCCAGAGTGCCTGGGCAACCGCATAAGATGTGTGGGGTATAAATAGTAAGATTATCGTTGTGGAATGGAATGTCCCTGTTTTCATCAGAAAAAATGTTGGAGGGTATGAAATGGAACCTATATGTTTTCCATGGATGTTTCTGCCTTAAAATCATCATACTTCTGTAGACAGAGCCTGACAAGCTTTGTACAATAGGTTCTGAGGTTGAATTTTCCCTTGCATAATGATAATGAATAATTCACTTATCCTTTGCCTTCTCAAAGGTAGTTTCTGAATAAATAATTTGCTTGCAAGGATGCCTTTAGGTTATCCATGTAGCTATTGCAACAGTATATTGTCAGGTTTAACAAGTGAACAGGGGATGGAGAATGATCTTAAGAACATGAGAATTGCCTTGCTGAATCAGACCAAGGCTCATCTGGTCCTGAACTTTGTTTCCACAGCAGCCAGCCATCTGCTTCTGGAAGCTCAAAGGAAGACTGCCAGCATCTGGAACACTCTGTTGTATAGGGTCTCTCAGCACAGAGATTACATTTTGCCCACATGGCTAATAGCCAGGGCTTTTTTTCAGCTGGAAATCTCTGGAACCCAGTTCTCTCACCTCTCAGATGGGTGCCATTGCCTTTCTAAGAGAACTAGGGAGGCGTTCATTGTGAGTTCTGGCACATCCTTTTCTAGAAAAATAGCACTGCTAACAGCGAAATCTAATACCCCTATCATCCATTAATTTATATTTTTTAAAGGCTATCTGAATGACCACCATTACATCCTAGGACAGTTAAACCCCTAAATCAGGAGTAGCCAGCATGACACCCTCCATTTAGCTGAAATCTGCTTCCTTCTTATTTTCACCCATTGGTTCAGCTCCTTCCTCCCCTGGATCAACAGAGAACAAGTCTCTTGTGTTTTTTTTATTATTTATATTTTATTGAAGTGATTTCAATTGAAAGATATAAAAGTGATAGTGATACAGAAAAAAAAGAAGGAAAAGTAAGGGGGAAAGAATAACAAATATAAATATAAAAAGAATATATATATACATATATGCAAAAATGCAACCTACAATAGTCCCATACATTTATATAATTCATATTGTTATTATCCTAACACTTTGTAGCTTCATTTTGTATAAAGTCCTTCCAGATATTACCAAATTTATCCAGGCAAAGTCTGTACCTGTAAGCAGTCCGTTCATAGGTTGCGAGTGATGTCATATTGTCAATGCATTGATTAAAGGGTATCACATCCTTATTTTTCTAGTTCATCAATAACAGTCTCTTGGCCACCATTAGGGCACACAAAATCCATTTCTGTTGCCTCGCTGATAATTTCCATACTTCAGGTATATAGTTCAATAGAATATTCTCCCCTGAAAGATTTAACTTTTTCTGCACAGTCATAGTTACACAGTCCAGCACTTTCTTCTAGAATTAGTCAGTATAGAACACTGTACAAACATATGTTTGAGGGACAACAAGTCTTCTACAACTTCTGCATGACATACTACTGCTACGCCTTTTCTTAACTAGGCTTGCCATACTTCAAAAAGTGAAAATCCTGACACAAAAGTTGTTGGCAAAGTTGTTGAACCATAGGACCTTCAACTGTTCCTCATAAGGCTTTGTTTTGAGGCTTCTTGCCAAATAGGCGGGCCTTCTCTGTTCAAAGTACTCCAAATCTGTCCTGACCAGTGAAGGCTAGAGGGGATCTATAACTTCCTGTGGTCTGGACGCTATGCTTCTGTTAATGGGGCGAAAGATTTTGTTAGCTTTGTTAAGCAGCTGCATCACACTGCTGACTCATGCTGTGATGGCCCGGGAATCTGATTCAGAGGCTGAACCTGAGGATTCCCAGCCTGCACAGGAGTCCCTGCCTCCAGGGCCGGCTGAGCCGGGGCTGGGGCTTGAATCTGAAGGGCCCTCACCTGTGCTGGATCTTCAGGAGCAGACACCAGCTGAATCCGCTCTGGCTCCAGAGGTGATCGAGGACCCATTGCCTGCAGGTGCTCCTCTCTCAGCCCTGTCAGGGGAAGGTGAGGTTGCCTCTGGGTCCAGTAACCCTCCAGCCTCTCTGGAGCTGCAGAGGCTCAGGGTAGAGAGGCGGAGGGAACTAAGTTCTCACAGGAGGAGTGCTCGCCTTAAGGCCAGGAGAGGCGAGTCACCTGTAGGCCAGGACCGCCCTAGGCCTCAGAGGAGATAAAGGTCAGTCAGCCCAGTCCCTGGTTGCGGGAGCAACATTGTTGGAAACCTGTTCCTGCCAGCACCCTGAGCTTCTCTTCCGGAGTTCCTGACCACGCCCGGCCCCTTGCCTTGGACCCTGCTTCGCCCTCAATGAACAGCCTCCAGACCCTTGACCCAGGACCGTACTCAGACCATGCCGCACGGTAATCCCCCCCCCCCGGGACCAGCACACATGCTCAGTTTATCAATGAAGACGTTTAATTCCTTTTCACATGTACTCTTTTCGATCTAGTACATCTATACACCCAAGTTCACAAAGAACCCAGACAAATGCAGGCAGAACCTGACTCAGTTCAGCCATCCAGATTAGGGATTTATGTCACTCAAAGTCCTGTTGTTGAACATGAAAAATGACCGACGGGGGAGATATGGGGAGATTAAAAACATGAGGAAACTATTGCTCCTTTCCACAAGAATCAGAGGCGTAAAAATAAATAAATCCTGTGGAGACAGGTGACTTCCCATTCCCTCCAAAGGTTGTTGTTCTAGTTTTAAGAGGTACTTAAAACAAGAGGGGAAGTAATCCAACATTTTTCAAATACTACATTCCATGCCTTTACAAGTACAGTACAGTGGTACCTTGGTTCTCAAACACCTTGGTTCCCAAACACCGAAAACCCAGAAGTAAGTGTTCCGGTTTTCAAAAGTTTTTCAGAAGCCGGACATCCAATGCGGCTGTTGGCTATTGTTTCTGGAGCGCCTGCACGAATCAGAAGCTGTGCCTTGGTTTTTGAACATTTCGGAAGTCAAACCGACTTCCAGAATGGATTAAGTTCGAGAACCAAGGTACCACTGTATTTGGCGCTTTTGGTTTTGCTATTTATTTTGTATTTTTGAGGCTTTTTCGGTTAATTTGTTTTTGTGAATGTGTGGAACCCAGTTCAGCTGATTGATTGTGTGACTACAGAAATGGATAAAAATCCCCCCTCCAAACAATGACTATCATCAGAGCAAGTAAGAAAAAATAATAATTTTAATTTTCATAATCTACAATACTGTCTTATTTATTTTATAGTACAGTACATTGATTATTGCTTTCATTTTTAGATCAGTGGTCTCGTTGGAGAGTAAAATTCATGTTAATATTTTGATTTAGGGGTTGTTTTTAAATAAATAAATAAATATTTTTTTATTTATAAAAGTCTGGAAAGGATTAATCCATTTTGCATTACTTTCTATGGGAAAGCACGCCTTGGTTTTGGAACGCTTTGGTTTTGGAACAGACTTCCGGATCAGATTGAGTTTGAGAACCAAGGTACCACTGTAGAAACAAATCTTAGTGAGAGAGCTCATTTCTGCTGGTGGTTGACATCTGGGTAAGAAAACGAAATGTTCACAGGACCAGAAACCTGGATAGTTGGTTTAGTTATATTTGTGAGAAATATTGACTGCTCACCAGAGCTGATTGCTAGAAACATACATTTTTTAAAAAATAATTTTTATTAAGTTTCCATTTCCAAATTAAACATATCATACCAATTAGTCCAAATTGTATCAATACACATCATAAAGTCAAAATGTTTTCCAAATTAAAATTTTTTGTGGGGGGTACCCATGCTTCGCGATCGTCAGGAGTCCAATCATCCATATTTCTGCTGCTTTCATGTTTACAATGATGTTTTTAGTCCCATCTTCTCAACTCTTTGTCGTTACTCATTTTCCTTTTCAGTCACCTCCGAGTTCTCTCCACAAGTGGATTGAAAGAAACAGTCTTATTTATATCTCTGTGTGGGCTTTGTAATGCTCTCTTGTAGATCTCTCACAGAAATCCAATAGTCCAGGCTTTCGTTCGAGCAAACATTCGCCATCTTGTCACTCCAATTTCATTATCCCATCTTTCATTCACTTATTTCCACGACCTCCTCACACCTCCCTTTTTATATTCCACTTCTGTTAATTATTTCAGCAATTCCTTTCCATCCTCCTCTGTTTTCTATCCTATAATTATCTTAACTCATTCTAACCTTATTTTTTTCCTTTAATACTCTATTAACCTATCTGTACTTAATTCCTTATAATATTTCTACTAAAGCCATATAACTTCATTTCAACATTTTTCTAACATTCATTAATTTTACAATATTTCTGTAGATAATCTTTAAACTTTTTCCAGTCTTCTTCCACCAACTCCTCTCCCTGGTCTCGGATTCTGCCAGTCATTTCCGCCAGTTCCATGTAGTCCATCAACTTCATCTGCCATTCTTCCCGGGTGGGCAAATCTTGTGTCTTCCAATACTTCGTGATGAGTATTCTTGCTGCTGTTGCGTACATAAAAAAGGTTCTATCCTTCTTTGGCACCATTTGGCCGACCATGCCTAGGAGAAAGGCCTCTGGTTTCTTCAAGAAGGTGGAACATGTTCCATGTGCAAACTGCTCTGTGTATTCTAAGGAGCATGCTGGGAGTAGGAAACAAAAAACAAACAAACCCACAGTTCAGCCAATCAGTTTGAGAGCATGAAGGACCAGCTTCCTGCCCTGCATTTTATTATTAACATTGATGATGTTGCTTTCAAAATGTGGTTAATAGTCAAAATTAGTAGAAAAGTAAATGAGTGTGTATGTGTTGCCAATTTTAGTGTCTTTTGACTGACAGTTAATGCATTTCCTCACCACACATACTTATTAGAGAAACACCCCCTTTCCTAGGGATGGGGGGAATGTATGTATGCATGTATGTCTGTATTTATGACCTGCTTGCAATGAAACACCCCAGTATGAAAGCATACTGGAATAAGAATCCCCACTTAAAAGGCTTGTTGAAAAAGGAGGTTCTTCAATTGCGTGGACAGGCGGAGTCCCCAGATCCCACGCGGTCCCCCCGTCATGTGGAATAACGACTCATAACAACGTGCTATGGGATTAAATTGGCCACAACTTTATTAAATTTCAAATGTGGGTAGACCTTGGCTCAGGCATTGGGCGTTTTCCCTCCCCAGTACCCAGCCAGGGACCTAGGGAACATCAGGGTTATCCAGTGTGTGTGGGGGGGATGGGCCGGCTCTGGAGAACATATGTTCAAGCAGAGATAGCCGCCCCCGTTACGCCGCCGCCGCAGGTGAGAGCAATGACGACCTTTCGGCGTACGGTCAAAGCCTCCCTTCAGAAACCCCTTTAACGGGGAACCCTGGTATCGCCGCCCCAAAGAGGAAGATGGACTAAAGGATTCTGCCCAAGGCCTGATACCGCCAAAGTTGTGACGTTTTGCTATGGGAAAGGCGAAACCTGCCAATGCAGGGAAATTCCTTTCCGGCCCTTTGACAGCGACCTTAACGTAGCAGCGCCCGCATACCTGTGAAGAAAAGTTAACCTGCAAAACCTGTGAAGGAAAGTTAACCTGCAAAATAAGACATTACTGAGGGTGGGTAGGGTGGGAGAAGCTCTGGAGCCAAGTGAGGATTCCCAGGTAAGATCCTCCCTCTATTGTGTGGGCAGGTAATCCCTCCCCTACCTGGCCTGGTCTCCTTGGCAACGCTTCCCCCAGGTGGGATTGGACAACTGACTGAGGTAGGCGGAGACCTCCAGGTATCCCACCTGAGTGAAGGCAAACCAAGCCTATGCTGTTGGAGCCGCTCCAGATCTAGGGGCTGTGCACGTCCACGCAAAGGGCGCCCCCCGTTTTAAGCGGGGAGCGGTCGTTAATGTTGAAAAGGCAATGGAGATAGCATATGTCTGATATATACAGAAAGGGAGTCGTGAAGGGTAGTTTTGATTTTGTTTTTGGTGCTCAGGGGCGTCACCTGAGGGGGCCGAGGGCCCCCCGGAAATTTTCAAGGAGGGGACCAGGCCCCTTCAATATTCTGTGTTGTCATGCGCACATCGTGTGGGCATGCCACGTGACATGCTCGTGTCATGTGCACAAGACTCACAGTGGGCATGCAACTTATCAGCACATTGCACAGGGTATACGCCTGAAACAAGCAAGTCATGCAATGCTGGCCCCCTCAATCACTGGGGCAAGCTGGCACACCTGGTGGTTCAGAAAGAATTTGTGCCATGTATTATTATTATTATTATTATTATTATTATTATTATTTACCAACCCATACCCGCAGGTCTCTGGGCGGCTCATAGAATAAACTCAGAATATAAAAGCACAAAATAAATAATCAAAATGAAGACAACAACAACCCAATAACCCCCTCCCTCAACACATTTTTAAAGGGCATAGGATGTCAATAAGATCAACCAAAGGCCTGGTTAAAGAGGAACATTTTTGCCTGGTGCCTAAAGGTGTATAATGAAGGCATCAGCTGAACTTCCCTGGAAACAGCATTCCACAGATGGGGAACCACTGCAGGAAAGACCCATTTTCGTGTTGCCACCCTCTGGAAGAGGAGGAGGCAGCACACAAAGAAGGGCCTCAGAAGATGATCTCAGGGTCCGGGTAGGTTCATAGAGAAAGAGGCGGTCCTTGAGGTATCATGGTCCTGAGCCATAATAAGCCACGACTCTATAAGAAAGGTGTTTTACTGCCAGGACACCACAACAGAACAAGCTACTTCTGCAGTTTGGGAATGCAGAGTGTGTTTCGTGGGCCTGGGCTCATAGATCTTTGGTCTTAGGGAAGTCTTCCCTTGCCTTCAGTTTGGCTCTGCTTGTATTCTTAAGAATAAAGCAAATATTGTCATTGCACCACAAAGGAAATCAAAACACCACTTTTCTTCCAACTTGCTACAGTGCAGGGAAGTGGCGTCAAGTTCATAACAATATATGATTCTTGTGTACGGAGAGTGAGAGAGAAATAGAGAGATAACTGCCAGTTCCTATTCTTTCTCCCAAGAAAGATACTGTGTAGGAAATAGCATGATTAGATTGCTGGATTTTGTAAAATCCCCTTGATGATCTGGCACTGAACCATTTTAATACAAATATTCCCATCTGATGTCCTGCCTGTTCACACATCTGGCCTGTGCCAGAAACAGGTGTTGTTCCTTTTAGCTTGCCTTAGAGCTTAATAGCTGTGCTGTTTTCCTCCTATAAATGTTTATTCTGTCTCTTAGAGAACTTGTTAGCCATCATCTATCAGGTGCTCCAGAGATTATACCCAAGCACTGGAAAGACCTCAGCCCTTGATAGTTTAACAGTTGGCTAAACAACGTTCAGCACTGGAAAAGTTAGATGCAAAAAGAAAAAGGAAGCAAAAAAAAAAAAAATGTGCTGGAAAGTTCACTAGGCAGGCACACAGAAGCCAACACTTCACAAACATTCATGTTCTCGGGTTGCATACCACAGGGTAGCAGAGATGAACCTGTGGACCACTTACTATCAAAATGGCATGGTTAAGGGGCCCTGACTTGGTCAACAGGCAGGAGAGAGCGAGACTGTAGGGAAATCCTGCACTTCATAGTTCTGTCTAGTACAACTGATGGTAATAATCTCTCCAGGCATCCAAAGGAGAATCTGCCTTCTGCTGTTTCAATGGCTGTGTTAGCAGAAACTAGAGCTGTGCTAAAATCGGCCTTCCAACTTCTCCACACAATTTCTTAATTGTTCTTTTGCCTCCAAGGCTGCATTTTGTGATTGGTGTCATTCGCATGCCTGTCTGAGAAGAAGCATGAGAACCGGATAGAGTCCTATATGTATGTACTTTGTAAGGTACTTTCACTTTTGCCTGCCTGTTCTCTCTCGGAGTTGAATGAGAGAGAGCATCATGATTCTGTGTCTGTATATAGTGTACATAAATATGTCGTTTAGATCTATGGATGGTTCATTCTTCTTGCTGTGCAATGCCAGAAGATTAGTGTGCATCTTTCATCTGGGAGATGTCACTGAAGGGCACACTGGAATGAAGGGACATGCCATTCCAGAGTTGTGCTTACCGGGAGGACACTCAGAAAGGTCAGGGAGACTGAGGGGGCCTCCGGGCAACCCCAGAGCGTCAAAAATCACAACAGTTTAACTATCCTGTGTGGTTTATTATTCTTATTATTATTTGTAGTAGTAGTAGTACAGTTTCCAGTTCAATATGATAAGCAACTATGTGATCTAATAGTTAAGTGATGGGCATCTGCCTTGAAGGTCACTGGGTGACCTTGCATCAGTCACCATGCTTTAGCTTACCATATCTGAGACTAAATGGGTGATGAGTTGTGTGTAAAAGGTAAAGGGACCCCTGACCATTAGGTCCAGTCATGGCCAACTCTGGGGTTGAGGCACTCATCTTGCTTTACTGGCCGAGGGAGCCGGCTTATCATATATGTCATTGTGAGCATCTCGGAGCAAAGTCAAAATACAATGTAATACCTTAAACAACCACATATTTTCCATCACATTGTATTTAGGTACAGTGGTACCTCAGGTTACAGATGCTTCAGGTTACAAACTCCACTAACCCAGAAATAGTACCTCGGGTTAAGAACTTTGCTTCAGGATGAGAACAGAAATCGTGCGGCGGTGGCGCACTGGCAGCAGGAGGCCCCATTAGCTAAAGTGGTACCTCAGGTTAAGAACAGTTTCAGGTTAAGAACAGACCTCCAGAATGAATTACATTCTTAACCCGAGGTACCACTTCATAAATGTACTTCCTGGAATTATTCATGCACCACCATGGCTTTCAATGCCACCCTGCTCTTAATTCTGAACAAAAGTATGGGAGCAGCCCAGCTTCCAGAAATTTAACAGATCAGATATAAAGTAAACTAATATCAGAAAGGCTACAGCACATTGATGAATAACGTTTTTAATTCTTTCTTGTCAGGCCAATGTGATTGCTTCCTTTGATAGCTTACCGTCTGAAATGTCATACATGAACCTGTAGGCAGCTTAATGAATCCAGTAGTATGCATGTATTTATTTAGATGAATTTTCCATTTCTTTATTTTCTAACATTTCTTTATCCCTTCAGGCTTTTGCAAAAGCCATTTATTTGCCCAATGATCTGTTAAGATGACGTAAGACATGGGACAGGCACAGAGGAGGAGATTTCAATCGATATTGTACAGACCCTGCAGCAGAGACAGCCTTCTTTAAGTTACAGAAGCTGAAGATTATGAACATCCATCTTTTTGAGACTCCTTCTCGGAACCTGTGTGTCAGAAATACCCTTTTACCTTTTATGATAGATTTAGACTCACTCATATATATATATATATATATATATATATATATATATATATATTTCCAGTATTTCCAGTCATACTTTCAGAATGTTTTTTTTGGGGGGGAGAGGTGGGGTTGATAGAAAGGTACAATATTCTGCTACATTTATGTCCAGATGTTTTGATTGACATAGCATTACACACGTATGTTACATGACACCTTTTACAATTACTTATAGACATTCACAAGTGGTATCTTCAACAAAATGTTTCAGTATGGAACAACTCCTATTCAGAACACCAACCAGTTTCTCTCTCCCACCTAGATTTCTGTCCCAACTTCAACTGTCAGCATTCCATCCTCACGGATGATGATGATGTCAAATTTAGCTTCATACAGTTCCACCTTTTCCCCCAGTCTTAAGTTCATTTCTCCATAGTCCCACTCCCGTTTGCTATTTTTCTATTATTTAAAAAGTCCTCATGAAAATTCACCAGTGTTTCAAGGCAGATTTATCCTAATGTACACTTCCTTGTATGAATTTTTGCCTAATATACATATTTTTGCAAATCAATTCCCCATAATACAATGCATTTTTGCTTGCTTTTTTCATTAATATATTGTGGGTTGTTATTGTTTTTGCACACTTTGTCCAATAACATGCATTTCTGCACCTATTACTTGGTTGGAAAACTGCATTGTAAATTCAAAGAATGTGAATTTTCAAGGCTTGCTGTGTTTCAATTCACATATTGTTGTGGAAAGTACAAATTAGTTACTTAAATGCAAACTGGATGTAATTTCTCTCCCATCCCTAGTCCTCATTGACCTATTTCTCCAATTCCATAAGAAAGCTTATGTCTTATGCTTTCTTCCTAAAAATATATTGACTTCTGAAAAGCTTGAGGTTTCCCCAAGCCTACTGATACTTTCCACTTGTGTTGGAGATAAACAGCATCACTGAAAACAGCGGGAATGAACATTGGAAACAGTGGGGATGATCCAACACTCTTCAGACCTATCCAGAAAAAAACATTTGTTGAGATTAGGTTTAATCCCTTTTAGCCTGTGGTCTAAACATTGATGGCAACCGCTAAGAACAAACTCAGGTTGCTTGAAGAATTCAGTATTTGTTTATTCCAACACAATAACCTGATCTAGACTTTCTGGAGTAATGTTCAGATTGGAACTTTCTTATCCACTAGCTTTCTCACTGTTTCAGTGCAATTCTTGACTCATAATTGTTGTAAATGCAGTTTGAGAGAGGAGATTGCCCAGAAGTGAATATGGTCCTTGAACTGAAAACCAAAGCTCATCTACACATTTGATTATATGCATCACAAAGTAATGTAAAATGAATTTGTAAATTGAGTTTGCAAGCCAGCCCACAACACTAGTACATTGATGAGAACCAATTTCTTTTTGAAGGGGGAGAGAAATGGAACCCTAATTTTTACTGGCCACGCAAGGCAGTGCTAGATGAGAAAGAGGATGAGAAACATGCTCGCCAGCCACTCCCAGTCCTGAGTACATGGATTAAGCATAGTGTCAGTGGATGGAGCCAATGGACAAGGAGAAATGCAATAGCAGGACTGAGAACCCAGCTAGTCTTGCAACTGACCAGAATTAAGATTGCCAGTGTAGTGTGGTATCTTTCAAGAGCTGGCATTGGGGAATCATAGAATTGTAAAGTTGGAGAATGTTATGTTTCACAATCTACCCAGACAACTATTGTTATGGTTCAGGTATATAAATGCATCTAATAAATAAAACAAAGCCCAAACCCTACAACAACCTCTTAACTTGAGTCACTAGGCTGACAGATAATATCTCACCTAAGGCTGTTCACAAAGTTCATATTGACCTCGTTCCTCCCTGGGGTCTTTCACAGGACCATTACAGCTCTGACTGCCTTAACTTTTTGGGTTTATATAAGTAGCAAAGGGGCTGTGTTTCTGAATAGAAAGATGTAAAAACAAAGAAAAGATGCTCAGGGCAAGATGACAAATAGCAATGCAAGGTTTACTTCAGCAAGCACATGTTGGGAGGAGAGAGAAACAGCCTCTGATTCCCTACCAATGTAAATAATCCCAGTACAAGAAAGCTGAACTATGAAATTAAACAGCTGTATGAATATCCCTGAGCATGTAAACATGCCCCAAGAACTGGCACTCAAGCAACAGCAAAAATAATGCCTTGTAGATTCTCAGTTCCCTACTGTTCTGTGCACATTAGGCCAATAGCAAAATGCTTGTCTACCACATTTCCCTGAAAACTCTCCATGCAAATCTCTCCTTACTTGTTTCTGGAAGTCCGGTAAGGGGGGGGGGAATGTGTGTTTTAATGTCCATTCTACACCCTCCCCCAATTCTACCTTTGGGTTCTGTATCAGAGGGACTCACCTTGGCCTGAAATCAGAACACCTCAGGCACGGAGGGTTTCTATTTTATTTTATGTAAAGATATATTGAGGAGGGAAACTAACCTTTTAGAATTAACTTTTAGTACATATCGATTTCATGTCAAGGGTTTGTGTTCTAATGCTGCCTTATCCATCACGAGTGTTAATAAGTAGGAGAGCTCTGTGGGGACGGAGCAAAAGAAACAGACCGAAAAGGCAGAAAAAGGAGAGGCTTCTGAAATGTCCAAGCAGGGGACACGAGCTACGCTTCCTATATTCTCCCACAATTTTTAATAGTGAATCAGGCGTTTTCTTGAAGCTTCTCACTCAGTATCTTAATGCATCGCCCCTGCTTTTGCTGTATGTTATCTGCTAATTTTCCTTTCTACTTAACAGAAGCAAAAGGCTATTGAGGTAATTATTGTTTATCTCTCTTCAAAGTACTTTCAGGCATGTGGTTTTTAAAGTAGTTCGGCTTGGGCCACTACAATTCAGGCTGTGGCTTGACTCATTGAGCCCAGAGGAGCCATTTACACAGTGCCCCTCTCAATAGTGCTATGCTATCAATTATAGCCTCTGCTGGCAAGAGGCTTTTTCCAATTCAGTCTGGAGGCAATGCAACCTCACCCCTGTTGCCTATTTAACAGGTCCAGAAAGGACCTGGGCCATAGATAATAATACTTTAGCATTTAAACAGCATGTTTCACATTTTCTCAAAGCACATCACATATATTCACTCGGTAACTCCTTCTGAACTTTCTTCTTTGTGGGGAGTTTGATTTCATTTGGGAAGATGGGGAGGAAATAAGCCCCTGATTTAAATACCCAAAGTCCTTTAACAGTTAAGATTGCTGAAAATGGAGTCATTACCAAAATTTGCGGGTGCCCAGCCCCTTCATGGGAAATTTTGTGGTTGCTTGGGTACCCAGGGCCCTGGGGAGCTGGCACCTATGTAGGGAAGCATGAGAGAGAGAGAGAGAGAGAGAGAGACCCATTATGTAGGCTTTTCAATAGGGCAGTTTAGTTGAATGCAACCTTTAGTGAGCATCTCCTTAAACTCTTTTATCCTACAACCTTACCTGTGATATGCTAAGGACTACAACTGTTCCATTTCTCTCTCCCTATCCCCTTCATTACTGATCTGGCTACACTATTGTGTGCGCTTCCTTTTTGTTGCCTCTCTGTTTTTATTTCAAAATAAAATACCTTTAAAACAAAAGAGGCTATGAAACAAACTGTTGACTCACTGCAGGCTGCACTGTGTGAAAATGAGAACTTGGAGAAAGAGGGAACTGTGCTGCAAAAAGGAAGATGGGAGGATGCTGAACTGGAGAAACTTCAGTTGAACTAGGGTCTTATGAAGGATAAAAGAAGATTAATTTGTAGGCCAATTCATAGTGTTGGTTGCTGCTTAATGATGCCCTAGCTAACCAACAGGTGGAACCATGTTTGGAGGCTCTGCGCCAAAGGCCTTTTCAGTGGCAGCTGCCCATTCTGGAACTTGACCAGTTATGGAACATCCTAGAAGAGTTTAGTTGGCCCCCTTATTCACTGTATTTTACGTGGGCAATAAAACATTTTTATTCCACCACACTTTTGATTTATTTCAATTGGAAGCAGCTTCCCATGCTGGGTGGAGCTGTTAGGCCAGCTTCTGAGCAGGTGAGTCACGGTTGCTCACTAGGAGAGACAGGCAGGTGGGCAAGATGGTGGTAAGGTCAGCACAGTGCAAATGTGCTGGCAGGAGTGCTGGATGGTGTCAGCACTGCTCCAACTCCCCCTCCCAGTAAACAATATCAACCCATCTGGCAGGAAGCTGCTGAGCTGCTTCTAATTTTATTTTTGCTGGCGATGGACTATTTTTTTTAAAAAAAATGTTGTTGTTTTTAATGCTCCCTCATTTTAATAGTGTTAAGATTTATTTTAATGTTGAAAAGTATGGGGGGAGGTTAATGGACCCAAAGTGTACAGATGTATTTATAAAAGAACATAACCAGCAACACCTAACCAGCAATCCTGATTGATAACATACCCAGTCATTGCACAGGCAAAACATTACTTACTGATAGACACAATGAATAAAACTCACAGTCTTCTTTGGTTTTTGGAAATGACCTCATAAACTAATGGAACTGTCACAAGAGTGCGAAATAAAACACCTAGGGGTTTTTTTAATCATAAATGGAAATGTTTCTCTCAGCAAGCCATTATGTTCTGTGTTTCCATTAAATAATAATAAAAAAATCTGTTGACATATAACTTGACTGACTCTGCAGCAAATTCTTTGCAGTCGTAGCCTGAAGTAATATGTGATAATGAACTTGAAGGAATCCAGCAAATGATATCAACAGCAATGTAGTGGTTAGATCAGGGCTGTTCTTCAGCTGGAACTCTCTGGAACTCAGTTCTGGCACCTCTCAGGTGGGGGCCATTGCCATTCTAAGAGAATGAGCGAGGTGTTCATGGTGAGTTCCGGCACCGCTTTTTCTCAAAAAATAGCACTGGTATTGACAAATAAATGAGGAGAGCTAGCTTCATATCTCTACCAGGCCATGGACACACTATTTACCTCTCAAGGTTGTTGTGAAGATAAATGGATGGAGGAAAAATCATGCATTAAGCTCCAGCAGAATATAATGAAATGGAGAGGCTCAGCTATCCCAAAGGTATAACTATGTTAGGGAGCTAACTATTCAGTGCATCCATCTGAATGGCTTCAGGTTGCCCACCCTTATTCCAGACCTTGGGAATCTTGGGAACTGCTGTTCTGGGGAGGTGGAGGAGTGGGTGTCCATTCTTCTCCATCACACAACCATGGTTTCTAGGATTTGTTAATTTGTTCACCATAATTTTCAGGACTCAGTTTTGAGTATAAATAATTGGTGAAACTACTGACCATAAAGCTGGCATAAGCTTGAAATGATAACTGTTAATTTAGTGGCACACTTCTCAAGCTGACTTCCTACGCTGTTGCTGTAGAGCTTGAGTTTTTGCCTTGTGTTGAAGTTTTAGGAATGCTGTTATTGTTTATTGCTGCTGCTGCTGTTGAACTACACACCCACCCACCCACACTTAAAAAAGTGTTCAGGTAGCAGATTATTTGCAGTCTTCTGTCTGACACTAGCCTAGACTGACAAATAGTCTGACCAGGTATGAGCCAGCTCCCCATGTTCCTCTGATAGTTCTCCTTCACACTTCTCCATTTTTATTTTTTTTAATGTATGATGAAATTGTGGGTGGGCGAGATCTATTGTTCCTTGCATTCTTTTTTTGTGAGGAGTGGGGCTGACAGTGACTCCCGCAGCAGTCAGTCTTTTGAACACTATAATGCATGAATGAACCCTGAAAGAATTATTATTGTTTCTCAATGTGCATTTGGTTCTTCATGGTTCAAAGAGCTAACATGGAAAGTGCAAATAAGAAAATTAGTTCATACATGATCACTGAATAGTGCAATTAAAAACAATAACTAACTATGTCGAGGCAATGAAACAGCTGTACGTTCCGAGAAATTAACAGACTCTGCTTTCTTTGCAGCCTGCATTAATGAGTATACAAAAAAGTGGTTTTATTAAAAAAATTTACAATATATCCCTCTAGAGTTTAGGTTAATATTGAGCTGTGAGATTATCCACAGAGACAAACTTTTAAGAATTTCCTTTTGAGGCTGAAAAGCAAGAAGTTAATCAATTGTTTAAGATAAATGTGATTTTTAGAAGGGACACAAATTGCAGTAAACAGAAAAGAGTCCTATTGAGTCCATGTATGATAGCTATTTTTCCTTTCCTTTTTTTCCATTGCAGCTTTCTTTAAATAATTAATATGAACATAATTCAGCTGTAATGTCATAGCAGGGAATTGAGCTCTCTTTTCAGGGCAATGGCATCCCTTTGGAAAAATGTTCCCCATTAACTTGAGCCAAAAAGTCATTTTGCATGCCTGTAAAAGCTATAGCTGGATTTGCATTTTTAATTCACCTACGTTAATGATAGAGTTGCGTATTCCCTTAATTGTGAGCAAAAGAGTTGCACATAAGGATGCAATTTTCTTAATGTTGGACAAGCTTCCAGTGCATTACAATAACACTTGATGCAACAAGATTAATAAGAGCCTAGTTCTCTTGTGTGTGTTCTCCCTTAAAGACGAACTTTAGAATATAAACCAGGTCTAAAGAGAAGCAGACTAGCAAAGCAATCCTAACTATAGAAAGTCAGCATGGTACCCCATGCCAAATTCCATTCAGGAGGAAATTGGGGGGGTGGAGGACTTACATTCCCATTTTTGCTGGCTAAATTATGCTGGGTTGATAGGTCACATGATCAAGCTGATGAGGGTTTGGAATAAGTGTAAGTCTTTCCTTGCCCATCCCCCCTTTTGCATTTACACTGTTCTCTAAGATGGTAAATGTTGATGTTTTAGGTTTTTCTAAAAGAAGACACACTGTAATATGCTATTTATATTTTGATGTTTGGATCTAAAGTATTGTTACAAAGCAAAACGACCAGTCATCTTTTTAAAAAAACAAAACAAAACAAAACTTTTGCCTACACTCCCAAGAAGACTCGAGACAAGAAAGATGGGTAAACAGGATATATTTATTAAAATCTAACAAGTAATGATTCAACCAAATTAACTAAAACCAACAAGGTCTGGGCAGTGAGGTGGAAAGATGGAAGGATTTCGATTTTCCCGTCTCCCCCCCTTACTACAGGCTCCTTGGGTATGTGAACCTGACATGCACACTGTGGCTCCAATGGCCAACATTCACCTGGTTGCACCTGACAGGCCCAAACACCAATCTGGCTCTGATATGATTCAGATATTTTCCAAAATCCACTCACCCACCTGGACTGAATGCCAAATAGCCAAATCCAAACAAAAACACAACTCCAGTCACCCAAACAACACCCAACTGTGTGAAATAGGCGAAGAACTTTGTCAAAGATGTATAACTTGCTGTTGAAATGGAACACTCAGGATGAAACGGTGAAATCTGCTATGATTAAATGGGCACAAGATGTTGGACATAACATTATGTTTGCTGACTGGGAACAGTTGTGGACCACAGGTATGAAATTTACGGCATGTAATGCCTTAAGAGAAAATATTATGAAAATGATATACAGGTGGTACATAACCCCAGTCAAGCTTGCAAAAATCTACCATTTGCCCGATAATAAATGTTGGAAATGTAAAGAAACTGAAGGTACTTTTTTTCACCTTTGGTGGACGTGCCCAAAGATTAAGGCCTTCTGGGAGATGATTTATAATGAACTAAAAAAGGTATTTAAATATACCTTCTTGAAGAAACCAGAGGCCTTTCTCCTGGGCATAGTCAGCCAATCGGTGTTAAAAAAGGACAGAACTTTCTTTATGTATACTACAACAGCAGCAAGAATACTCATTGCAAAGTATTGGAAGACACAAGATCTACCCACACTGGAGGAATGGCAGATGAAAATGATGGAATACATGGAATTGGTGGAAATGACTGGCAGAATCCGTGACCAGGGAGAAGAGTCGGTGGAAGAAGATTGGAAGAAATTCAAAGACTATTTACAGAAATACTGCAAAATTAATGAATGTTAGAATGATGTTGGATTGAAGTTAAGGGGTTTCTAGCTGTACAGGCTAAAAGAATATGGAAAAATTGGTTTTAATATGTAAAATCTAAAATTTAAAGTTATATTATATCAAGATTAAAGATTAGGATTAAAAAGGAGGGAAAGGAACTGTTGGACTAACATATTTAACTAGAATACAATAGAGGGAGGTAAGAGGAGGTCCGAGAAACAAGTAAATGTAAAAGAAGTGAGGAAAAGATGAAATTGTTTTTTAATTGTTTTTTCCTTCTTTTTTCCTTTGTATTTTTTCTTTTTATTGTTAATTTTTTCTTTATTAATGTGGCTTTTTTTCTTGTGAAATTTTAATAAATATTATTAAAAAAAAAAAAGAAATAGGCAAAGAAGACATGACACAGGCCAATTAGTGTTATTGTTGTTTAGTCGTTTAGTCGTGTCCGACTCTTCGTGACTCCATGGACCAGAGCACTAAAGGTCTTCCACTGCCTCCTGCAGTTTGGTCAAACTCATGCTGGCAGCTTCAAGAACACTGTCCAACCATCTCATCCTCTGTTGTCCCCTTCTCCTTGTGCCCTCCATCTTTCCCAACATCAGGGTCTTTTCCAGGGAGTCTTCTCTTCTCATGAGGTGGCCAAAGGATTGGAGCCTCAGCTTCAGGATCTGTCCTTCCAGTGAGCACTCAGGGCTGATTTGCTTAAGAAGGGATAGGTTTGATCTTCTTGCAGTCCATGGGACTCTCAAGAGTCTCCTCCAGCACCATAATTCAAAAGCATCAATTCTTTGGTGATCAGCCTTCTTTATGGTCCAGCTCTCACTTCCATACATCACTACTGGGAAAACCATAGCTTTAACTATACGGACCTTTGTTGGCAAGGTGATGTCTCTGCTTTTTAAGATGCTGTCTAGGTTTGTCATTGCTTTTCTCCCCTTCATGGATCACTGCCTTGCTGTGGCAAAGGGGCTTGAATAACTCAGAGAAGCTATGAACTATTCCGTGCAGGCCAATTAGTGGCACCCCCTAAATTCCAACTCAGTCCCCTCAAAGAAGGCAACTAGCAGAGCCTACGTTGGAAAAGGAGTAGGATCGTGGGTGTCTCAGTGAGAAGAGGGAAGAGGGTGGGGTGGGCTTAAATAGCCTGATCTCCCTATAGCAATTGTGCCGCCTTGCTCCTACAATTGAGGGGGCCAGGGACACCAGAACACTGTATGCACACTGCGAGGTGTGTGCGTGTGACATCAGCACACTCCACGGTGTGCATGCATGACTTAAACACACCCGCTGAGGAATTTTGAGGGGGCCTGTCCTATTCCTTGAAAATGTTTTCCTGCCCCCAAGTCCCCAGCCCCCTCTAGATGGCGCTCCTGTCCTATAGGACAAATCTCCCCATGTGGTTATCCACATTACACCTGTGGGTGAGCCCATCTCTCCTCTTATTGCAGGGGAGAAGAGCGTGGCAAATGTGTCCCTTCGCATAGTGGGAAGGAATGGAATTTCCAGGTGTCACAAGAAGGACTGTTCTTAAAACAGCTTACCTAATTTCATGTTGGTTTTCATGATTGCCAGAAAGGTCTCCCTCATGTTGCTTTGATGCGCTTCCTCGTTCTTTTGCTTGCATGCATATTGCTTCTTTTCTGTACCGTTTTCCTCGGCACCAGTGTTCTCGGCTCTGCCAGCCTTCTCTGCCATTAACCTGATTGGTTGTTGTGACCTGTGTGATTTAGTTAATGCGTCATGTGGCCACATGTCACATGATAACATCATACATGCTCTGAAAGAAAATCACTATCAGATTAAGCAGTAGTGAACGTAAAGAATGTGAAAAGTGCCAGCAGTAAGCAGCGGTTGGGGGAATAAAATAGTTTAGAATAGCTTCAAAATTGCATGAATTTTATTCCAAACTTTGAAGTGAAATACTGACGGAGAATATTTAATGAACCCCTAGATTTCATCTCTTGGTCTACCCTTGACTTAGAAGTCAAGCCGTTTGGGTCCCCTGTGTTGTATTGCCCTGAATCTGACAACATAGTGTTTCACTGCTATGAAGTTTGTGTGGCTTTTTAGTGTACCACATCCTGTAATCTGGGAAACACTTCATCAGTGTGTAATTAAAAGACAGAAGTATAGAAAGCATATCATGCAGAAATACCTCTTTAGCTGAGCTGATGGGGGAGAGGGCAGTATTTAGTTTTTGGTGGAATTTACTTAGAAGCAAAAACCTGCCAATGCTTTTATTTCCACTTTCCCACCCCGGCCACATTATTATCACCAAGAGAAGACATTGTAACTCACAAAGATTGGCAAGTCTTTAAGTATCTGAGAATGTTATCAAAGCAGACAAATTTGGAATGTCCTTTGGTATTTGCAAAAGGTATCACAGTCTAGTAATTTGGCATGCCCAAGGCAGCTGGGATTGACATCATAGCACAACCATTTGGCATCTACATACGTAAAAAGATCCCTTAGGTACCAGAAAGGAATGGATACTTTTCTACTCAGTTTATCTCTAGCAGTACATCCAACAGAATCTTTTTTTAAAATAATAATAATAATAACATAACGCCTCATTATAGGCTTTCATTAAAATAATAAAATCAGGTCAGAACACCAAAAGCCAGCTAAATGCTTTCATCTCCCATATCTTGCATATAGCAAATTCAACATTTTTGCTTTTAAAATATTGTTCTTGCACAGCTGGAGAAGGCACAACAGCATTATAATAATATCCCCGTTTTAAGAGCTACTTCATTTACATGACAAACCCCCTCGCATATAGAAAACACAGATGGGAGTTGTGGGGTCATGGCAGCACCATCCCCACTGATGATGTGTTTGCTATTTATGCCCCCTGCCAGCTGTTTATTTGTTTCAGTGAACCATTCAGAATTCCAACCAGTTACTCAGTCAGGATTTCACCCACATGCAGGAGCCTTCTGTACATACTGTAGGTGTTTGTCAAAATGTGTGCCCCACAGGGAACATGGTCAGCAGGAACACCAGAAACTTGGGGCAGGGTTCTCCCACTCTTATGTATGCTTCAGCTTTGGGGAGGGAGGTTGTCTGAACACTCCTTTGGTTACTGGTGGAACTCCTCAGTACCTGGGGAGGGATGGTGGTAACTGTTTGAAGACAGGAATGGAGCCAGAGAAAGAGAGAAAGTTGCATGGAAAGGGGGGGGGGGGTAAATTAATAAAGTAGTAGTGCTCATGATGGCTACAGCACACCTGAATATGCACTGGAATAAGCAGATCCTGCCCAGGAGGGAAGACTAATTTAAATGTAGAAATGAAACCTATTTTGTAAGACCACAATATGTTAATGTTGGTGTACTAATCCTAATTGCCAAAAGCAGTGTGCAAATGACTTCTCAAAATTCTATACACTACTTGTGGGAAGAAGAAAAATTGCTGTAAATTTTATTGAATTCTTCCAGAAGAAGGACAAGCTCCCAGATGGGTAGGTATTACCATCGGAAGCAATGATAGCACAGCTCCTTTCTTCCTTTTTCGACATCAACAACAAAAACTGTGCTGACAATCTGGCAGCCATTTTGCATCTTCCACAATGTCCATATTTATAATTCCTGAGCACCGTGTATGTGTTGTGGCTCACACACACACACACACACACACACACACTGCAGAAGATATGGAGAACATTCAGTTCTAGGAGACTGAGGAACATAAAAACCTTGGTAAATATCTTAGACATTTCATGTAGGCCCAGAGCCACAGATTTGGTCCATGGCAAACTTCTAACAAATTGTTGTTCCACGTTGAAGGCTTTGATATACTGTATTAATCTTCTATAAACTAGCAGCACAGATATAAGAAGAGTACAGGAGAGTGCAGTGGGGAAGAGCAGAGCAGTGTAGATTTGGGAATTGTCAATATTTGTAGCAGAGGAAAGTATGTTGTGGTTTTCTATGGATGAGGAGATTAGATGACTGGGATCTGTAGACAGTGCAAGTAACAGCATATGAATAGAGGGCTAAGGTGATGCATAGATGTCAGCTGCAAGTTTGTTGTTGTTGTTGTTGTGGTTACTGCTGCTGCTACATTTATGGACAAAAACACAGATTTCAGTGAAGGTATCAGAGTCATCCCTGGGGTAACATAGACTTCAATTATTATTTTTTAATGTACGACTGGGTTGGTCAGTAAGCAATAGTGGACAATATGGTGGAACACAACCATGTACAGTACCTCATCTCCAAAATTGCTGCTACTAGTGGGAGGTTGTCAGGGACTGGGCAGAGGAGGAATGGTAGAGACTGCACCCCCAGCCTGACCCTTCCAGAGAAGAGAAAGACAGCTTAGTTTTACAACAGGGGCTTGAGGGAGGTCACAGCTCAGAGGCAGAGGAGGGGGAAAGTTTGGAAATAATGGGAAAGGAGGAGGAGGAAGAGGAAGCACCAGGGGGTGACAGCTGATGGACACAGTGTCTTTAGAAAGCGTTCCAGACCTCCCTCTCCCAGAACCCTGTGAGCCTTGAAAGTAGGAGAGCAAAGAGCTCTAAGACAGGGGGCACTTATCAGCACCTGTAGAAGAGACGATGAGATTGATGAATGAGGAAGTGGAAGAGATGGAGGGGGTGGAGATTCACTTGAGACAATGCCATTATCCAAGAGGCTGGGTTCTATAGCATCTCTCTGTAAATACTGAATAAAAAGTGGACGGTCTGTAAGAAACATTTCCTTGTCTTTGTACGTTCCTGGACAACTAGCCATGGGAGTCACTAGTAGCAGCCTGCCAGAGATGGATTTAAAGGGTGGTTTGGGCCACATTGTGCTCCACTGGTTTGAGTTTATTTCATTACCTATATCATGTTCCCATCATTTTTTAATTGTGTCAAGTGAGATTGCAGGGTTGTGGAATAGTATATTGTATATTGTGGAGTCACTGGCAGCAGCCTGACAGAGGTTGAGAGGGAGGGAAGAGGCAGCAAGGAGGTTGGCATGGTGCAAATGCACCAACAGGAGCACTGGCTTGGCTCTGCCAGTGCGTTTACACCATGTCAACTTTGTTGCCACCTCGAACCTCCCCCTCTAGCACCCAGAAAGCAGGTGCAATGCTCTTGATGTAAGGTCAGGAGAATGGTGATGCCCCACCATGCCATCTACTAATGACCGTAGACTCCCCAAAAAGTCTGGGCATTTTTAGTAGGAAATTTGAGATGTGGACCTGGGCATTTCCTAGCTTCACACAGCACAACTGTATGTGATGCTATTGGGCTAGAGAGAGAGAGAAATGCAGTAAAATCCTGGTTCAAAGAAGGCTATCGTAATTATATTCTTTAAGTAGTGCCTATTCCATCTCATACTCTTCATAACACTTTCTTTCAGATAATCCTACTGTGGCATAGTCATAAAAAAACTGCTTCCTGGTATGGGCATCCCCCTTAGGACTAGCTTCCTGTACTGTGGTTAATCTTTTTCTTCTTTTTTCCATTGACAACATAAAAAATTCTCTTCTATACTTCAGAGCAAAGCAATTTTATTTTAATGTATTTCTGCTTCATTTGTATAACAGAATCTATCCCGGTTTTATATCTTTGGCAGAAAGATGAAATATCAGGTCTAATCTTTTCTGTAATTTAATGGGGATCCAATACAATCCAAGGACAGTGAATAATGTAAAATCCTATATTTTACTCCAGTAGTAATATTTAGCTCTGGCTGGAGCTTCCTCAGCTCATTCATATTGAAAGAGAGATGTAAGCAAGATTGGGAAAGCCATGTAAGTAATCAAATGCTTAGCTCTGATATATGGTAAGCTGTTGAAGAGTAGTTACTGTAATTATAATTTCTTTTTATGTCCAAGAAAGTTGGCAACAGTAGATTTGTACTTTCATGTTTCATCTGTAGGTATCAGACAGATAGATATATTGGATTTATTTTAATTACTTTTCAAATGAGCATCTAAGGCTATGCTTAACCGTATTGTAAATGATCAACAGAAACATCAGCCTTTTTTAGTGATGTGAGTTATATTTTGAACATGGGTAAAAAAAAAATGCTCAGCGTGAATGAAGAAGTAAATTATCATATTTCTGAAGCCTTTAACAATTCCATAGATGTCTAAAGAATGGTTTGAGACTAGAAAGAGAATTGCACAATATATTTACTTATGGAGAATAGTATAGCTACCTTCAGGACAGATAGTTGGATTCAGAAGAGTTTCTTCTGAGGAGGATCTTATTTAACAGAGGGACAGTGCTTCTTATTGGGTAGAAACAGCTTACACCAATGAAGAAACCTCCTGGATCCAACCCAGGTTGTTCACAAGTCTTCGTTTCCATTACAAGGTTAACATCATTAAAATATTGCTTTCATGGCCCATGCCTAGTAGGCTACAATGTGGTCATGGCAATTGGACAACACTTCTGGTGGCATTTTCTAAGCACGATGGCACATTGGAAGAATGCAGTTGGAAATCTGCACATAATTACACTGATCTAGGGGCAGCCATTTCCTTTTCAGTGTCTTTGGAAAGGAAATGTAAATGATATCATTTCTCTTCCCAAAGGAAGATACTGAGCTTGCTGGTGCGATACTGATAGCTCAGCTGTTGATCTATAGCAGCAGTTCTTAACCTGTGGGTCCCCAGATGTTATTAGACCACAACTCCCATCATCCCTGAGCTCTGGCCTTGCTAGCTAGGGGTGATGGGAGTTGTAGTTCAACAACATCTGGGAACCCACAGCTTGAGAAAGGCTGATCTATAGGAAGGTAGGGAGGGAGGTGGGTGGGTGGGTGAGCAGCCACTTTGTCCCATCTGATATGCCCATTATGGAAAGCTTCGCAGGCAACCTCTGAAATACTGGGCTGATAGGAAAGAGGACAGCTGTCCACTCTCGTACCTCTGAAGGCCTTAGTACCACCATCACATTAGTTCCTATGGTGCAGTTTACATGAGACTCTGGAAGCATAGGCAGTGCATACTGCCTCTGATCTGCTCATAACTTGCATCAAATGGGTGGCACTGGTTATCTGCAGTGGGCCCCTTAACCGAGTAGGTGCTAAATCTTACTGACATCTGTCCATGGCCATAGGTAGAAAATAATATTAGCCTAAAATAATAAGTAAGTAAATATAAAGAGCAGAACTTTGGTTGCAAGACCTTTCATTCTGCCACTTATTTATTTAAATAGAATGATACGCACACATTTGTCCAGAGTGAGTGAACTGAATCTATCCTTCTACCCAGACCCCCGCTCCCATGTAAATTCTAATCCCCATAGCAAATGGGCTTTATAATGGAAATGTTAAAACAACCTACCTTAATTATCTTAGCACGAAGGGCCTGGTATGCTTTAATATCCTAATTAACATGTCACTTTCAGCTAATACTGTAATGATTAGCTCTGAATTATAAGGTCACAAAAGGTGAGATATGTCATTGTTCCGAACCATTTTCAATTACTTCATTCTACTTCCTTTGAAACTTTTCTTATTATTGATGTATCCCAGGACTGGCTCAGTAACGGCTTTGCTCCTATTCCAAGAACTTTCAGATTGGCTATTTTGGTCTGTCTTATTTATCATCCTTACTTTTTAAAAAACGGAATAGACTGCACTTTTTGGCTGCTAAAAGCAAAGAGGAGTCGAAGCAGCCTTGTTCTACATTTCCAAATATGCATCTACGCTTAGTTGCTGAACAGTTGTTATGCAGGTCATTTTCTTGGCAAATGAAAAAATAAATAAATTCTGATAAATGGCCCACCTATTTTCAAAGACCTTCTTTCTGCAGTGTATTGTTTCTCCCTTGTTTCTCTCTCTCCTTCCTCTGCTTTGACAGAAAAAAATAGGATGCATTGCTAATTCACTTTCACGTCATGTAAATCTCTGCAACATTCTTTGATCTTGCATTTCCTATGCCTTTATTCTTACATTCCACAAGCTGGATCAATTATTTTGATGAAAATCTCTCTCCTGATTGTCTCTCAAGAGCAGAGTTGTCTTTACCACAAAGAAACATCAACCAAGCTACATAGTTTATCAGCCAGAAGTTAGGGTTTTCAGGTCCAGATTTTCACTGGGCTGTTTTATATATAGTTGTATAGAGAGGCATATTCCATAAGGGGCAGTTCACTACAGTGCCTTGATGAGAAAAGGCATGGTTGATGCTATTGCCTAACCTAGGTAGCAAATTAAGGTTAGGGATGCATGAACCTGTCGATTTTGATTTCCTTCCATTTCTAATTTCTCCAAACTTAGGTCCAGTTCACAAAATCTATGCATCACTTTCTTTTTTAAAAAAGAAGCAATACAAAAGTTGTGCACATTTCTTAGTGTGCGTCTCATAATATACTCATTTTTGTATGAAATTTCCTTAATATAATGCATACGGCATGTTATTTTCATGAATACATGCCTTTGTGTACACATGTACGTAGTGTTTTTGGTGTGTGCACCCTTTCCCTAATACACACCTTTTTGTACATTCATCCTCCCATGGTGAACTGCACAAAATTCAGAGAAATGCAGAATCAAAGGATATATAAGTTTTGGTTTCTGTATTTGTTTGGGAAGTGCAATTTAGGTGGGGCAGCACAAATTTCCCTCTCAGCCCAAGGAAAATTTCACCAAAGTTTTCTCAGAAAGCAGCTAATCCTATATATGTTTTTCATTGGAGGCAATCTAAGGCACTGTAGGAAATATAAATGGTGGCAGCTCAATGAACCTCACCCTTATCAGAGCTCCTAAACTGTTATTGTCTACCACAAGTTAATCTTCCCAGAGCTCATGGTGGGCTACTGAAGTAGGGTGTAACCCACCCAGATGTGACTATTCTGATGGCTCCTTCAAACCTGGAGTCAACACTATCACATGGACTTGTCTGGCCAGGATATATGAAGTCACTAGCTGTTCTTGCCAGTTAATTAATTAACTCATTGCTATTGACCACACCATGCCAGAGCTGAAGGGTGACTTTGAATAGCATAGCATCATGTTCTGTAACAATATAATCATTTGACATTGCTCCGTATTGTGAATATAATGCAAGATAGCTGACATTGGATTTATTTTCAGGTTTTAATATCTCCATAGTTTCTAATTAAGTTGAAACTTGGAACACCACTATACAATTACCAAGAGCAGAGAGACAGCACGGATTTCATCTTAATGTAATATTTATCGTGTGCCACTGTATTCTCACAAACGCCTGAGATCAAGCCAGCCACATCGGGTTTGCAACAGTCTGAAGATTTTCACCGTTCCATTGAAGTGAGAGTTCACCACTGTTACTACCAACACCAGAGGTGCGTAAAGATGGGTTACTTACCTATGTTCTTTCTTGTAACAGATGCCCAGCTACATATTTCAGAATAAGTTATAGCTGCTGCTTGTTCTGGTATCCTTTATGGATTACAAGGGAAATCATTGATGACATTTCTCCACGGGATTTTCCAGAAGTGAATATGATGAGTTTGGAGGATATTGGCAAGGTGAAATCCATGTTGATATATTTCGGAAATTGAAAATGTTCAGTAAGACTGCTAAATATCTTAACATACCTAGTTGCAAGACATTCCAAGCATCAGTATGTTTCTTTTTGGACACCATATGAATCAAATTATCACCACCACCACCATCTTGTCATTACAAATACTTTCCCAGTGGGATGCACATCAAAGTGTAGATCCCATCCACATTCTGCTCCAAATAATCATCCATAACTGTGTAAGCACCAGAGCACTTGGCCTGCTGTTGGACTCGTTGACTAAATTCCATTCAGGAACTCTATCCATGCATTCCATTCACATTTAACACAAATATGTAAATGGAAAGTGGGACAGGAATTCTGCCCCCATCTTTTCAGCTTCTTACTATGATGTTGCTGCCAGATCCTAAGAAGCTCTGGGTGAAGTGCCTTTGGGCACCCTGTGGCGGGCAGCTGGAACCTCAGCTGGGCACAGTGAGTTATTGATTGCCACCATGGCTCTATCACATATCCCTCACTGTCTAGCATTAATTGGGGATCCCTGGGCTGTTGCACTTGGAGTTCTGTCCCAATGGTCAACCCTTATGTTTTGCTTTTAGAGACCAATTAACTATTTTAATGCATAGCTTCCATGTACCTTTTTTAAAAAATCTGATCGAGGAGATGAAAAATGGGCATACATGGGTTTGATCACAACAATTCACACATGGTTGAAAATTAGATCTGATGCTCTGGGAGTGTGAACAGCAGCCATGCAGTGTTGCTGATACGCTGATACTATGTGTTGCATAGATGGCCCATTATAGAATCTCCTCAAACAGGTGCCTCTAGCTTACAGCCTATGTAATGCTTGTACATACGCAGTACAATCACATCTCATACATGTTTAAGTTGTGTAATTTCAATCATACATGGCTCTTTAAATAGAAATAAAAACAAATGCAAACAATACAAATTAAATCATAATAAATCAAAATAGTGTTTTGTGTGTACATGTAAAGTGGAGG
Organism: Podarcis pityusensis; assembly: GCF_964106645.2. Classification (NCBI taxonomy): domain Eukaryota; kingdom Metazoa; phylum Chordata; class Lepidosauria; order Squamata; family Lacertidae; genus Podarcis; species Podarcis pityusensis. Next base: position 88,448,967 of record NC_138027.1, read on the forward strand.
AGGGGCAGCTGACGGCCGAGACCAAACCAGTTTTCAGACATTCAAATGAATAGATCTGTATAAGGAATCCATATATCAGGGAACTCACCCTCTTCTTTATGTTTATGGAAGATGACCTTCTCATACACGGTCAGTTGAGTTATGTCCTCTGTCCACTGTATAATTGGAGAGCGGTTAGACTTTTCCTTCCAGTAATGAAGAATTCTGTGTTTCGGCACCACTAATGCCCTTAAAGTGTCCCTCTGTCAGGTTCATGATTCAATTAAATCTCAAATGGCTGTCCAAAATCATAGTCTACGCATGGGGGGGGGAACCTATTTGTGGAAATGAAACGTAAGTTGGTAGTACAGCTTGCCAATTATTTATTAAGCATCATTGAATTTTTAAAACTATTAGTTCAAACATTGTCTTGTCAGTGTAAACTATCCTGAAAAAGCGTGCATGCTCAAAACTGTCATCCTTTGGATTTCTAAGCAAGTTCTAAGATATTTCATTATATATGTTTCCTATTCCCTGTTTCCTATTCCTTGCTTCCTTCCCTGGGAAGGAGCATATATGTATATGTGTGGCAGGAGTGGTAGATTGCAAATAAGGGCAGCTCTGTGATTTATGTTCCCAACGAAATAGAGATAAAATTATATGCTCAACCTTAACTTCATGTTTCATGATTTCCTCACTGTATAATTTTGCAACCTTAATGTCACATTAATGTGGTTTATTACATTTAATATATTCTATTATAGGTGTGTTGTATATGTTTAGTGAAGTGAAAGCCTAGTTATTTATAGATTCAATAAGCAGTAAACTCACCTCTTGACCTGCATTCCTTCAGGCATTCTGATTAAAGATGGCTGTTGGAACGCTTCCAGCTTTATTACTGGTGAGTGCTGGTCCTTTTTGCAGTTGGCCAGTTTACTGATTTCTCTAGATGGTAAAGCTCACAAAATGGATGGCTGGAAGAACCATTAATAAAACCTCTCACTACAATTCTCTTTCAGCTTCTCACATCAAGGTGATTACAGGGCAAGTTAATTCTCTCTCTCTCTCACTCACTCTCTCTCTCTCACACACATTTTCCCTTCAGCATCATCAGTTAGTATTTTATTTCAAAAATTAAGCCTCCATTCTTGGAACAATTTAAAGCAGAAAAACAACAAAGTCAATACGAAGTGGCGCCTAATAAATAATCTAGTAGGATTTATTTAGGTTTGATCTGAAATGTGTCAGTACTACACATTTTTTCTGCCCCATTCACAGATGGTGAAAATTGGATATTTTGGTTACTTCTGGGTGGGGTGCAAAATGAGGTAAAGGGGTAAAAATAGCAGCGCTTTCCAGGGGTGATGGCAGTCTTTTCCAGTGACAGACACAATTTTTCATTCTACAATACTGAAGGAGATATGTTATGTTACATTATCATGTAGTTTTGCTCCCAAATATTTATTTATTTTAGAGGGGGGTGGATAACGATTTCTTTAGCTTGTGGCTATGAAGAGGACTGCCGCCACAACTTTGATGGTTGCAGTAAACAAAATAAAAGAGAAGCTAGTTTCACCTCTGCTTTCAGACTCTGCTCCTCTCCAAAGAAACCATAATATACATTGTCTTTTCATTACCCAGTCTCTACAGTAATATCTTCAACAGGGACTCTTCGTGGGCTCTCTGAAAGATGGTGCATACACCTTCAGAAATAATATCAGGGAAAAATTTGTTGTTGCAGTGAAGGGCTTCCAGTTGTTGTTCCAGTGGATGGCCTTTGTGGTGGTGGTGCCCCTTCTGTGGAATGCTTTCTCCTTGGAGACTAATGGGGCACCTCCTTTAATATCATTTCAGCAAGAGGCAGCAATTTCCCCCAGGCTGTCTGATCTGATCTGTTTGGGAATGCAGAGCACTTTTATGCTGCTACATATTAGTTTTGCCTCTTCTGGTTGCTTTTATGCTGTCATTTCAAGTTGTGTTACCTTTAATGTTTCTGTCTTTGAATTTTTATTTGATTTGATTTGATGAGGGACAGGATATAGATTCCCAAAATAAATACACCTAATTATTGTGACCTTCTACTGAACACACAGAAGAAAGGACCCCTGTTTTATAACAGCTGGAGACTTGCAGGGAAAGTGCACTGCAGAGTCAAGACAGGTCAAAGCAGAGAATAGACAAGGACAGGACCTTGGAGAGCTCCAAGGGACTGCTGGCTGAACTTGTTTTCCTCTTAATAGGCAAACTTTGGCCCTCCAGATTTTTGGCCTACAACTCCCATGATCCCTAGCTAACAGGACCAGTGATCAGGGATGATGGGAATTGTAGGCCAAAACATCTGGAGGGGCCGAAGTTTGCCTATGCCTGTTCTTAAGGTTCCTACAAGAAGATGCTGACAACTGGAGTTTTATATAGGCTGAGGAGACCTAGAGTGTAGTAGGAAGGAGACACTGACAGGGTGGTTAAAGGGCTTTTGCCTTATTTTGCAATCTTTGTCTTCTGAGAGACTAGGGTACTGCAAGAGGCTTGACACCTATAAGCTAACTTAAGGAAGAGTGTGGTTCTGATAATGCCAAGGTTGCAGCTTCAATACCCATATGGGACAGATGCATATTTCTCCATTGCAGGGCGTTGGACTATATGAACCTCAGGGTTCCTTCTAACTACAAATTCAGGAGATGATAATTCCCTACCCTTTACTCTCTGCCCAGTGCCTGCTGAAAAAGTGAATCCAGGATATCACAGGGCCTCCTGAACCATGGGGGGCGGAGCTGAGATGAAGGAAGGAAATGGAGCATTTCCTTCCATTAACTTCCAGGAGTGCTCTGATGGTGTTTCCTGCTTGGCAGAGGGTTGGACTCGATGGCCCTTGTGGTCTCTTCCAACTCTATGATTCTATGATTCCTTAAGTTAAAGTTACCTTAGGATCCCATACCAATTTTGAATGATTCCTTCATTAGCAGCCCCTGCACACCACCCTGTTTTATTCAGGAAGGCTGCAGTTTTTCGGGAGGTGCAGATGACTACAGAAAATAGGAAGGGATGCGAGACTTTCCTTCAGTGAACATCCTTAAACTAACTTAGGATCCAAGCCAATGTTTCACAATGTATCTGGGCTACCTGCTGCATTCTTGTCATTAGAGTGAGGGAAGCAGCACTTTCCTGAAGAAGTGAATAGAATTCCTCCCAGAGAATTGTTTTTGAGCAAAAAGGGGAAATGTGATAACGGTCTGTGGAACCCTGGGACACAGTTTGAAAACTATTGCCATAGGAAAGGGGGAGAAATCACTCTCTTAATTCCATTGCATAGGTGCAAGTTAGCTAGTGATCAATGTGGCAACATTGTGAAAGAATACTCTAGTCTACTGCACTAAAATTAGCCATGATGATATTCCTGTTCACATCAACAGAAATCTTACTTCACCTATAGCTTCTCTGGAGGCAAAAGCTGAAATTATTGGAAGAATTTCAAGATCAACACCAGAGGAGTGTGAAATGTTTGTAGTTTTTACTATCACTATCAAGCCTTTGGAAAAATATTTGCTAAGGGAGAGGGAGGAATCGTTTAAAGTGCAAACTGGAAGGCGTTTAATGTCTGGTAAGGAATAGGTATTTTGGCAAGCAACTTGAGGCTTTTAATGCCTGCTGTTCCAAAAAATATTGCAGAGGATTCACATATTATTTACTCCTTTTTCCATTTGGTGGAAGTGAGAGGGACCTCTCCTGTGACTGCTGCTTTTAGTTTAGTCTCCAGTCATAATTAATACCTTTTAGTTTTGTTGTGCCTGCCAGTAGTTTCGAAATGTTGCTCTGGCATTTTTTCTTATAATGACTCTTGGCAATGGCATCTCAGTGAAACACTCAATACTGCTCATAAATTCTTTCTCTGTGTGCGACTTTAAGTGTGTGTGTGATCCATGCTCATATGAATGGTCACAGTAATTGAATTGTAAGGGTCTTGTAAATGATTGCCTTGATTGATAAGTTCAACAAGGGAGACCTTAGAAGCTGTCCCTTTAGAGGTGTCCCCCCCCAAAAAAAATATGATGACAGGAACTTTTTAGCAGTGGCACCCACTTCCTACAGGGAATCTTGTCAGATGAAATCTGTTGTCGTATTTAGATGGCTGGCACTGAACTTCCTTTCTATACGAATTTCTATAGTCTATTTGTATTTTGTTTCCCAAACTGTTGCAGGTTTTAAAATGATAATGATTTATTTGGCTGGATCTAAATGTTGCCATTTCTTGTTTTCTTATAGTTGTAAGCCACCCTATGGACATACTGGTTCATAAAGGTTGCATTAAATTTAATCAACCATCATTGATTGATTTCGGCCAAGGCTTACTGGTGCTCAAATGTATCACTTGTTTCCATCCTTTGGGGGGGGGGGTTAAATGAAGCTTTGGTGACAGTGCTCCTGAGCAGGTATAGAGTACATTTCCTTAAATATTATTAAGAGAATGATGCCAATATTATTTACGGGTGTCTACTGGCCATAAGAGAAAAGAATATTATAGCTGTCAGCAGCAGTGAAGCTGGTATTTTTGAACAGCACTGTTTTCCTTGCTTTCTACCCTGCAGGGCTTTTTTCAGCCAGAACTCACCAGAACTCAGTCCCAGCACCTCTCAGGTTAGCAACATTGCCTTTATAAGAGAACAAGGAAGGCGTTCATGCTGAGTTCTGGCACCTCTTTTTCTATAAAAATACCATCGAACCTCGCCGTGCTTTCTGCAGCTGGTTGCCAGAACAGCAAGAGACAAAGATGCTTCGTCTTTGTGTTTGCTGTGGTTTAAACCTTTTTAAACGTTTGATTAAGGCGCACAATAAATTGGCAACTTCTGGATCCTGTGAGATGCTGTTATCAGAGATGCTTACCCTAGCATCACCTCAGTGTTTGTGTGACATTGCTTCTTCTTGACACAAGCTCACCATAGCCTTTATTTATTTGTTTGTTATGGTGGGAGAATAAAACCAGTGGGCATCTTTCTTACCAATCTCATCTTAGGTTTGTGTCCAAGTGACCAGGGGAGCAGGGAGCCCAAACACAGAGGTTTGGTGTGTAATGCCAGGGCACTTGAACCACATTCTCCATCCAAGATTGCTGAGTGTTGACACCAGCAAATATTTGATCCAGGGGGGAAAATAATCACAAGTTTACCCTGCAATAATAAGTGTATATGGACTGAGCAGAAGATTCATAATTTGCAGCTTTTATTTTTCCTTTCTGAAGACGAGTCATGGGAAAGGGGGAGGAATCTCAGAAATGTGTGCTACAGTATAAATAAAATTGTTAACAACTCTCTTTTCAGTGGCAGTATGCCTTTTCTATTTAAATCTGTCTTAGCACACATTTAGTACAACCAGATGATGGTAATTGCTAATCCTGTCTTCTGTAGGGTGTAGGGTCCTTTGAGTATCTGCAGATTTTCACGCTTAATACTTTTTAGAGCTCACTTAGGAGGTGAGCACATAACATTGCTTAGCATTATGTTAACATTTCCCTGGCATTTATGAGTGCTGGGCTAGAAGGACACATTCAAATGACGATGGGTTTTTTTTGGGGGGGGAGTGCTAATAACTGGACGTTAACATTTTTACTGCATCATACAAATGTTTAATAATTACGATTCAGCCCATGAGTGGGCTTGAAGCCATATGATTCCCCCCTCCCAGTTGTGGGTGTTTTTCCTCTTTTTTTTGCATAACATTGTAGAGCTTTCTGAGTTACAAACTGAGATATGCGTACAGCCCAGTTTTGGGACAGTGCCCAGTAAATGTTCTGTTGTTTTTGTTGCTGTGTTATATTTATTAAATTTATTAGTCACTTTTTTTGCAACTCAAAGTGTAACCATATGATGGTGATCATGAGAGCCTGGGGATGGTATCAGAATCAACAGGTTTTGAAAGGTGCTCATGTGTTTGTTCAGCTTTTGCTTTAGGGCTGGATTATTTGCAATGTTGCAAAGAAAGGGATTGCTGCCATTACATGTTCACACCTTGGAGGACTAGACACATGTTTGTTTGTGTTCTATGAAAAGAAATACAGTGGTTACAGATGCTTCAGGTTACAGACTCCGCTAACCCAGAAATAGTACCTCGGGTTAAGAACTTTGCTTCAGGATGAGAACAGAAATTGCGCAGCGGCAGTGCAGCGGCAGTGGGAGTCCCCATTAGTTAAAGTGGTACTTCAGGTTAAGAACAGTTTCAGTTTAAGAACAGACCTCCAGAACGAATTAAGTTCTTAACCAGAGGTACCACTGTATTCTAACTTCTATGAAAAGCAATATTCCCAGGATTCCAACGAAATTCACAGAATTGCAAAGAGGTGACTTCTGACTCATCAGCAGATTAATGTTAATTAATATTAAGACATCCATTACAACTCCCCCCCTCCCCTGCCAGTTTGGTATTGGCAGAAGAAAGTTATATGATGCCTGGGGGGGGGGGGGATAAAAGTAACTATATATTGCCAGTTACAATAAAGATGTAAGTTGCCTGGTGGGAATGAGCAAGGCAAATGGAAACAGATGATGGTTTGAGACCCATTTGCAGCGTCATTTACAAGGCAGTGGCAACCTTTTCCTAGATACAGTCCTGGGTATTTTCACCTCAAAGTACTGAAGGCAGCAGGGGGCAGACTCCTGGGTGGCTGCTGCCAGCCAGAGTATATCATATCAATATGGTTGGACCAACAGTCTGATTCAAAGTTATCTTTATATGTTAAGGGATCTCATGGCTCACATTAGACACTTCAGTGTATCTCTTCAGAAGTACTGTTTTGAGGGACAGGGGGCAGACGGTGTGGAGGACTCCCTGGTCCTGAATGGGGTAACTGTGCCCCTGAAGCCTGAAGTCATTTTGGACTCACAGCGGTCCATGGAGGCGCAGGTCAATTCTGTGTCCAGGGCAGATGTCTACCAGCTCCATCTGGTATGCAGGTTGAGACTCTACCTGCCCACGGACTGTTTTGCCAGAGTGGTGTATGCTCTGGTTATCTCCTGCTTGGACTACTGCAATGCGCTGTACATGGGGCTACCTTTGAAGGTGACCCAGAAATTGCAACTAAGCCAGAATGCAGCAGCTAGACTGGTGACTGGGAGTGGCCGCTGAGACCATATAACACTGGTCCTGAAAGACCTACATTGGCTCCCAGTATGTTTCCCAGCATAATTAAAAGTGTTGGTGCTGACTTTCAAAGCCCTAAATGGCCTTGCCCCAGTATACCTGAAGGAGCGTCTCCACCCCCATCATTTTGCCCGGATACTGAGGTCCAGCTCCGAGGGCCTTCTGGCGGTTTCCTGACTGCAAGAAGCGAAGTTACAGGGAGTCAGGCAGAGGGCCTTCTCAGTAGTGGTGCTTGCCCTGTGGAATGCCCTCCTATCAGATGTCAAGGAAATAAACAACTATCTGACTTTTAGAAGACATCTGAAGGCAGCCCTGTTTAGAGTAAGGTTACCAGTTTTTTTTCAATGAATCCAGGGACACTTTTCAACTTCCTACTAAATGGATGGATTTTTCAGGGGACTGATTTGTAAATTCAGGGGCTGTCCCCAGGAACCGGGGACGTCTGGTAACCTTAGTTTAGAGAAGTTTTTAATGTTTGATGTTTTATTGTGCTTTTAATTCTGTTGGGAGCTGCCCAGAGTGGCTGGGTGAGGTATAAATAATAAATTATTATTATTATTATTATTATTATTATTATTATTATTATTATTTATTTATTTATTTTAAACAGCATCAGCCTGATTTATATGCTACTTATTATGTATGTTTTTTATATATGCTGCTTCTAGCATTTTATATATGCTACTTCTGAACAAACAGGTAAAAACCCCTAATAATTCAATGGTAATTTCAAACATTATGCAGAGACAAACTCAGAGTCCACAGTTATGACTCAATTAGTAAACCAGTATGATACACATGTACGCTTGAAGCATCTTAGATGAAGTTCACCTAAAAATGTAATATGTAAAATGACCTACATAGGGCTCCCAGTAATAATGTTCTACTTATTGCAAACACACACTTAAAAAAATGTAATGAAGCAGTTGCCCTTTTCATCTTCAAAATCCTTGAAATGGTTCCTTGTGGGGTTGAATGGTTATTCTCTCAGAAAAATGCATGCAATCTCCGCCCTCCCTCCATCTAAAAATAAAAAAGTAAGATGAATTCTAGTGTCTACAATGTCTTGAAGAGGAGGAATGGCAAATATTTAACATTTTGATGAGAACTTTGTGTTACTTTTAGCACATCTTATTATTGATGGTTTCAGGCATATATTCTGAAGGAGCTGCTTCAGTTTATCTGGCTGAAGCAGAAATTTCCTTTAAAGAAAAGGCTAGGCACACAGTCTTTAATGGCCGTGTCTTGCTAAAATTAATAGCTTCCTAATTACATGTTTGTCTGATCAGCTCTCTGTTGTGGAAACATTGTAAAAGCAGTCTGATTATATGCATTTTGTTCATTGTGAACTATTACAAATTCCTTGGCAAAATGCTTAACTTTTGAGTTTTTAGATTATTTCTTTTATCAATATGCCGAACATGCAGCTGCTCTGTTGGTTGTGTTTTTCAGAGCAATAAATATAAAGGAAATTGGAGGATAGTCTTTTGTTTGTAAGAATATATTCAAAGCTCCAAAGGGGACATCAGTCACAAACGTTTAGTTATATTGACTCCTTTGAAACCATAATATTTGATTATGGTTGCACCTTTTGACCTGGCAAATTGTGGAAAATTCAAACATTTACCATATCCCTGTAGCAAAGTAAGCAGAACATGCTATGGACATTGTATTTTCATGTCTACCAAGTTGTACCATTTTAACTGGCCAAGTGCAGCAATACATTTGGGATACATTAGTAGTAGTAGTAGTAGTAGTAGTACCCCTCCTATCTGACAGGGTTACCCCAGCCACTCTGAGTGGCTTCCAACATATACAGAAACATAATAAAATATCAAACATTTAAAATACTTTCCTATACAGGGTTGCCTTTAGAGGTCTTCTAAATGTAGAGTTACTTATCTCTTTGACATTTGAGAGGGCATTCCACAGGGTGGCCACTGCTACCGAGAAGACCCTCTGTTAATTTTCCTGCTTGCATTCTGTCTCCCTCTTTGCAAAATGATAGATGTCCCTTCAATATTCAGATATCAGAATAAAAGTTAGTACCTTTATTTATGAAATACTTTTATGTTACAAGTTAACTATTAGATTTAACCCATTTATTCATTAATAGCCATACCTTGGTTTTCAAATGCCTTGGGAGTTGAACAATTTGGCTCCCGATTGATTGAAAACTGGAAGTGATTGTTTCAGTTTTCGAACGTTCTTTGGAACCCGAAAGTCAGACGTGACTTCTGCAGCTTCTGATTGGCTGCAGGAGGTTGCTTGGTTCCCAAACATTTTGGAAGTTGATTGGACTTCCGGAACAGATCCTGTTCACCTTCCAAGGTACCACTGTACATTATTTTTCCTGACCCTCCTCCACCGAGAATTGTATTGTTCTCCTTCATAGTGTTCTGTGAGGTGGATTAGATTTGGAGAAATAATGACTTTCCCAAGATCACCCAGTAAACTTCATGGCTGAGTGGGGATTTGACGCTACCCTTTGTCTGGCAATCCAACGACTATATCACAGCTTGATCCACACCCATTTCCAAAGGGACTAGGAAAGAAGATAACCACCAACTGCGTCAACAAAACATGAATGCAGAAGATAATTCATTGGCGTTGTGCTGTACTGGTTATTCTTCCTATATAATTGAGCTTGGGTTGCATAACAGCTAAGAATGTAGAAGTTTATATTCCATGTTTCCACAGAATTCCAGCTGACTGAGACCCAATCACCCACTATCAGCTATGACTAGGCACATTTGCCTGCATCACATTGTTTTCTTTTAGTGCAGCATTTTCCTTGTCCCCTAGGAACTTTAGTTACATGGGGAAAAGTAAAGTATTACTCACTGAGGCAACACTTCACCTCTGGGGATCTTCACTTACTAAGAATCCACCCTCTTCCTGTCTGCATATCCCTGTCAGTGCTTCCAATATATATGAATAGTTCAAAGGTAGATGAGAATCTCTCCATCCTAAGCCTTCACTGGTAGGGATGGATAAAAAAAATACTCCAAATAGATAAATCTAGTAATCTGTCAATTTGTAAAGAAACCATTTTGGATCACACAGAACCTCAACATCTGGTGAATGGACAGAGCCATCGTAGCAAACTTCTCAATGAATTGTCATTAAAAGTATTAAAATAACATCACCACCACCACCCAAAGATTGATTGTCCATGTGTGCATGCCCTCTTGCATTTTAAGGAAGTTTGTCTATAAAAATATAACTGTTGAGTTGCATCTATTGAGTACAGTGGGCATTTATATATCTATTGTGTATTGTCAAATGTAAGTTGAAAAATTGCATTAAAATAAAATTTTTGCCTTTGTTCTCATTTAATAGAAGATGAACATACATGATCTGGATGTCGAGATTTAGCCCAGAGCAAAATTGCATGGCTAAATTGTATAATTAAATGCACATGGACACACACCCCTAATGGATTGATAGCAAAACACTGCTCACTTACAGCAGAGATTTACCACTTCAGAGGAAAAGAAATACCCTAAAAGCAAACTCATTTAAAAGTGCCAGGACAGATTACTATGGACCCAAATGCATCCTTTGTGCAATTATGTGCACTTTAAAGCGATCTCCTTAATCGTGATAATTTGGAACAAATTAGAGAGTCTCACAGCGAGCTGCAGACTAGTGACTTGCTGGGCTCTTAAAATGCCAAATCAAAAAATGCAATCTGAAACCTGCTGAGTTTAGCTTCCTGTAATCTATCATGCCACTGAACTATTTGAGCAATGCTGAGCCTGGAAGCAGCATCTTTAACCCCACAGGAAACCAGCAAAGCCTCCCATTGACCCCGTCCAATCTGGTTCCACTGGACAACACAAGGCATCAGACTTTGAAAAGTGAATGATGCAATGTGGTGCCAAGTTAGCAATGGCTACACATATATTCTGTAGCAGTTAAGAAGATTAATGCCTTTTCACCTTAATGAACTTCATTGCTGAACAGGCTTGGTGCTCATGCAAATTTCAGCTTCATCACTTCCTTAGACCTGAAACAGTGGGAAGTGAAAGAAAAAAATGGAGCAAACACTTAACATATACAACATCTCACTCTAAAACCTTGGGCCTGGGTTTTATTAGCACATACTGTAGGTGTGAAAATGGAGAGCACTTTGACCAAATAGGCACAAGCTATTTTAAAAAAAATGGTGAAGCATGAAGAGTTCCTAATAAGCTATCAACACCTCATGCTCTTGTGGAACTGGAGGAAATGTGGGTCAGAGAATACGTTAAGTCAGACTGCACTGATTTAACCAAAATGGCATCTTCTGGGACATGGTTATAATAAAGAAGGAAATATGAAAAACAGGGCAGGAGGTGATTCCTAGGTTTTAAGATCTAGGATGGGGTGGTTAATATTTTGGGGTCTGAAGGGCTCCATTCACCCTTGGCCATTCCTCTGGCCAGTTGTGGGTGTTGCCAGAAGGGGCCACCACATACTCTTTCACACACACTGCAGTTTGTACACACACAACATACACAGAGAGATGTTCAGAACATATACCTGAAGGAGCATCTCCACCCCCATAATTCAGCTCTGACACTGATGTCTACCTCCAAGGGTCTTCTAACCCTAACTGTGAGAAGTGAGGCTACAGTGAAGCAAGCAGAGGGCCTTCTCGGTGGTTGCGCCCTTTCTGTGGAACGCCCTCACATCAGATGTCAAGGAGATAAAGAGCTACACAATTTTTAGAAGACATCTGAAGGCAGTCCTGTATCGGGGAGTTTTTAATGTTTGATGTTTTATGGAAACTGCCCAGAGTGGCTGGGGAAACCCAGCCAGATGGGCAGGATATTTATTTATTTTTTTAATTATTATTATTATTATTATTATTATTATTAGAAAAGAGAGATGGGGAAGAGGGCACAAAAACACATGCATATACACACAAATACAGCCATTCCTCTCCTTGATCAGTTGATAAGAACTCTGAGAATAGGAATATAATTTTATTATTATTATATTATTATTATTATTATTATTATTATTATTATGCCGCCCATCTTACTGGGTTGGTTTTATTGTGTTTTTAAATATTTTGTGGGGGGCTGCTCCAAATGACTTGGGCAAGCCAGTCAGATGGGTGGCATAGTAATAATAATAATAATAATAATAATAATAATAATAATATTCTCATAGGTCTTTAAAGAATCCTTTTTTCTGGTTCAAGCAATAAGACTATTCTTGTTCTGCTTTCTGTATACCTCAAACACTGCACAGAAGGGTTCCCAAGATTGAACATTTTCTCATAAACATGCGAAAGAGTGTGAATATATGAGGAGAAATCTCTGAAAGTAAGTATCCATTGATCTTCAAACCATATCTTTTGTGGGCAGGGGGATGGTGGACAGTAAGAGAGAGCGTAAATGTAAAATAACTGTTTAGATGTCTTCATTTTCATGTGACTCTTGAGTTGACTGGGTTGCTGAACTCTTTGATGGGCATGGAGAAGGAACAATAGTTGTCCAGAGAGAAACTATCCTCCCATACTGTGATTTGCAAAGATAGCACCCTTCATGTGGTATGTCTCTGTCTGCCAAATCTTAGATAATCTATTACTATATATTTTCCTTCTCCAAAGCAGCTACAGATAGAGCTGAAGAAAATGTGCAATACATAAATTCTACTGTTTGAATAATGAATAGACTTCTTTTATTATTACTTCTCAGAAAGCTTTCTACCCAAAGCCACATTATAATCCTGTTGAGCTTAATCTTCTCTCTTACGCTCTCTCTTCACAGTCTGGCTGAACACAGCTTAAATTCTTTAAGGCACTTTTCATGCACTATCTGCCCCTGTGAGAGGACCTCCATATGCTGGCTGTTTAAAATAAACAGTGCCACATCAAAGTGTACTATAGATCATGCATAGGTGTTCTCCAGAAGTGCCTGAATCCATTGCATGGAGTAACGTGTGCGAGAGAGTGTAGATCTGCTCTTTGTAGAAGGATGTAGCGGCCTGCTTTTTAAAAACAAGAAATTTTTTTTAGGAAAGGAGACACAGCCAGGGTTGTTTGTTTTTTCTTTTCAGCCGGAACTTGCCAGAACTCAGTTTCGGCCCCTCTCAGGTGGGCACCATTACCATTCTAAGAGAACAAGGATCATGGTGAGTTCTGGGAACTCTTTTTCTAGAAAAATAGCACCGGCCATGGCTGTACTATGTGGCCATGTGTCCTACTTGGCAGAGGACAGCCCTCAGTTTTGAAGGTTTCCTCTGCTGGATTCAAACAGAGTCCAGTATAGAGATATAGGATCATAAAACGGAAGAGCAGGAGCCATGAAGTTGTCTGTCAACAAGGAAGAACATTTGGTTATCAGATTGAGGAGGCACATGAAGTCACCCAGTTTCTTCCTCACACTGTTGTGTGTTGTATTTCTTTTTAAATTATAGTAATTATTTCTAAAACTGCATCTATATATATAAATTACCACATGCAATTGCAAACATGCGCTGGATTATGGAGAAAGCTAGAGAGTTCCAGAAAGACATCTACTTCTGCTTCATTGACTATGCAAAAACCTTTGACTGTGTCAACCACAGCAAACTATGGCAAGTTCTTAAAGAAATGGGAGTGCCTGATCACCTCATCTGTCTCCTGAGAAATCTCTATGTGGGACAAGAAGCTACAGTTAGAACTGAATATGGAACAACTGATTGGTTCAAAATTGGGAAAGGAGTACGACAAGCCTGTATATTGTCTCCCTGCTTATTTAACTTATATGCAGAATTCATCATGTGAAAGGCTGGGCTGGATGAATCCCTAGCCGGAATTAAGATTGCCGGAAGAAATATCAACAACCTCAGATATGCAGATGACACAACCTTGATGGCAGAAAGTGAGGAGGAATTAAAGAACCTTTAATGAGGGTGAAAGAGGAGAGCGCAAAATATGGTTTGAAGCTCAACATCAAAAAAACGAAGATCATGGCCACCGGTCCCATCACCTCCTGGCAAATAGAAGGGGAAGAAATGGAGGCAGTGAGAGATTTTACTTTCTTGGCCTCCATGATCACTGCAGATGGTGAGAGCAGTCACGAAATTAAAAGATGCATGCTTCTTGGGAGAAAAGCAATGACAAACCTAGACAGCATCTTAAAAAGCAGAGACATCACCTTGCCAACAAAGGTCTGTATAGTTAAAGCTATGGTTTTCCCAGTAGTGATGTATGGAAGTCAGAGCTGGACCATCAAGAAGGCTGATCGCCGAAGAATTAATGCTTTTGAATTATGGTGCTGGAGGAGACTCTTGAGAGTCCCATGGACTGCAAGAAGATCAAACCTATCCATTCTGAAGGAAATCAGCCCTGAGTGCTCACTGGAAGGACAGATCGTGAAGCTGAGACTCCAAAACTTTGGCCACCTCATGAGAAGGGAAGTCTCCCTGGAAAAGACCCTGATGCTGGGAAAGATGGAGGGCACCAGGAGAAGGGGATGACAGAGGACAAGATGGTTGGACAGTGTTCTCGAAGCTACCAGCATGAGTTTGACCAAACTGCGGGAGGCAGTGGAAGATAGAAGTGCCTGGCGTGCTCTGGTCCATGGGGTCACGAAGAGTCAGACACGACTAAACGACTAAACAACAACAAAACCTCTTTTTTGGCAGTGCATAGCTAACCAAGAGAGTTAGGAAACAGATCTAAGAAGGGAATTTATTAAATGTATACTGAGACCTTGAATGTGTATTTTTTTTTTAACCTGTTGACGTATCATAAGAAATAAAGTATGGATTATAAATTTATTACTTGGAACGTAAATGGTTTAAATGAAAAATAAAAAAGGAATAAGATGGAACATATTCTGGTTAAGCAAAAATATGATCTAATCTGTCTGCAAGAAACTCATGTAGCGGAAAAACATAGAAGAGTATTAATAAATAAGAGATTGGGGCTTGAGTTTATTGCATCAAGTAAAGAAAAAAAGAGAGGGGTGGTAATCTATGTAAAACCTCAGCTGGAGCCAAAACTGCTTTCCAATGATGAAAAAGGTTGAACAGTGATTATAGAGGTTAAGATCAATAATGAAAAAGTGATAGTTATTGGAATTTATGCACCAAATGAAAGAAAATCCGAATTCTATCAATTCCTGGAAGAAAAAGTCATAGAATATTTAGGGGGGGGAATTATATTATTAGGAGATTTTAATGGAGTAGTCAATCCAAACATGGACAGAACAATAAAGAAGAAAGAAAAGAGGCAGAACAAACTCCCAACGACATTTTTCCAATTAATAGAACTCCTGAATTTGTTTGACGCTTGGAGGTTTAAGAATCCAACAGAGAAAGAATTTACACATTACTCAGAGCCACATAAATCCGCGGGACGAATCGACGCGATCTGGACAACAAAGGATTTATTGAATAATATTACAAAAGCAGAAATCCATCCAAGGACAATTTCAGATCACAGCGCAGTCTGGGTTAACTTTAAAGGAAAAGAAGAAAAGGTTAAAAGGTGGCAACTTAATGAGAGTATGCTAAACGATGAAAAAATTGTACAGAAGGCCAAGCAAATCTTAGAAGAATATTTTAAGTTTAATTTAAATCAAGGAGTAGCTCTAGAGACAGTTTGGGACGCGGGTAAAACCGTCATAAGAGGCTTCTTTATACAACAAAACGCATTCCAAAGGAAAATAAAGGAGAAGAAGAAAATGGAGATCTGGGAGGAAATTAGAAAAAAGGAAAGGATCCTTTTCCAAAAACCAGATGATAAACTAATTAAGCAAAGTATAAAAATTTTACAGACGCAATTCTCCATGATAATAAATGAAGAGATAGAATGGAAGATAAAATGGTTGAGACATAGAAATTTTGAGTTTGCAAATAAACCTGGCAAACTTCTGGCCTGGCAATTAAAGAAGAAAAAGGAAGATAGAATTAGCAATAAAATTAAAATTGAAGACAAATGGATTCAAGAACCGAAGGAAATTAGTAAAAACTTTGCTAGTTTTTTCAGAAAACTATATAAAGAAGGTCCAGAGACTCTAGAAAAAATAATTGATTATTTGGGCAAAAATAAACTACCAATAATACCTAAGGAAAAAACTGAAATCTTGAACTCACCAATAACAGCTATGGAAGTGCAACAAGCTATACAGAGATCAAAAATAGGAAAGACACCGGGCCCAGATGGTCTTCCAGCTAATTACTATAAAACGTTGGAACAAGCATTATTTCTTCCCATGAAAGACTTAATGAATAATATTCTGGCAAATGGAAAGCTTCCGAAAACCTGGAAGGACAGCTTTATTACTCTTATCCATAAACAGGGAACAGATGCCTCAAACATGGCCAATTACAGACCCATTGCACTGCTAAATAACGATTACAAGATATTCGCAGACATTCTTGCAAATAGATTAAAAATGGTGCTGAAAGAGATAATTCATAAAGATCAAACCGGATTTCTTCCCGGACGATTTATGCAATCCAACATTAGATGTGTGATTAATGTATTAGTATATTTGGATATAAAAATTGATAAACCAGCAGCTATTATGTTGGCGGACGCTGAAAAAGCTTTTGATAACGTGTCCTGGAAGTTTATGAAAAAATTAATGGAAGAAATCGGACTGGGAGAAAATATTTGTAAAGGAATAAATGCCATCTATTCGGAACAATATGCAAAATTGATCATCAACGGAAGAATTACTGAGGAGTGCAAAATAAACAAGGGAACCAGACAGGGCTGCCCACTGTCTCCACTGATATTTATCTTGGTGATGGAAGTCTTGAACAATCAGATAAGAAGGGATCAGCTTGTTAAAGGCATCACTCTGGGAAACAAAACATATAAAATTAAAGCTTTCGCGGACGATCTACTTGTTATGACTGAAAACCCTAAAGAAAGTCTGAAAAGAGTGCTGGAACTGATTAAAGAATTTGGAGAAGTGGCAGGCTTTAAGCTGAATATAACAAAAACAAAAATGCTTGTTAAAAATGTAACCACAGAAGAAAAGGACGACTTACAAAAAATATTGGGCCTGAAAATCTCTTCAAAAGCGAAATACTTGGGTATTTGGATCACCCCCAAGAACATAAACTTATTTCAGGATAATTACACCAAAACTTGGTTAGAGATTAGAAAAAACTTGGTAACCTGGAGTAAACTAAAATTAACATTTCTGGGTAGGATTTCCATTATAAAGATGAATGTGCTTCCAAAATTAATCTTTTTATTTCAAATGATTCCGATACTGGGTGAAGCAGGTTGTCTCAAGATATGGCAAAGAGAAATTTCCAAATTCCTGTGGGAATGGAAGAAACCTAGGATTAAACACCTGATCTTAATAGACATAAAAGAGAGAGGAGGCTTTTCCCTACCCGACCTAAAACTTTACTACGAGGCAGCCTGTTTCACCTGGCTAAAAGATTGGTGCACGTTGCAGGATCCGGACCTCCTGGACCTGGAAGGTTTTGACAACCGTTGGGGATGGCACGCCTTCCTAATATATGGAAAAGCGAAAATTCATAAAAAATTTACCAACCATATAATAAGAAAGTCACTCTTTGCTGTATGGGAAAAATATAAAGACCTGATGGAGCCTAAAGTCCCGTGGTGGACTTCTCCAGTAGAAGCCATAGCAGTAAAACGGAAAAATACTCAGGAAAGCTGGCCAACATATAATATACTTCTAAAAAATGAAGATAACCAAATAAAATTTAAAAAAATTGAGGAAATAAGAGAACATATTTCAGACTGGTTCCAATACCATCAGTTATTTGAAAAATTTAAATCTGACAAACAAAAGGGGTTCTCAGTAGAAATTTCCCGATTCGAATCTGATCTTGTAAATTCTAAAAGAAAAACTCTTTCCAAAACTTACCGACTCCTCCTTGACTGGACAGTCAAGGAGGAGGAGGTAAGTGGCAATGGTGAGGTGATCCCAGGATTTTGGCCATTCAATAACCATGGCCGAATGGGAAAATTTATGGAAGATCAATTGGAAATTCACAAACTGTTACACGATTAGAGAGAACTTTCAAAAAAATGCAACATCGATGGTATCTAACACCATGGAAACTTTCAAAAATGTATAAAAATGTGTCAAGTAATTGTTGGAGATGCGGACACTCAGGAACATTCTACCATATGAAAATACAGCTATTCTGGGAGAGTATACATGCAGAAAAATGCTAAAGATCTCTTTCAATAAAAAAACAGAGGCCTACCTCCTGGAAATAACAGATTTGGATATTCCACAAAAGAGGAAGGGTATCTTTTTATATGCGACGGCGGCAGCAAGAGTTTTGATCGCAGCAAAATGGAAGAGTAATGAAATCCCCTCTATACAAGATTGGATCCAAAAGCTGACAGAATATGCCGAATTAGATGGTTTATCAGAAAAAAATAAAGAATAAATCAAAACAGGAATTTGTTTCTAAATGGGAGGTTTTCAAACAATATCTGAAAAATAAATATAGTAGTTTAAATTCTGTTGCAGCATTCGAGGAACTTCAGTAATAGTTGCTAGGTAGATAGAAGAAATTAGATTTATTGAGAATAAGTTTAATTATGAAAAAAATGTGTATTGGCAATAAGTAATATGAATTTGAAATATGGAATAGACGGGAAGTTGGGTCTTTAGTGTTAAGACCAATAGATGTTTTATTGTTTGCCAAGAAAATTATGTGTCTATGGTTATTTTTGTAATTTGTGTGTAATTTGGTATTTGTGTTTTTGTGTGTGTGTTTTTTCTTGTAATAATAATAATAATAATAATAATAATAATGATAATAATAATAAAAAATAAATAAACAACAACAAAACCTCTTTTTTGGCAGCGCATAGCTAACCATCCAAGATGTTCCCAGTTTCTTCAGGTAGGGTTGTTCTTCAGGTAGGGCTGGGAAAGGGATGTGTTTGAAACCCTGGAGAGATGTTGCCAGTCATTGTAGGCATTGCTTTGGGTCCACAGACCTATCTAGATCCACATCTCCATAACTCAGAAAGGGGCCAGTTTTAAAACCCTCTTTCCAGGGTTTATAAATTTAGTTTAACATATAAGTTAGGATAGGGTAAAGGTTGGAGATGTGGGTTAAATAAAGCAGATCACATACATATTTTTTGGAATCGTTGTAAAATAGAAATATTTTGGAAATCCATTCAGGCCAATATTTCTGATAGGTTAGGATATAATATACCCTTGGAACTTATGTTTGGTTATCAAAAAGATGTTCCTGAAAATGATGAAGAAATACAGTGGTACCTCGGGTTACATACGCTTTAGGTTACATACACTTCAGGTTAAAGACTCCGCTAACCCAGAAATAGTACCTCGGGTTAAGTACTTTGCTTCAGGATGAGAGCAGAAATCGTGCTCCGGCGGCGCGGCAGCAGCAGGAGGCCCCATTAACTAAAGTGGTGCTTCAGGTTAAGAACAGTTTCAGGTTAATAACGGACCTCCAGAACGAATTAAGTACTTAACTCGAGGTACCACTGTAGTATTCAACCTTACAACAGCTGCTAGGATTATAATAGCTACGAATTGGTTGGGGGGAGGATATCTCCTCTTATAGCTCCGTAGAGTGAGAAAATTATGTACATTGCAACTATGATTAAGCACAATTATTACAAAATGATACATATCAGGAATGCCAGCTTGAACCTGTGACTATGGTGCCTGGGGCTGTGGATGCCATGCAGCGTGTATGGCCCTGAAATTTGTGAGTGCCCAACCCCTTCATGGGGAATTTTGTGAGTGATCGGGCACCCAGGGCCCTAGGGAGTTGGTGTTACCATAAAGCACCAATGCTGCAGCAAGCAAAGGCTCTAGCAGCTCAGCCAGCTGCTTGTGGCTGGAAAGCCAGACAGGATGTTTGTGACTGTTGCCATGGGAACAAAGGGGCAGTCCATTCTGTACTGAGCACCGGATGTTAGCTCAGTGTGTGTGTGTCATATGACCCGTACTGGATGTACTTGGGAGGAGTTTCTTCTTGCTGTTGTTGAGTGCAGACATGATTCTCTGTACTGATGTAAGAGGCAGAAATAAATGATGTAAATAGTTTTCTGTCTGCTTCTTTCCCCTCCCTGGGGACACCAAAGGGGAGAGAGGAAGAACGGTGTGTTCCTCTCATACATCTGAGAAGAATCGCCGGACCTCGCCTGCTTATCAGCAGAGTGGAGACGAAGGGAGGTCGACAGGAATATCTGCCGGTGCCTACGCTGTGGCACATTCCTCTGACCCAGGCAGAATTCCAACAGTGGCAGCCTTCGGATGGTTGCGATTCATCGGACATCTGCATGAGAGGCTGGTGGATTGTCCTCCTCTGCTCCAAGGAGGAAGAGAAGCGTCTGAAAGAAGCCAGAGGCTCCACAGACAGCTGATGGAAAGAAGAGGTGTTTTCCAGAGCAACAAAGTTCAAGGTATGCTGCATTTCGGGCTAAAAGTGTGAACGCAGGAAGATTAATTCCCTGGTTCACGGAGCTGCGTTTCAAAGAAAACAAAAGCTCCGGAGGAAGAGGCCTGCATTCCACAAATTTTTGTGGTTAAGATAAGATGTCTTATTGAAATGCATTGTTGCTAGGTAACGGTCCTGGAAAGTTACTGGCAAAGGGGCTGGACTCTGCGTGTAAGCCTGGGAAAGCGAAACAAAACCAGAGAATGTTTTGGCTACAAGTTTACGAGCTCTTCGAAGGGACTTTTCAATAGCAGCCTGAGTTTAGCTGCCAGGTGCAAAAAGCACAAACAACTTGCAGTTTTGCTGCGTGAGAAAGGAAAAAAACAACTGTTGGATTTTACAGTTTGTTTGACAGTGTGAGAGAGGCTTGGCTTCAAGATGGATGCCAAGAAAGGGGGAGGTTTGCCTTGCCCACCTCCCTTAACCAATGACAATTATTCATCTTGGTCTGTAAAGATGAAGGCCCTGCTGCAGAATCAGAGGCTTTTTGATGTAATTGAAAACCTCATCCCTGCAGCACCAACCAGAGGTTGGGAGTCACAGAATGTAAAGGGCCAGGACTGCTATAATTCTGTGTGTCTCAGATGATCAGTTGGTGCATGTTCAGCATTTAGAAAATGCGAAAGAGGTATGGGACACGCTGCGTACAACGCATCAGAGAGATGCTGGTTCTTCAGCGTTGCTGTATTTTGAGAAATTGACCAATCTGAGACTTGCGCCTGATGGAGATGTTCAAGCGCACCTGACAGAAATGAAGTTTCTGCGTCAACAGATGGTGGAACGCAATTTCCGTCTTCAGGAGGAAGTGTTTTGCTTCATGATGATAAACAGCCTTAGCCGCACCTACAAGGTTGTTGCCAGTCAGCTTGGTTCCCTACCGGCCGCGCAGCTGACCGCGGAGAGAGTTTGTGCTGTGGTCCTGAATGAACACGACAGACTTGCTGCACTGGAAGAAAAAGACAGGGGGAGGGAAGAACAGAGTTCTAATTCCCCCACTGCTGATGCTACTGGATAGCATGGTGTAGCATTGAGTGCTGTCCGATGCTACAATTGTGGACAGACTGGGCATCTACAGCGAAACTGTAAGAAGCCGCGCCAGTCAAGAGGAGCAAAGAGCAGCTCTACGAAGCCTCAGGCGTCAGGCAAAAGCCGTACCAAGTGCCAGGTGAAACCTGCAAAGGCTATGATGGCGAAAGGAACCACGCCAGATGTTGGGAACGCATTCATAATCGACACGGGCTGTACAAAACATTTGTGCCCGCACAGAGGACTGTTTTCGACGTTGAAGAAGCAAAGCTTCACTGTGAAACAGGCCAACGGTCAGGAGTTGGAAGCAACCGGAATTGGGACTGTGTATCTTGAAAGTCTGAACTTGACTATAAATGATGTTTACCTGGTTCCAGAACTGAGATTTAATCTGCTGAGCGTGTCGCAGATTGCAAAGAAAGGACTGAAACTGTCCTATGATGCTAAAAGCTGCAAGATCTACAAAGATGGAGAACTGTTTCTTACTGCCAAAGAGAAAGATGGACTGTATTTGTTGACTTTTGATCAAAGTGATTACATGAAATGTAATTATTCTGTTTCTAACGAAATCTCTCTTGCAGGTGTGACCAGTGTGAGCACCAGGAAGCTCACCAAGAAGGTCGACAGAGCATTTCAGCGGGTGTATGCTGATGTGATTGGTCCTCTAGAACCATCTAGAGGCGGTGCACGATTTTACCTTGTGTGTGTGGATTGTTTCACAAATTATTCTTGGGTTTATATGATGGAGAAACCGCAAGAAACTTTAGAAAAGTTTCAGGAGTTTTGTGACAAGGTTAAAAGTATGCATGATGCTAACATTGATTGTCTTTTCACAGATGAGAAGCAAGTTTTTCTGTTACAGAAGTTTCAGAAGTTCCTGGATGGAAAAGGGATAGACCACAAAGTGGCAGTTTCGCAAGAAGCGTGGAACAGGGGGGTCTGTGTGAGAGTGAACAAAGAATTGCAAAATTGGGATGTTCTCCTTTTGAGAAGCTGTTCAATAGAAAACCTTCTGTTGCCTATTTTAAGGTTTTCGGGTCTCATGTGAGAACAGAAGCTCCAGGTGGAGTAAAGAATGCCAGAGGCATTTTGTGGGTTATGAAAAAGGTCTCTACAGAGTAATTTTATCTGAATCTGGTCAGGTGATTCTCACAAGGTTTCTAGAGAGTGCTCCTGAACAGGAGAGGTTGATTGTTCACGCATTTCCCACAGAGGATACTGATGATGACAGCGATAGCTCAGACAGCTCAGTTGTCACAGTCATTGAGAGGAAATCTCACATAATGACTAGACCCTCAGAAGAGGAGGATGAACCATTGATTAAGCTTAGTACTGGTTCTCCAGAGAGTCCAAAGGTTGAACCAGTGAGCACAGAGGATCAGAACCTCATACGTAGGTCTGAGAGAGCAACGAAGGGTGTACCACCCAAGAGGTATTCAAAGGAGTTTGCTAACCTTGCATATGTTGCTATTGTAAACGACCAAGGACAGATTGAAGCTGTGTCTGAGTCAGAGACAAAGGCACAACAGAGAGTTGTTAACCGAGGTAATGCGAAGTCACACAACCAGAGAGGTACATTGGTTAAACCAGTGGCGGGTAGTTCCAAGGGTGGAACTGAAACAACAGGGGAATGTTATAAATATAACAACTGTTTGTTTTCTTCTCTGGATGACGCTTTGCTCGCAGCACACATTGATACTTTAGGGGGAGTATGTTACCATAAAGCACCAATGCTGCAGCAAGCAAAGGCTCTAGCAGCTCAGCCAGCTGCTTGTGGCTGGAAAGCCAGACAGGATGTTTGTGACTGTTGCCATGGGAACAAAGGGGCAGTCCATTCTGTACTGAGCACCGGATGTTAGCTCAGTGTGTGTGTGTCATATGACCCGTACTGGATGTACTTGGGAGGAGTTTCTTCTTGCTGTTGTTGAGTGCAGACATGATTCTCTGTACTGATGTAAGAGGCAGAAATAAATGATGTAAATAGTTTTCTGTCTGCTTCTTTCCCCTCCCTGGGGACACCAAAGGGGAGAGAGGAAGAACGGTGTGTTCCTCTCATACATCTGAGAAGAATCGCCGGACCTCGCCTGCTTATCAGCAGAGTGGAGACGAAGGGAGGTCGACAGGAATATCTGCCGGTGCCTACGCTGTGGCACATTCCTCTGACCCAGGCAGAATTCCAACAGTTGGCACCTATGATATATATAAACTAGCCTGACAGGTTTATGGGGAAATGGGTATTCTCTGGAAAGTTTTGGAGCAACAAGTTAAATGATAATGTCCAACATTATTCAGCTTCCAACCTGGTGTAACAGCATTAATTTATGCTCTTTTGGTGTTTTGTGTGGGTGTGTATATGACTTTTTAAGGCAATTCATTTTCTCCAATTGCCATGCTAATATTCCCACACTGAAATGGTTTTTGCCATATGATGTATTTTCACTTATGGATTATTGCAGATTTCTTTGATGTATGTTCCCCCTATAGAGTTCTGTCATTATCTCACGCAAAATATGTTGATGCAATGCAGTCATCATCCTTCTAAAATTTGCAGTACATAGGAATGTTAATATCTGTTGTGAAGAAAGACACCTACACAGAAAATATATTAAAGAATTCTCTATCAGTTAAGAATCTCTGAAAGCTAATAACAAATCTTCCATTGTAAACCTTTGTTATATAGCCTCAACACAACTTGTGATAAACTGAAAGGCTTATAAATAAATAAATAAATAAATAAATAAATAGGTAAAGTAGTGGAACAGTTGTGCATAGAGCCATATAAATTGTGTCATATGTGAGATAGCTTAGATGCAAGTGTGTGTGTGTTTGTATACACACACATACAATTGCATCTAAGTTATCTGAGAGGGGGGGGGGAGAGATGTTTTACAACATCCTGTCTCCAGGATATTCAGAAGTAAATAAAGTAAATAAGTAAATGCCTTTTTTGAAATTTAAGAGCCAATACCTGGAAACATGGGACGCGGGTGGCACTGTGGGTTAAACCACAAAGCCTAGGACTTGCTGATCAGAAGGTAGGCGGTTTGAATCCCTGCGACGGGTTGAGCTCCCGTTGCTCGGTCGTGCTCCTGCCCACCTAGCAGTTCGAAAGCATGTCAAAGTGCAAGTAGATAAATAGGTACCGCTCTGGCGGGAAGGTAAACAGTGTTTCTGTGTGCTGCTATGGTTCGCCAGAAGCGGCTTAGTCATGCTGGCCACATAACTCGGAAGCTGTACACCGGCTCCCTCGGCCAGTAAAGCAAGATGAGCGCCGCAAGCCCAGAGTCGGCCACGACTGGACCTAATGGTAAGAGGTCCCTTTACCTTTACCTGGAAACATACATACATTTGAAAAAGGAAGGTTCTAATATCCATGTTAAAGTTCTCTTTTTACTTAATTGATTTTTAGGACACATCCTAACTATTTTGTATTATTCCTTTTACAAAATTTATACCCTGGTTTCTTGACAGAAAGCCCCTAAGTGGTTTCCATGGAAAAACTAATGTGACATAGCGTGTCACAAGGCAGCAACCACACAAGATTTTCCCCGAAGATGGTTCCTTTCAAATGTATCTAAGATTTGACACCCATTCATATCTTTCTATGGCTGTCCACATTTCACGGGAAGATTCCTTATCCTCAGTCACACCATTGGTCCATCAAACTGAGTATTGTCCATGTTGAATGGCAGTGGCTGAGGAGATTTCACCCCTCCCATACCCAAGAATCTCCTGATCATCTCCTGATGGTCTTTGCTGACTCTCCAGAGAGGAGGAGACGTGTCCTGCCTATCTACTTATTCTGCCCAGCAACATATCAGTCTGTGTGTGTGAGAGAGAGTCAGTCAGTCAGTGTATCGGAGAGAGTGAGAGTGTTGGAGATCCTAGAGATAAGATTGCTGTTAGAGCAGCTGCAGACTCTCAGTGTAGCATTGATTTATGCTTAGAATATTCAGCTCTGTATATAGTTTTGTATCATAGTTGTAGTTATAGAATAAAAGGAAGATATTCTACAGAGCTGCTCTCCGAGTGGTTTATACTCTGCAAGACTCTGCAAAATTCTGCTGCGCAACGACTGTATTATTGAGACAGTGAATCCGGTGCTCTCAGCTCTGAGCTGTGAGTCCACAGCACTGTGACCGTTTCCTGTGAGAAGGAGGTCTCTGGTGGTGCTACCCAGCTCGCCTGGCCCAGTCGGGGTTGAGGTGCAAGAGTCCAGTTGGTGCACTGGCTCTAGGGCGATGCTGACATCGGTTATGGGCCCAGTCGTTGTTCCAGTCGTCTGACCTGGCGTTGTTCCAGTCATCCCAGGCGTCCCAGTCGTCCCAGTCGCCAGAGGTTTCTGTTGCTGATTGCCGGACGGTGGAACGGACGCTGCATGCTGGACTGATTTGCGGTGCCCAGAAGCAGAGCTGTTTTGGAGCAGAGTGTTCAAGCTGCCGCTGTTGCTCTTGCTGCTGCTTGATTTATGGAGGTATGTTGCTGACTGCCAAAGGAAGAAGATAGCATCCCTGTTTGCCTGTTAATTGCGCTCTGAGTGGGAGAGAGAGTGGCTGAGGGAGTCAAGGCTTTATCTGTGTTGCACGAGGGAAGTGTCTTGCTCTAAGTAATAGCAGACATGGCCTGTGCACATTCTGGCCAGATGGCTCTGTCCTTTCCTCTCCTCACGCCTGAAACCTATGCAGTTTGGCAAGTAAAGATGAAAGCGCTTTTACAGAGGGAGAAGCTATTTCACACGATAGAAGATGACCCTCCAGATAAGGATGATGATGATTGGGCTGAGTGGCATGCTGCAGATATGAAAGCCCGAGGGACAATTATTTTGAGTGTTTCAGACCACTTGCTGGTGAACTTAGAGGGTCAAGAGACTGCACAAGCTGTTTGGCATAAGTTGAGAGATATGCATCTTAGACAAAATGCTGGTTCCAGTGTGATTTTCTTTAAGAAGCTGTGCAGGCTGCAGTTGGAGAAAGGTGGTGATTTGCCTAGCCATCTATCTCAATTAAAGCGTCTCAGACAGGACCTTGTTCAGCGAGACCTGGCTATTTCAGAGGCTGTGTTTGCAATGCTGATGATCAATAGCCTAGATGAGTCTTATGATGGAGTGGCTGCCCAGATTTCCACAATGCCTTCTGACCGGCTAACAGAAGATTATGTGTCTAGCGTGCTCTTGAATGAGTGGGATCGCAGACAGGCTGTTAAAGAAAGCCGGGACTGTGCTGTTAAAAATATGCTTGAAAATGTGCCTGAGTCTTCAGCAGGGGAAAGTGAAAGTGAAACTGCTGCTGTTAAAGCTTTGAAACTGAAGCGGTGCTTTTCGTGTGGAGCACAAGGCCATTTGAGTTTCCAGTGTAAGAAGTCTTCAAAGAAGAAGGGAAACTTCAGAGGCAGAGGGGGAGGAGGACGAAATCCCCATGCACCTGCTACTTCAAAGGCCTTGATCTCTCGCTGTTCCAGTCAACGTGGGCGGAGTTTCTTCGTGGTCGACTCTGGCTGTTCAAACCACGTGGCCAAAGATAAGAATCTCTTTGTTCAGCTTGAGAAGCAAGAGAAAGAAATTCATCAAGCAGATGGGACAGTTCTCACAAGTATGGCTCAGGGAACTGTGTTCTTAAAGAGCCTGAATGCAACTATTAAGAATGTCCTGTATGCGCCTGATATTCAGGACAATTTGTTGAGTGTTTCCCAGCTTGATCGTCAAGGGTTTAAGGTGGTGTTTGCTAAATCTCGCTGTGAAATTCTTAGAGATGGCAAGCTCATTCTGTATGCAAAATGTGTAAATGGATTGTACCAATTGCCTTTTGTTTCAGGTACAGGCACTGCAGAAGCAACTGAGAAAGAGTGTTGCAATTTGTCTGTAGATAAGAATGAGAAGTTGCATGACCAATGTATTCATTATTACCACCGTATTTATGGTCATTTGAATTTCCAGGCTGTGGCAAAAATGCCTGATATGGTTCAGGGTATGAAGTTGAAAGAATGTCCCTACCACATGAAATGTGTTTCTTGTGCTGAGAGTAAGGCACGGCAAGCTCCCAAAGGTACAGAGTCAGGGAGAGAGGCCAAGAAACCATATGAAGTCATTTATGCAGACTTAGTGGGGCCCCTAGCGCTCTCTAGAGGCAATTCAAGGTTTTTCATGGTTCTGATAGACTCCTATTCGAAATATGTTTGGGTCTATATGCTGCAGAAAAAGGCTGAAGCCTTTACCAAGTTTCGCCAGTTTTGTAAATGGCTCAGAAATGTACATAATGAGAATGTACGTTTTCTTTTCACAGACAAGGGTGGAGAGTTTTGTTCAGAAGAGTTTGAGAGTTTTCTTTCTGAACAGGGCATTGAGCATAGGACAGCCACGCCCAGATCACCCTGGCAGAATGGTTTATGTGAGAGAGTAAACCAGACTCTGCAGCAAGGAATCAGAACACTGTTACATGATTCGGGGCTGCCCAATCCTTTTTGGGCTGAAGCTCTTTCGTTTTTCTGTCATGTGTATAACAGGAGATACCAGTCTAGTGTAAATTGCACCCCATATGAGATGCTTCACGGAAGAAAGCCATGTGTAAAGCATTTTAAAATTTTTGGTTCGGAGGTTTGGGTGCACACCTCGCAGGGTGACAAACTGAGCAAGCGTGGAGAACATGGTGTTTTCCTAGGATATGAGAAAGGGTTTTATCGTGTTCTGATCACAGACACGAAAACCATAAGGCTGACCAGGAGTATTGATGACAATCCACAATGGGACAGAGTTGGCGTTTTTCAGTGCCATCCCATTTGTGATGATGGTGCAAAAGGGGCAAAGAAAGTTAAGAGGAAGGCAAGTGTTGTTGGTGGTGATAATCCTGATGCCAATGTAGTTCCAGATGATGGCACAGATTATCAGAGCCCAAAAGCCTCAGGTGAGTCTGACGCTGACTCAGACTTAGCAGCTTCATATACTTTAGCTCCCCATTCTCCCAAAGAGGAGGAAGCACCAGAACAAGAGGATCAGAGAGTTTTGCGCAGATCCAAGAGAACAACCAAAGGTGTACCACCAAAAAGGTTTTCTGAAGAGTTTGCAAAGACTGCGGTCACGAGCAACTCTGGTGGGGTTTTCAAACCTAGCATGAAGTGTGCTGAGAGTAGTAGCACAAAACGCTTTATTTATTTCCTTACCTGATATTTAAAGGAAAGCGTGTATTTGAGTTCCGAAAATGGTTTGTTCAAATCTGCCTAATTAGAAATGTCAATTTGTATTTGAAAGGAAGAAATGTGTGTGAAGATTTTTCCAGAAGCTGCTTATTCAATGGTATTGTAAAAGTGTTATATGCCGGGAGAGAGATACCTGCAGATATGTTAACCAAGGTTGTAAGCAGAGAACAACTTTTGGAGTGTATGTGCAAATTGCAGTTATGTTAAAGATTCTTGAAATGGTCGGATGAAATGGGGGAGGATGAGGAGATTTCACCCCTCCCATACCCAAGAATCTCCTGATCATCTCCTGATGGTCTCTGCTGACTCTCCAGAGAGGAGGAGGCGTGTCCTGCCTATCTACTTATTCTGCCCAGCAACATATCAGTCTGTGTGTGTGAGAGAGAGTCAGTCAGTCAGTGTATCGGAGAGAGTGAGAGTGTTGGAGATCCTAGAGATAAGATTGCTGTTAGAGCAGCTGCAGACTCTCAGTGTAGCATTGATTTATGCTTAGAATATTCAGCTCTGTATATAGTTTTGTATCATAGTTGTAGTTATAGAATAAAAGGAAGATATTCTACAGAGCTGCTCTCCGAGTGGTTTATACTCTGCAAGACTCTGCAAAACTCTGCTGCACAACGACTGTATTATTGAGACAGTGAATCCGGTGCTCTCAGCTCTGAGCTGTGAGTCCACAGCACTGTGACCGTTTCCTGTGAGAAGGAGGTCTCTGGTGGTGCTACCCAGCTCGCCTAGCCCAGTTGGGGTTGAGGTGCAAGAGTCCAGTTGGTGCACTGGCTCTAGGGCGATGCTGACAGTGGCCACCCAGGGTTTCTCCCAGCCATACCTGGAGATGCCAAGAATTGAATCAGGGACCCTCTGAGAGCCAGTGTGGTGTAGTGGCTAAGAGCAGTGGACTCGTAATCTGGGGAACCGGGTTTGCGTCTCCGCTCCTCCCCATGCAGCTGCTCGGTGACCTTGAGCCAGTCACACTTCTTTGAAGTCTCTCAGCCCCACTCACCTCACAGAGTGTTTGTTGTGGGGGGGGGGAGGAGAATGTTAGCTGCTTTGAGACTCCTTCGGGTAGTGATAAAGCGGGATATCAAATCCAAACTCTTCTTCTTCTCTTCTATAGAAAGCAAATGCTCTACCAATGAGCTACGGCCCTGTTATAGGCAGAAAGCACACTCTGTTCCTGTGTATACATGTGGGCTGATGCTGGGCAGAATGCAACACAACCTGCCGTTGTCTGAGAGCACATGATGTAGTCTCCTTGCCGAAGCTACAAGTCTAGCAAGTCTAGTTTTAATAAAAAAATCCTTCCAGTAGCACCTTTAAGACCAACTAAGTTAGTTCTTGGTATGAGCTTTCGTGTGCAAGCACACTTCTTCAGATACTTCGTGTGCTTGCACACGAAAGCTCATACCAAGAACTAACTTAGTTGGTCTTAAAGGTGCTACTGGAAGGATTTTTTTATTTTGACTATGGCAGACCAACACGGCTACCTATCTGTAACAAGTCTAGTTTTAGTTAGTATCCGGGGGAGAATATAAATTCCAGTCTTTGCAGGAAAATTCAAGTTTGCTTCAATCCCATCCAGCCCGCCCTGATCTCAGATTCTTCTTCAACAGTAGTGCCAACTTGGCTCTGCTTCCCTTCAGCCACTCAGCTGGTTATCATTCCCGGCAGTTTTCCCCCCTGCAAGTGACAAAAAGAGGGACTTGGGCTGTTTCTCCCTGCATATTTTATGAATAATGGTAGAAATTGATTCTCCAGCTGTGTCACCCCATCCAGCTGTGTCACCATTTCTGTGCACTAAATCAGCTAAAGCAGGCATTTCTGTCCCCCACCCCCTTCACCATTAAAAAAAGAAAAGAAAAAAAAGGATTTGTTCCGGTTTCTGTTAAAAGCTGTCTGACACACAACACATATACTCAGAGCTGGGTACTGAGCTAGTATAAATGGCTCATCTCTTTCTCACTTTCCCTGCTTATGTGGAGCAGAATTGTGGCAACAATCCAATTGGAGGAAGTCAATTGCAATGGTTGCACAGAGGCAAGGAGATGCTACCGCGGCATATATTCTGCGGTTGGTTGATAAACTACCCAGGAAGGGACTGTCCTATCAATTATTCAGGTGTGGCTTCTATTGATGGGACTGTTTTCTGCTACTTCCACAAAACCTGGTTTTATTTCTGGGGTTCTTCCATTGTAACAGTGCATTCTGGCCTGATAAAATGGGCATTCTGGTAATCTCGCTGTTTAGATATTCTATGTATACTCATCCACTTCAGGAGTGCACACTAGTGCTAGCTAAGCATGTGAGGGGTCTGTGTGTGAATGCAGGGCTGAGTCATCTAGTTGTACCCCAACCGTGATCACCATCCATGTCACTCTCCAGCTTGACTGATTATTCTACTTGTGAAAGCACCCTGAATAGGCATCCCCAACCTTCGGCCCTCCAGATGTTTTGGACTACAATTTCCACCATCCCTGACCACTGGTCCTGTTAGCTAGGGATCATGGGAGTTGTAGGCCAAAACATCTGGAGGGCCGCAGGTTGGGGATGCCTGGTTTAGAACCCTGATTTTTCATGCTTCTAAGCAGGCGGGGATGTGGGGACCTCCAGCCTATGAACAGTGTCCTGCCAGACATCTCTATTTGGCCCATGAATCCATTTTGGAGAAGTCTCAGCCATCTCCCCTTCACTTGACATCACATCAGATGAGAAGGAAGATTAGGGCAGGACTTTGCTTAGGAACTGAAAGTGAGCTCTTGATTGCACCTTAGCTCTGGAACAGGGTATGGTCCCCACTGCCCATCAGCTGCCGGGTGATGCCTTGCTTAAAGAGGGGGCTGCTATTTGATGGAACAACTTTTTCCTCTCAGCTCACTTACCCCAGCAGCAACAGTGGCAGCAGCAATAGGGGAGGACAAAGGAAAGAAATAATTATTTCTCTTTTCTAACACACACACCCCTTTCCTCTGCCACCAACACTGTGGCAAGCAACAGAAGAAAGTCTGCATTTTAAATACCAGGTTTTCATCTGTCACCCTGCCCTGCCCAATGTAGACTTGCAGAATCTTGTTAATGTCTAAATGAGTAAAGGTAAAGGGACCCCTGACCATTAGGTCCAGTCATGGCCAACTCTGGGGTTTCAGCACTCATCTCGCTTTATTGGCCGAGGGAGCTGGCATACAGCTTCCAGGTCATGTGGCCATCATGACTAAGCTGCTTCTGGCGAACCATAGCAGCGCACAGAAACACTGTTTACCTTCCCGCCAGAGCGGTACCTATTTATCTACTTGCACTTTGACATGCTTTCGAACTGCTAGGTGGGCAGGAGCAGGGACTGAGCAACAGGAGCTCACCCCGTCACAGGGATTCGAACCACCAACCTTCTGATCGGCAAGTCCTAGGCTCTGTGGTTTAACCCACAGCGCCACCCGTGTCCCTGTCTAAATCAGTACAGCACCACAAAACACTTGGGGCAGACGTGTCACTGCTTCAATTCAGACAAGCCCAGAAACACCCCACTTCATCCTGAGATTTGGCATGCGGCTGGATCCATTGCACACCCCAAATGAAAACACAGTACTAAAAATATTTTCCCCAGATTGTTGCCAGGGGAAAACCATGCCATTGCAATGCTGCAGCTGTGGGCCATACTATTGCACGTCCTTCTGGGACAAAATGGAGGGGAAGAGCTTTGTTTCCTATGCATTAAAAGCGGAATAGGTTGGTGAGGGAGGGAGTGCTGTCATATTGTGGGACAGACCATAGCTTGGTGGTAGACCATGCAGCATTTCCCAGTTTGAATTCCTGGCACCTCAAGTTCAAAGGATCAGGTGGCAGTTAATGGGAAAGACCTCTGCCTGTGACCCTGGAGGGTGACTGCAGGCTGAATTAGACAACAGTGGGCTGGAATTATGATGAATCTGGCCTGGTCAGCTAAAATGCAGCTTCCTGTGTGGTATTTCCACAACCACCCACAGCAAGCCCAGAAGTTGTGTTTGCTAGCCTCACACTTGCACTTGCCCAGCAATTTAAGTTAGCAAGGAAATCAGTGACTTGCTAGTAGGGTTGGGGGAATCCCAGTTTCTCGTTTTCCCCAGTCTTTTGTTTAGTTCTCTACATTTGTACTTCTACTTGCAAGGTCCCCATTCAAAAAAGTCTGCGTGCAAATTCACCAGCACTGCAGTACGAATTTCTGGTAGGTGCACTTTTGTATGCAGTTTTGCCCATTTCTCAAAGTAATTCCCCCCAATATAATCCATGTTTATGTATGTTATTTTTGCTAATATTTGCATATATTATGTACATTTCTTAGCGAGATGGCTACATTGCAAAATTCAGAGAAGTGCAATTTCTTTTAAGGATGGCTGTGTTTTGGTTTGTGTATTGTTCCGAAAAGTATAAATTTAGGTAGGTTCACTTTTGAATGCAAAATGAATTAAATTTCTCTCACATCCCTACATGCTGCTGATGGTAGTTCTTCCATGTGGGCAGAAGAACAATAGATTAACAAAAGCTAACACCCTGTACACCCTGTGCAAAACAATAGCTATTGCCTGTTTTTTCACCTTCTTTTTCTTTCTCTACCTTTTCCCTTCTCTCAATAAAAGAGTGTTGTCATGCTGCTGGTGCAACCTTACCATAGGTCAGGCCAGAACTCAGTGTGCATATGTAATGATGACTCACCAGTCAAAGACCAGCAAGTCAGTGGGAGAGATCAAGATCTCTCTTTCACATGTTTGTATATAGCTGGCTGCTATAAAAGATCTACAAACTTACTTTTTTGTTGCATGCCTATAACTGAAGGCTCTGTGACATTGCTGAGGTGCTGACTGAATACTTTATAGTTCCAGGCTGGCAGTAAGAGGCAGTAAATACAATAGAGTGGAAAGGCACTGACCATAATATTCCTGGCAGCACCTGGCCAGTGTGGGAGATGGAAAAATGCAGACATTAACCTTGTTAAATGGACTGTGTTATGAGACTTTTGGTATCAGCCTCCTTTTTGTGCTCAGGAGTGAACCGAACATGGCTGTGGCTAAGGCAAAGGCCACTGGGAAACATCTCCCTTACTTGATATTCATAATATTGTCATTGGTTTCTCTGTGCTTGACCATCTTGCCAGCAAGGTCATGAAGATCCAAAAGGTTGCAAGAGATTTATATCCTGCTCCTCATTGCAAGTGATCCTAGGGTGGATCAAAGCAATGTAACAACTATGCAAATTACAACATATCACTGGCATACAGTTAAAAGCCTAACACTGCAGCCATCACACTGAGTTATTTAACTGGGTCAATTGATACATTTGTATTACAAACTATAAAGATTTAGAAGCGACTTTTGCAGAATTACCAATGGGTACTGATGATTTTAATTTTGCCCCAATCTTTTCTTGTGAATTGAGCTTGTACGCTACCTTATAGCTCAAGAAATGTCCAAGTGATTTACATAATCTTCTTTAATTGTTTAAGAATGAGAATTGCATTGTTAGAGTGCTTTCTTTTATTCTGAGCTTCCTTTTCCCTCATTGGATGGAACCGGACATGTTGTTATTTTGCTAGCTTGTTTGTTTTAATTTGAAGATTTGTGAGCCTGTTAATAATATATGGAACTGAATTAAATTAAAGTTAGTTAGATGACTGTGATCTAAAGTTTTCAGTAATGGCAGCTTGAAACCAGATGGCTAAGATTTTTTCCTTATCCCCCTTTCCCCCCTTTCAGATTCTCTGGGAATGGATTATTTTTCTCTTCAGCTGCTTTTAATTTGAGCTTTACTTTTCTTTTGCTAGTTTCCTTTATGATCACTGTGTAACCCATGCAGGAAGCAAATCTTGGAATTAGTAGAAAATTATAGCAGGAACAGGGGGTTATACTTCAATCTTTTAAACTATCTTCTTATAAAATAGAAATATTTAAGGTTTGCATGTAGAGTAAATCTGCTTTGCAGACATTTGATAAGATATAGTTTAGACTGAACTACAATAGGGAAATGTTTAGGTATTGTGGAATTAGTGTGGTGTCATCTCAAAGTGCCAAACTAGAACTGGGCCCGGCCAGATTAGGTGCTGATGGATGACTCATGTCTACACTGGCTGGCAATGGCTTCCATGGTTTCATAATGAAACCGTTCCAGCTCAACCTGAAAAGGCCAGGATATGAACATCCAGCTTTGATAAACAAGCCATGTGCCTCCAAAACTGAGCTATATCATACTCAAAATGTGATGAAAGACATTCACCAGTCAGGATTCAAACCTGGGTTATGAGATTGTCAAATTCACATGATGCCTGTTTACCACTAAGGTAACCAGTCCTGTAGACATTTTCTTGTAAAGGAATGTTGAGGTACAGTTTGAGGATAGAGGGAAGCTATCAATCTTGCAGTGTTTTTATTGAAATTATATTTTTAAAAAACACATTAAAAACAATGCGGATTGCATTGGGGATTTCATCTCATTGAAATGAGATTCCACCCCCTTCTTCCTTGGATTGATTCCCAACATTTCTGCAAAGAACACCAGAGACCTGCCCTAAGGTGCAACGTCTTGGAAGTTGCAGCATGTGGCATGAAAAGCACATATCACTGCTGTCAAGCAAGATCTCAGTGACAGTGTTAGGGAGTCGAGGGGGACAGCATAAATTGACAGAAGGATGAAAACAACAACAAAGAATGTGCTCAACTCGATATGAAAAATTGTCTGCAAGTTTCTTTGCTGATAATGAGCAGAGTTGGACTCCTGCTAATCATGGCTGACAGGATTCAGGCTGTGAATGAGACTCCTCTGAAGCAAGTTGCTGGAGGATTGGAACCTTAATTGTAACAGAATATGGCATGGGAAAATTTGCAATTTGGTGAAGTGGTAACTGGATTGGAAGAGCCTTATCTGGATGATGATGTTGAATGCTATTAATTTCATTCATGATCCATCTCAAAGCAAATTGACAATGTAATTTCATCCAGTAGGTAATGGCTCATCTTTCGGTACAATCAACCTTACCATGACATGTGAATTTCACTGGGTTCTGACCAAGGTTTTGTAGACTACTGAGTATTACTGGGGTTGCATTCACACAGCAAACACTTAATTCAATATTCCCAATATTTCCTTACCTTCAGATTTCCTTCAGTCTTTCATACTATGCAAAAGCCACATAGAAAACTGGCAGAATCTAGCAGACATTTAGGGCTTATTTCTGTGTTATTTGCTTTCAGGGGGAGGGGAAAATCACAACCATGTTAACCCAGAAAATCACATGTGTATTGCTCAATGACAAGCTGAGCAAACCTCCTAGGAAATGTTGCATATCTAGCCACCCTAAAGTGTCATGTGGTCCCCCCCCCTGGTTTGTTGATGAGAGATCCCCACTGTACAGGAGACATTTAAAAGCCAGCAAGGATACACTTCTGTTATTGGTCAAAACATAAATAATTTAAACCAATCAGCAGCTCTGAAAAATTTACCCAAGGATTTATATATTCCTCATGGGGTTGTGAATATAGTCTAGGACACAGTTCTGTTCAATATCCTAACTGGGGGTCCTTTGGATCTGTTAAACTATGGAAAATTCAAAATTATCTGGAGAAGATGTAGAGATCCTCCAGCCAAAATATGCATGCAAGAACATGAATCAGAAGGGATGTGTATTCAGGGGGAAATGTTAAGTAAATGTTGGTTCAACAAAATCCCCTTCCACATTTGGGCCTCATACCACCTTATATTTGGGCCCACCAACCACCCCTGTGAAATAGTCCCCTGCATATCAGTGTGGGTTCACTGTCCCATCATTTCTGCATTTGTTTCTTTCTGAGAAGAAGATAGCATTGGCATGTATTTGTCTTTTCCCAATGACAACTGAGATGACAGTTGAGCCCAGGCTATGTGAATTAATGTCATGATTAGCCTTGCCTGTCAGTATGAGACTGACTTGCTCTTCCTAGTTGGTGATTTTTGATTGCAAGCTTTATTAAAGATTTTGGTAGTTTGCTTTTCAAGCTTTGAAATGTGTCAGCTATGAGTAATGAAGTAGTATAGTGTTCAGCTTGTCGGGGCAGGACTTGGGAGAAGCAGGGTCAGATCTCTATTAAGCCAGGAAGTTGCCCAGGTTACCTTGGGGCAGTCACACTTTCCGCGTAATCTAGACATGGGGCTCTTGACAGATTAATATGGATGGGGAGAGAGTGACAGATGGCAAGAGGCCCATTTTGTAATTGTGGAATGGTGTTTGTCTGGAACTGCTTTGGCTGCTGATTTGAATTGCATGACTCATGGTTGATTAAGACGTTGTGTAAATGTGTGCAGCTTGAGAAAGTAGAGTGGTAAGTAGCATAGGAAAGTGTGTCAACCCACCCATCTTGACTGAAGCCTTTGCCATCTATAATCTCATCTCCCCAGCCTGTACCTTGTTGACCTTGAGAAGGGACAGAATGGTCACCAAAGGAAATGGTATTTGCACCCTCTGAGCATGATTAAACTCAACAATCAGGGAGCCCACAAAGTTTTTCCAAGCTTTCAGATTTAATGCTGGAGGGGCACAAAGGTTTTCTGGAATGAGCACATAGCTCATCGCCCATCTCTAATCCCATGCCATTGTTCACTTACGACCAGAATCTCCACTGAAAGGCAATTGCGAAAGGAGACATATGGTGATTTGAAAAGCACTGATTTATCCTAAAATGTGTTCTTTGAAGTGGATCAATCAAATAATGATTATAAAAGATCACAGGATGTGGAGTAGTAGTATATTGATTCTGCTACTTTACATTAGAAATAACTGCATGGGTGTCAGTTAGCGTGAAACTGTGAGTTACAGGACTGAACATTTCTGGGAAACCAAAGCAACTGCATATAGCTGCTCTATATCTAATAATTTAGGTACATAATCTGGAGGGAATTATGCAGTATATGGTCTTCTGTGGTTGGCCTTCCTAGGCAGAGTCCTGTTGAATTTACAGTGCACAACGTGGACGCAACTCATTTTACATCAGACTTTAGTTTATGTGTTGCAATTCAGCAAATGGATATTTGGCCTGAATCCAATTCTGTACCGTAGCCAAAAATACAATAGTGGCAAGAAAAGAGGCACATCTAAATACGGAATATAGAAATAATTAAAGCATGCAGGATTATGGCCAATCTTAGAGTGTATTGCCTTTATGTGTCTCCAAGGGGATGGGTCATGTGACTCTGTTGCTGTGTTGAGATGATGGTCTGAGCAAATCAATGGTGAATTTGGCTTAGGCAGACTCTCAGTACAGAGGAAGAAAACACCCAGGAGCAATGTGCATGTCGTGTGAGAAAACTATTGCAGCAAGGGATATGCAGAACCCCATGAGAAATTCTGCTAGTCTTATTGGGTGGTTGTTGTTATTTTCATTTGCTTCCCTCAGAATTCTGCTAATATTTCTCCAGTGGGACCATCTAAATTTGTGTCAACGTTCTGCTTCCAGTGAAATTCTCAGGAAATGGTCATTCCTGGTTTTAAAAAGCTTTGCATATTGTGTGGAGAGATTTTTCAGAAGCTGTGCTTTCAAAGCCAATATAGGAGCTTGCTTTATGCTAGATTAAATTATGTGTCCATCTGGCCCAGGGTAGGGAACCAATTTCAGCGCAAGGGCTACATTCCCTTCTGGGTGATCTTCTAGGGGCCACCTGACATTAGTGGGCAGGGGCAAAATGGGCAGGGCAGCAAATGTGAGTTTTATCTTTGTATAGTAAGCTAGTTTCAACACACACTCATCCCTAGTCTCTACCCTCCATCCAGATAAGCAAGCAGCATTATCTGAGTTCATGGACACATTCCAACCAGGCAAACAGTACTCAAAGAGGGTACAAAGGAGGAACATTGAGGCACGAAGCATGTGTGTGTCCCAGGCAGTGTGTGTCCCAGGCAGGTGTGTCCCAGGCAGGGCTTATTTCAGCCAGAACTCACTGGAATTCAGTTGTCATGAACTGGCAGGACAATGGGGAGGAGAAAGAGGTCCCAGCAAGGGTGTAGCTGGGCTGGGACACACCTGAGCATGGGAAGGAGAGGTTGGTTTAGGAAGTACTCACAGTGTGATAGAAGATGACGAGGGGATGGAGGTGAGTGCACAGGAACCAGAGCAGCAGGCCCCATCACCAAAGCCCAGAGGGGCCTCTGTCACCATGAGCTCTTGAGGCACAGGGAGCTGTGGGCAGAGTGCCCCAGAAGGCTGAAGCAGATAAGGGCCCACAGCCCAGCTTCCTAGCTGGCCAGGTGGGGCTTGCTAGTTCTGGGAAGCGGTGGGTGATTCCTCAACAGGAGTAGGCTTGGAGCCACGCTTGGAGGTGAGGGTCACATGCCTCATCCAGCCCAGATGCTGCAATTAGCAAGCAAAGTATAAAAGGGCAGCAGAGCTGAAGTTCTGTATCTGCTCAACAGTCCATGCTGATGAACCTCAGCTTGGATGCTCCAGAATCTCTGCAGGACTTGGGACACTGGACACATGATCTGATCCTGGATTGATCCTGGGCTGGGGACTTGCTACCAAGTAGGCCAGGGGTTCAGGACATCTGATCCAGAACCTCTCAGGTGGGCACCATTGTCATTAAAAGAGAACAAGGGAGGTGTTAATGGTGAGTTCTAGCACCTCTTTTTCTAGAAAAATAGCGCTTTCCCCAGGACTTTTGTTAGGACCACCAAACAGTTACAGTATTGCCTAGAACTGGCCTATTTCCCACTCAGTTCCTGTAAACACTAAAAAGTGCTTAAATGAAAGAATGCGAAAGTTAACTAATAAAAAACAGATTACAACAGGAAAAGGGCATCAGGAGTATGAAGGTTTCAACATCTAAACAAAATTGACTAGGATGAGTCTTCCCTGCTTTAATAGCCACGCCAGAAATGAAATTGGATGTTGGCATAACAGGGGTCAGCAAACTTACCGCGCCTCGGGCCGGTGTCTCCAGCGCCAATCGCATGGTAGGCCAGAGGGCGGGGGAGCATGTGCCCATACACATGTGCACACGTTATTTCCAGCACACTTCCGGGTCAGAGGAGCACCAGAAATAGCTTGTGCGCATGTGCACAGGCCACCTCTAACCCGGATATGCACCGGAAATAATGCTTGCACATGTGCAAATAATGCTTGCACAAGCTATTTTCGGTGCTCCTCCAACCTGGAAGTGGGCAGCCGCGCAGCACAGGTAAGAGTGGGCAGTGGCAGCGGGCGGCGGGGGTTGCTGTGGGCTGGATAAACGAGTCCCTCAGGCCTTATTCGGCCCGCAGGCCTTAGTTTGGGGACCTCTGGCATAGTACGTTCCTAACACTCATATTTTGAGTTGAGAAAGTAGCCTCTACGCACCTATAAAAAATAAAATAAAAGTTTAAGCCTAAGATGGAAAGTTTATTGCTGGAGCTCCTTAAATTTTGAAATGCAAACACTGAGCAGTATTGTGGATTTATTCCTCTTTTACCTCACAGCATCAGCAACCTGGGGAAAATAAAGATTTCTGATGACGCTTTGCATCACACCAATAAATAAATAAAAGGATGAATAATGTCAACCACTCACACTAGTAAATTGGCCAGAGGAAGACAAATGTTTCTAGACAGTCTGCATTACTCACTTAAGGCATGTTGCCATGTGGAAATCGGCATCTCAACCAGTATTAGTGATTAAACAATGGAGCACCTGTGTACAGTAGCACATTACACTTGTCTCATGGCTTCAGTTATATAGCCTTTGTTTATATGATTGCACAGTGAAATCACTGGGTTAGATATAGCTATGATTGCAATTCTGGGTACCGTTACTTAAAAGTAAGTGCATGGCATTCTCGAGCAACTACCTTCCTTGGGTTGCTCTTGAAACAATTTTTTGTGCAGCAATGTCTGTGAGACACCTTTTTCATTTTCTGCAGTGTCCTGAAATAATGCCAGTGCTTTTTTTTTCTTTTTTAAAAAAATGTTTAGGGGTACAGTGGTACCTCTAGTTACGGACTAGATCCATTCTGGGGTGCCATTCGCACCCCGAAAAGTCTGCAGCTATAGTGCCACTTCTGCGCACGCACACAGTGCGATAGA
Source organism: Podarcis pityusensis (assembly GCF_964106645.2). Lineage (NCBI taxonomy): Eukaryota > Metazoa > Chordata > Lepidosauria > Squamata > Lacertidae > Podarcis > Podarcis pityusensis. The sequence goes on from NC_138027.1 coordinate 88,489,747, forward strand.
GCGCTTCTGCACATGTGTGCACAGCAAAACCCAGAAGTATACACTTCCGGGTTTGCCGCATTCGGATCCTGGAAAAACGCAACTGGAGACTGACGTAACAAGAGGTACGACTGTACTCACATTTTGACTCAAGAAAATCAGGAAAATCAGTTATAGTTCAAATCAGGAAAAATAAATACAATAAATACACAAAAGTATAAAGATTCACAAAATGTTTAGGGGTATGCATACCCCTGCGTCCCCCCCACAAAAAAGCACTGAATAATGCTATGTCAGGGATATTATGAGGAGTTAACATGGAGGCTCTATGAAAGCACTGCTAATGTGAGAGGGGGCACCAGCAACAAACTGTTTCTCAAGGACCCTCTGAAACCTGGTCCTGACAGTGGAATGTGCCTCTAGGTATACAAATTTAATAAATAATATCAATAATTATGCATAGGCTAAAAGTTTTTTGTTTTGTTTTTTTAAGCAATGGAATGCTCTGTCCCAGCTCCTCCTAACCTAGCAGCTTGAAAGCATACCAATGCCAGGAGATAAATAAGTACCGCTATGGTGGGAAGGTAAATGGCATTTCCGTGCGGTCTGGCACTCATCATGGTGTCCTGTTTCAACAGAAGTGGTTTAGTTATGCTGACCACATGACCGAGACAGCTGTCTGTGGACAAATGCCAGCTCCTTCAGCCTGAAGCAAGATGAATGCCACATCCAATAGTCACGTTTGACTGGACTTAACCGTCCAGGGTTCCTTTACCTTTTACCTTTAGTTGGGGATGGTGAAAACTCATCCAACATCATCTGGAGGACCACAGATTCCATATCCTTAGCTTATAAAGTTGAAAATGTTGAGAAGGTAGGGTGGTTGCTGAGATTTCTCTCTCTCTCTCTCTCTCTCTCTCTCTCTCTCTCTCTCTCTCTCTCACACACACACACACACACACACACAATTAGATCACTGGAGACTCACCAAAACACCAAGGCGTAGCCCTACAAGTTTATTCTGAGCTTATGGGCTCATGGTTAAATGTTCATGAGTTGGTGGGATTTCAGTGCAATGGAATTTTAGCCTTTTCTGCTGTGAATGCTTTAGTTGATTTCCTTTGAGAAAGGGGCACAGTTAATATTTTGACTTTTCCTTAGCATACCTCAACTTTTCTTCTGTTTTCTTGGACAGCCGATGCACATGGAAATCTTGAGGAGCATGTGAAATGATTATCAGAATGCTGTAACACTTGCTGGGACTGTGACCCATCATGTGCTGAAAAACCTTTGAAAAGTAGGTCGAAAGATGATATTGTGAGTCACGATCTTGAGAAGAAGACTCAACAGGGACTGTTTCTTAAGAAAGAAGGCAGAACAATCTTCTTGAAAGCAGAGCAGAGGACTCTGGGGTATTCCCTCTGGGGTTTCATTGATCATTAAAATCCCTATGAAGAGTTTTGGGGTATGTATTATCTGTATAGAACAGTGTGTGAAAAGTTCTGCAGCACAGTCCTTCATCCTTAATAACATACGTCGTTGATACTGAGGTTCAAATCCTAAATATACTTAATTGGAAACATGCCCCACTGATGGCAATAGGGCCTACTTCCAAGTAAATTTCCACAGGATTGGACTATTAATGCCATTTCCTAAACTGGCTAGAAAAGAGAAGAAAAAGAATGAAGATTCAGCACATTGCTAGAGGTCACATACTGTATAGTGCTGTGCAATAAGTAATGCTTAGAATGAAAAATTCTTTAATGTGTGTACTAAGCCTGCAAACTTCATTAAGGGGGAAATCCTATGCCAAGATGATGATGGTGATGTTGATGATTAATATAACAGCAGATATATAAGATCCATTGGAATGAGAAGTTTAGGTTGTAGTGGGTGAATGAGAAGTTTAGGTTGTAGTGGGTGAAGTTTAGGTTGTAGCTGGGTGAATCCAAAAGCAGCCAAGCTCAGCCAGTGTTAATTCCCCAACCACAGCTCAGCCAAAGATGCGCAGACATAACTTGGTCAAAGCTGACTGACCCAATGCTGGTGTCAGTCCCCCCAAATGGGTGTTTGGGGTGGGTGGATAGGTGGGATGAGGACCAGCGAGGAGGGTGGATTTGGGTTGTATCCTAATCCTATCCAATTTTGTTGCAAGACCTGGTTATCTGGCACAGAACACTATTTTAAAAGCTTGTTTTCCTCCTGATGCTGAATGGGTTTGGTGTAACTATATGCTTAATTTATGTTGACTTGCTTCATGCCAGTTTCTTGTACATAGGAATGCTCCCTAAATCATTAAATTAGTTCAACTAAAGCTTTAATGGTAGAATTAGTGGAGATCAGTTTTAATCAGGAAGGACATTTTTTTAATTGGTAAGGCTGCACATTTGTTTGTTTTTGGAGGCTATTTTGGTTCTTCTGTGATGCTACAAAGGGGGATGAGCAGTGAATGTAGCTTCTGTTTCTTTAAACAGCCTTCAGAATACATCAAAGATGCATATTGCAAAATTTTAGTATCGGTCAACTGCATTTTAGTTTAATTAAGCAATAGTTTAAATGGGGATACGTGAACCTTCACTAAGAAATTTTGCTGGGTTTTGGCTTTCATCAGAATCCCTCAGATGTTCTGCCTGTTCAGGGATGGCAAAATTTGCCTTGGGATTCTAGTTGAAGACAAAAAGAAAATAAAAATCCCCGAAACACCAAACCCCACACCCCTCTACAATTGATAGACAAGCCTCATTTTCACTCCTACCTCATTTTGTGTACTCCAAGGACATAAGAGCTCTGCCACCTCTATAAACTCAGTAATGGTGTACAGGCTCCATGTGATTCACAATTACATAGCACAGTAAGTACAGTTATAACCATTCTGCATTGCAAAGGCAAATTGCGTGGGATCAATGAATGGGGCTCAGTTGTTGCTGCCTAATCCTGGCTCTGTTGTCTAATGGAGAAAGATGTCTCCTCACAACATCCCTACGGCTTTTGTTTCTTGGTCTTATCTCTGTCTGACAAGATGCTATCGATTCGTCAGTTCTTCATGATGAACTGCTATTGAGCAATAGTGCAGACAGAGTCACTTTCCCCACCCACCTCTTTGAGAGGAAGGAGCCCTATAGCTGAGCAAAACAGATTGGGAAAAGAATGGAGCTTCTGTCTGGTGTGAAGGCTTTCTCCTTAACTGTGTGCTTCAAAAAAAAAAAAAAAAAAGAAAAGAAAAGAAAAGAAAAGAAAAAAAAAGAAAGAAAAGAAAAGAAAAAGAAATCCTTCTGTTCAGCATTGCAGTTTCTGTTTCAAATATTGAGCAATTTTAGAGCAGATATTTGCAAAATAGTAGGACTTGTGGTCTAAAGCTTACTTTCAATATATATGTTTGCTGTTGTTTAGTCGTTTAGTCATGTCCGACTCTTCGTGACCCCATGGACCAGAGCACGCCAGGCACTCCTGTCTTCCGCTGCCTTCTGCAGTTTGGTCAAACTCATGTTGGTAGCTTCGAGAACACTGTCCAGCCATCTCATCCTCTGTCGTCCCCTTCTCCTTGTGTCCCCAATCTTTCCCAACATCAGTGTCTTTTCCAGGGAGTCTTCTTCTCTTCTCATGAGGTAGCCAAAGTATTGGAGCCTCAGCTTCAGAATCTGGCCTTCCAGTGAGCACTCGGGGCTGATTTCCTCCAGAATGGATAGGTTTGATCTTCTTGCAGTCCATGGGACTCTCAAGAGTCTCCCCCAGCACCATAATTCAAAAGCATCAATTCTTCAGCGATCAGCCTTCTTTATGGTCCAGCTCTGACTTCCATACATCCCTACTGGGAAAACCATAGCTTTAACTATATAGATAAATGCCCCCCCCCCCCCGCTAAGGGTAGGAATAACTCATTAAATATTCTTAAACTTTGTTAATCATCTGTTTTTCAGGTTAATATGTTAAATATAAGCAACTGGAGGGCCATTATTTTAAGATGGGAAACTCCTGTACCCATGGAAGATCTTCACCCTATTTAAAATCCTGAAAAATCAAGGTTCAAAAACATGCAAGGAGTATCCACAAGTATAGGAGAATTTCCCAAGGTTGTAAATTCTGTGTTGGGACTGAAGAAGATGATATTTCCAAGATTTTCTTTTGGAGAAAAGATGGATTCCTGAAACCTGAGGAAGAGATATATGCCATTCACTGCCTTTACCATAAAAGGAGAGGAGACTGCAGTTTTCACTCATCTCAACACTGCTGCTGATGACATTCATAGGACCAACAGAGCAGAAAGCTATCCAAACGAGTGCGGGAAATAGTTCTTTAATGCAACACTGCTCAATGACTCCCAGCTTATTTTGAGCCGAAATAATGCTTCACTGGAGAAACATTGCAAAGGAAAATCTCCCTATACATCTTCCCCAAAGAGCCATATTTCAACATATCTAATGGAAAAGCATGTATACAGTTCATTAATTCACAATAATGTTCCCCGACGGGGAGCTATTTTAACTTGGAGAGCATTGGGACCACTAAATAATGTTGTATTAAAATTTTAATACATATTATTTATTAAGGTTTCCGTAGCACCCTTTGCCACAACAGTCAGGATGGTGTACAGCAAAAGGAAATGTGAAACATAATAAAATAATTAACAATGATTCACATAAATTGCTGTCAGGGAACTGACATCGGAGCCAGAGGTGGAGGCTAGGTTCTCAAGCGATGCTGGAGAAGGGCCCAGCAGGGGGAGAGGCGGCTCACCAGCTGGGGAAGGAAATCAGCGTAACACCAGGGATAAAGGGGGGCAGATGGGGGAATCGGCGAGGGGGCTCCAGGACTCCTCGCCGGAGATCAGCGAGGAGAGCACGGGTCCTCCGCTACCCACACCCTCCCTGCGCAGAAGACTTCCGCGCAGGGAGAGTAGGAGGAGACTTGGAGTCAAACAACTTTTATGCTGGAAAAGGTTTAAGAAACGCCCACTGACGGATTCTGCTAGCGACTGAACAGCCACGAAGTGCAGGGCTGTCCAGACAGAAAAGGTTTAACAAGGCAACCTAGCCAGGAGTGGCACCAACTTGCGCACGAGCAACCCCTACATTTATGACAAATGCCTACAAATATTTAACATTTCTTGCACCTATTAGTGCCTCTCTCTCTCTCTCTCTCTCTCTCTCTCTCTCCTCCTCCTCCTCCTCCTCCTCCCAGGGGTAGGAAGGGAAAGTCAACACTCCCCAAAGTTATATACCACTAAACCATTTGTTCTCATAATTTCAGAAGACAGAAAAAAATTGTACTTCAGATGTACACTGAAGTCCAGTGCCGAGGACCCTCTGGTGGTTCCCTCACTGCAAGAAGCAAAGTTACAAGGAACCAGGCAGAGGGCCTTCTCAGTAGTGGCTCCCGCCCTGTGGAATGCCCTCCCATCAGATGTCAAAAGAATAAACAACTATCTGACTATCTGAAGGCAGCCTTGTTTAGGGAAGTTTTTTCATGACTGATGTTTTAATGCATTTTTAATCTCCTGTTGGAAGCCACCCAGATGGGCAGGGTATAAGTAATAAATTATTTATTATTATCATCATCATTATTATTATAGCAAAAGCAGTGGTGAACTTCGGACTCTCAAATTTCAGCGGCACCCTGTGCGGTGCTAAAATTCAGTGCCCCTGTCTCTTGAGCTGCATTCTACATTCCTCCTAAAGCATGTTACCCAGTGTGGCCAAACTGGTCACACTGCCCTGTAATAATCTCTGGCAAAACCCTTGTTCCTCTACATCATTAGTAAACCCTTTGTGTCCCCTAATTACTTTTTTCCAGAGTCACTCCTGCTCCCCTCCATTTCTCTTGTTTTTAAACAAAGTAGAAGCGCAATGTTACATTTGAACCGGAATAATATACATCGATGCTCAAATTGGGGGGGGGAGTGGCCTGGTCACCTGACCATTTCTGACTGCCCATTTATCTTCCAGTTTTGAGGGCTTTAGAGGCAGTCATGACTTGGCTGCATATCATCCAACATTTCTCCAACGAAAATAGGGACATCCTATTCAATAATAATAATAGTTTTATCATTAAAAACCTGTGCATCTGATCCTTTCAGATATATGACACCATCTCATAATAGTAGATCATGGAACAATTGTATTCAGGAGAGGAACTGCTTCTTTTCTGGAATATACATTTGGATTTTTTAAGAAAAATTCATTTCCAAAGGTTTTCTGTTGTAACACTTTATTCACCCTTTTCTCAGAGTAGTACATTTTCATGCATATGGCTATAATTAGTTGCTTATAATTGAACAATTTGTTTTGGATTCATTTGTAGCATGCTATTGTTTTGCATGCTGTAAAATAGTATAAATGAAAACACAAGCACTCTTAGCTGGCAAAGAATGAGCTTTTTCTTTTCACTCCTTTGCTGTATGCAATTGCAAACAAGTCCACAGATTATATTTTTGCAGGATTCACAGTACATCATTTCATGGTGAAATGCCACAGGACATGAAGTCTTTTAGTAAACACTTTAAGGCAAAATTCAAGCATTTAAGCATTTGGTAGCTCTCATACAGCCTGATTTGTCCATCCTTCTAGTTTGCCACGAATTCTTTCCATCTGCCCTAAAATGACATTTGAAAAAAGGTACTTGTTAATTGTGAATGTCAGTTGAAAAATGACAGGCCTCTCTGGTGGAACAAAAGTGCTTTGAACCTAAAAGGTTCACAAAGTACTGGAAAAGTCAAATATTCAGTCAAATAGGATAGTTAAATGGAGCCTCTATGGTACAGAAATGAATTAAGTGTTTTGCTTTTCAAACGGGTGAAAGAAAACATTTCTTAAAATGTGCAAGCACTGAAAGGAACCCTGAATGGGATGCAGTTAGGATTGCCATATCCCATACCCCCATATCTGGTCAGTCTAATCAGGATATTATGTAAATCATTTGCTAATTATTTGAATCATCTGGAGCATTGATAAATTAAGTATAGTAAGAAGTCTACAGCTGAAAACCTGTGCACATTTTGCTAAGAGTAAGTCCAACTGAACTCAAAAAGACCTACTTCAAAGTAGATATGTAAGGCATTTTGTGGTTGGTCCAGTAAAGTAACCAGCTCATTTATTCTAACTTACAAATATTGCAGTATCTTTCATAATCTGTCCTTGCTTTTCTTAGGCATGAGAATCCTTTTCTAATATTCTAATATTGGTCAATGCTGGTTTTTTTTGCCAGTGTTCAGCACTGTTGTTATGTTTATCTCTAATATTGGTACTCCTCCCCCTCCCAAAAAATCCTAAACTTTATGCAAACTGTTTTAAACATATTATTATTATTATTATTATTATTATTATTATTATTATTATTGACAAATATAGAAGAGGGAATTTAGGAGGGCACAAAAACCATTTGGTGCCATGGCACCACAGTGGATATTCCATAGGAGCAGCCAGAAATTGTACAGGGTGGAGGTTAGTTCTTTTTTTTTTAATGGGAGGACACGGATGACTTTTTGCCACCTCTGCCACAGAAAAGATAAGACTGATACATTGCTCAGTTTAAGGATTAACTTGTTATGCTTATGCTCACATGCAGGACCAGCCCACCCATGAGGCAAGGTGATGCAACTGCCTCAGGTGGCAGGATCCACGGGACAGCAGATCTGGCCTCCAAGTAATGCAGCACTCACTGCTGTGGCTGCTGCCATGATGGCATCAACAGCTGTGGTGTGCATCATGGAGGCCAGATCTCCCAGTTCCTCAGCAGCCTCCCCACCACCTCCTCAGTGGTCTCTTGATGAATAGGAGGTGCTACTGGTCTCCTCCCATTCCTAGAGATGAAGAAGAGATGAGGAAGAGAACTCCAGAAACAAAGTGCAATCAGCTTTTATTCAAAAAGCTAAAAAGACAATAGAGTTCAGATAGGCTACTCTGCCCTAGTTGAAGATATTGCTGGAACTGGTGTCTAGCCCCCTCTCCCTCTGGACTGCTCCCAAGCAGCCATAAACTCCAGCAAGGAGGAAGGATTCCCCTCTGGGCCTGTATGGGCCATTGCTCAGCAATGTGCAAGGCTGTTCAGGATCTGGGTGTCAGCAGAGGAGGAAAGGTAGCTGAAGAGGGGCTGTCCAGCTTCTGGACAACTGAAGTAGTGTCTGGCTCCTTTCTGTCAGGATCTGTGCTTACACTGCAACCCTCGTACCCAGCCCTGTCTTGGAACAGCTTTCTTCTTCTGACCCCCATGTTTACTCAGACCTCCTGCTTCTACCACCTCCCAGCTTGTCCCTTTTGCAGACCGGCCCTCAGTGTCCCACTACCACTGTCCTGGATCTAAGTCTTCTTCCTTTGTGTCATCCCTGGGGAGTTATTGGGCTGGTGTCTCTCAACACTCTTCGTCTTCTAGCCAGTCCCTGTCAAGCTGCTGTTTACATTTTTTAAAACATGCATGTTCATTGCATTCTCACAACTGGTCACCTGTCTAATTAGGCTCTGGATTGCTGATACGTACCCTATTTTGAACCTCATGTAGCTGAAATCTACACATTTGCTAAGACCAGATTCCTGTTAGAATTCCCTGCTCCATGATTGCAGTCATGGGATTGTTGTCTATCACATGATGGTGTATGTTTTCACTCCACAGAGTGGGAAGTGATGGAGACAGGATGTTTGTGTTACTGTGTTCTGTGAAGTGGAACTATTGTCCTTTGTCCTTTTTCTTTCTGCTGTGTGATGCTGGGGGGGGGGGGCATGTTGCAGTGCTCCATGTGTGTTTATATGTAAATAAAGTAGATTAGCCAAAATGCTGAGTTGCTGAGGTCTGTTACGCAAGCTGCGAAGACTGCAGATCCCTAAGTGTGCCTATGTCTTTTGGCATCGGTCACTGTGATGTTCAGGGAGAAGAAAGCTTTTGAAGCTCCTGAACAATTGAGCAAGAGGGAGAGAACATGTCAGTCGGGCATGTGTCTCTGCCAGGGTCCTACTCGAGTGTAGGACAAGCTCCTGACAATTCCTTGGGATGTTTTCTGGAAAAAAAATTGTGCATTATCCTGTTTGTGTGTTTTATTGTCTGGTGTTCTTCTTTCCATAAATATATTTGCTGCTGAATTGTCTGTTTAAATTTTTCAGCTATTGAGCCTCCTTTAAAATTGCTTCGCCGTTCATGGAAATACTGCTTTAAGTAGTTCAGTTACATAACAGAAAGGAAAATAAAGGTCTAAGCACAGAAACACAACATGGGCTATTTGAATATATATATATTCCCAGGAATATTGTAAAATACACATAGCTGATATTGAACAGTCCCACCTTGCATGCACGTGCATGTGTACCCTCCCCCCCCCCAAGAATTGCTTCTTATTATGGCACACCTAAATTACATTGTGATGTTGTGATGTTGTTTTTGCAAAATATTAAAGAGAAAGGAGAAATGAATAGAAAACTAATATTGTGGCACAGGAAATTTATTATCACTTTTTCTTCTTTGCAGAAGATCAATATTATCTGGAGAGAGATAATGGAGGAAATTTTGCATTCCATTTGAATAGTAAAGGATATGGCCTTTTAGAGAGGAAAAAAAATGTACCAAATGATAAAGATAGTTACAGTAGAAGGGAAATAATCTTCTACACGTGGTGGGGAAAAGACAGTAGCTAAACCTTACATACTAAGCCTTGGCAACAGAGAGAGAAGAAAATATTCTCCCTGGGATGAAGAACAATGAATCTCCTTCTAGTCACTATCATTTCTGCCCATAATAGTCCAAATATAGCATTGCTGCAGGGGATTCTGGGGAGAAAAGTGGTTAGCATCATCTTCATCACTGCCACAAGGCTCTCACAGACCCATGCATACACACATTCGTTCAATAATTTATCGCTCCAAGGAAAATAACTGAAATCCCCTCTCCATATCTATAGTCTGTTTATGGGGTGGTGTCTTGTTTACTTTTGAGTAAACATGGCTATGATCAGGGCTTTTTCCCCACCTGGAACCTGCCAGAACTCCTCTCAGGTGGACACCGCTAGTTATGCACAAGCCAAGCAAGTTTACAAACGCACGCAGAAAATTGCCAAACGTGAGTGGCAACAAAATCGCTGGCAGGCCTTGATTACTGCTTCAAAGCCACATAGATCCAGGGAATTCTGGTCTTTGATTAATAGAAGGGCGAGGAAATACCCAAGGGCTGTCATCCCAGCACCGACATGGGAATTGTTCCTGAAGAAATGTTTCTCACAGGCAGATGCCCCCTCCGACCATCTGATGCATCTGTTTTCCCACCTACCTATTTGGCCTTCCACCGATCCTGACGAAATAGCTAAGCTAATAGCCCAGCTGAAACCGGGCAAAGCCCCAGGGCCCGACCTGATCCCTGCTGAAGCCATCAAACTACACCCAAAATGGTGGGCTGGCATCTTGGCTAAAACCTTCGACGCAATCAACGCTTCCGGTCTCATCCCCAAAATATGGAAGGAGGCCATTATAGTACCAATTCATAAAAAAGGTTCTCCAATGGAGCCGGAAAACTACCGCAACATCAGCCTCCTCTCGATCATAGGGAAAATTTATGCCAGCTTTTTGCTGACTAAACTATCGCGATGGGTAGATGAGACTAACCAGATTGGCCATGAACAAGCAGGGTTCAGAACTAAACGTTCTACAACTGATCATGCGATAGTTCTTTACCATCTGGCACGGAAGTACTCCTCCCCTCCCCGGGGCTACCTTTGTGCTGCCTTCTTAGATCTAAAGGCAGCCTTTGACAGCGTTCCTAGAAATATTCTTTGGGAGAAACTTGCGAAACAGGGCATCGATAGAAGACTCCTATGGCTTATAAGTCAGCTCCACGAAGGTACCCATGCCAGAGTGAGACTTACTCCTGCGGGCGACCTCACAAATTCGATACCAATAAACAAGGGAGTGCGCCAAGGATGTATACTGGCTCCCTGCCTATTCAACCTATTCATCAGCGACATGCGAGCACCCCTAGTCAACTCATCTCCAAGTACACACGCGCCTAGACTAGCGGATTACCGCTGTCCACTCCTTTTATATGCGGACGATGCGGTAATTCTATCTTATACACGTGTTGGACTAACCAGAGCTCTGAAGATCTTTGCCACGTATTGTCAACTCAACCAATTAACCATCAACCATGTTAAATCTAAGATTCTGATTTTCACCAGAAGTCGGAGATTATACGAATGGAAGCTTGGCGGAGCAAAAATAGAGCAAGTCCTAAAATTTCAATACCTAGGAGTTATTTTTCAATACAATTTGGGGTGGAAAGCACAAATTCAACACCTACTTAATAAGGCCAAAACTCTGTCATATGCGCTCCTCCGATTTTTCTTTTCGGATGGAGCTTTGCATGTTCCCTCGGCCCTAAAGGTGTTCAAGGCAAAAGTGGTTACCGCGCTTGCCTATGCTGCCCCGCTCTGGGCCGTGATGACAGATCTTGCTCCTCTTGAGACTCTGCAAAACCAATTCCTACGTCGGATCCTAATGCTTCCCCTGTGCGTAAGTAACGCAGCCATGCGACTAGAATTGAAGATCGCATCCCTAGAAACCTGCCTGTGGAAGCAAGTCTTCAGTTATTGGTTATCATTGTGGCATAGATTACCAGACCATTACCTTGTCCAATGCTTATGGCGAGATGAATTCTCCAGCCTTTGGACTAGTAGAATTCATGCCAAACTCCTGAGTTACGGAATGTCTCCCTTAGATTCCCTAAAACTAGATCAAATCACTGCTCAAAGACTGATCCGCCAAAGACTGGATGACATCGATTTACAGCGAAATTATACGCTGGGGGGAGGTGTTTGTTCGCCCCAGAACATTGGTATTACTTTAACTTACTGCGTTCCATCATACCTCTCCTCCCTTTCGACTGTTGCCCATAGGCTGGCCTTCACCAAAGCGAGGTTTAACGTTTTTCCCTCCAATGTTCTGAGACATAGATTCTCAAAGGGCCAAGCCTCCGCCATGTGCGAATGTGATAAGGAGACGCCGGAGTCGCTTCAGCACATTATGTTCACTTGCCCCTTGTTCAACGGGCCACGGGCAAATTTGTTGGGATCAATCATGCAGAAACTAGAGGGTACCCCACCAAAATTCCACCTTGCCCAAATCTTGCAGGATAAGGATACCCATACGACCCTGAAAGTGGCTAGGTTTCTGGTCGCTGTCCTTACCCAAAAGCGTTGCCAAGGAGCACTACAAGCTAATTAAGGCGCAGTATGTCATTCCATCTCATAGTATTTTATTGTTACAGTGGTGTTTTAGCGGCTGTTTTTACCCACGTGCACAAGCTGTTATTTATGTCTTGTTTTTTTCTGTATGGGCCTATGGCCGTAATAAATATTATTATTATTATTATAGGTGGACACCAGTGCAATTAGAACAAGGGAGGAATTCATGGTGAGTTCCAGTACCTCTTTTTCTAGAAAAATAGAGCTGTCTATGATAACATAAGGGACGCGGGTGGCGCTGTGTGTTAAACCACAGAGCCTAGGACTTGCTGATCAGAAGGTCAGCGGTTCAAATCCCCGCGACGGGGTGAGCTCCCGTTGCTCGGCTCCTGCTCCTGCCAACCTAGCGGTTCGAAAGTACGTCAAAGTGCAAGTAGATAAATAGGTACTGCTCTGGCGGGAAGGTAAACGGCATTTCCGTGTGCTGCTCTGGTTCGCCAGAAGTGGCTTAGTCATACTGGCCACATGACCCAGAAGCTATACGTCGGCTCCCTCGGCCAATAAAGTGAGATGAGCGCCGCAACCCTGGAGTCGTCCACGCCTGGACCTAATGGTCAGGGGTCTCTTTAACTTTACCTATGATAACATAGAAAGTTACTGTAATTTTGAGTCAGCCCATTAGTCTGTCTAGCTCATTTTTGTCAGCACTTGAGTGGTGGTGGCTTTCCAAGTTTTTCAGGAAGGGAATATCCCCCTAGACCTACCCAGAGATTCTGGGATTGTACCTGAGACCTTTGCATGAAAAGCAGATGCCCTTTCCCATTTTATTATTATCTCTCCCTTCCAAATAATCTGGAAGTCAGTCTCAGCTGCGAGGAATGAGTGTGACTATGTGAAAATTGCACTGCAGAATTGGCAACCACCAGACAGCACCCTTCTCACCCACTTAAAAATTGCCCCTTCCCAAATGCCCCCATGTCACGGCATTTGTGTCATACGGTTTGGAGAAGATAATATGTTGTTCTGCCCTAAGTGACAATACAAATGTATCCCCTGTACGGAGGAGTCAATTTGCCAGTGATTGTCCTAGCACAAGTGGCTTGCATCTGGCTCAAGGTAATAGATGTTGGTCTCAAGAAAGTCCTCAATTTTATATGATTTGCTGTCAGAGAGAAGCCACACTATTCCATTTTCAGCATTGGTCAAAGTATGCTTAACATTCTCCACTCGGAGATATATTTTCTCTTGTGTGGCTAATTAGTTGGCTTTGTATGCTTTCCCTCTGACCTTGCTATTGTTTCTTTTCCCACATAATCCTCTTCAGCAACTCCCATATCCAGAGGCATGTCCCCTGGCATTTATTTGCTTTTTGAAGTTGTTTACTTGGTTTATCATTAAGACACTGTGTCTAAAAAAGGAGGCAAACGGCATAATATCATATGTGACCCTGTGCTAGACCTTGTGATTCAGTGGCAGTTCAAAGTGTGTGGTTTTTATTTCAGCCACCTGAACAGAGTGAAAACTCATTGCTGTTTTTTTTAAAAAAAACACATTGTAGTATTTTTATAGCGGCAATGTGCATCTTAGAAAAGCACCTTTTTAAAAATACGTAAAATACCTCAAAGGGATTTTACAGTAAAAATATCAACAATTAAAAACAAGTTTGTATGTAGAAACTTTTTTTTAAAAAAAATTGCATGTATGCAAGCAATTCAATCCAAAAGAAACAAATGAAAATGTCTATATCCACTGCAGATACAGATTGGAATAAAATATCTGCTTGCATGTCAGAAAGGCACACATACATGTTTTATTTGAAAGATTTATGTCTTGCTTTTCCACCTCCACAAATGAGTTGTTCAAAGCAGATTACAAATAAAGATGAAATGTAGAATCAGCAATAGCCCAATCATTAAAATAGCAGCCAAAATACAAAAAGCAGCACTAAGAATAAATGCCAAAGTTTCCTTAGGGCTCATGTACAGTTCCACTTGAGCCATGTCTAAAAAGTTTGGGTCTGAGCAGTTGACCCATGTTTTCTAGGTATGGGTCCAAATGGTTTTCTCCTTGCTCCACTTCTTTTCAAGGGAAAAACTGCTCTTTAGCAATAGATCAGAACAAATTCTAATCTGGGGAAAACCCAAGTTGCTGTTTGCTCTGAATGTGCACTAAGGAGTGGGTTTCCCTGGGGGAAAGCAATGGGACAAGAGGAATTATTTTATTTTATTTTATTATTTCATTTCATTTCATTTTATATGCCGCTTATCTGACTAGGTTGCCTTCAGGTGTCTTTTAAAAATCACATAGCTGTTTATCTGTTTCACATCTGTGGAAAGGAAGTATGGATGAGTCATAGGTAGAAACAGATTCAAAAGCTTTCTTTTAAAAGGGGAATGTTCATTTGCTGGTGGAGCCCAGTCAAAGAGACTTGCTTCTTGTGGCAGGGAGCTCCATGCACAGAAAAAACTCACTCCAAACATTGAGGTGCAATGTTTCCATTTTATTGGCATAGACCTGAGACTGAGAGATGGTAACTTCTTCAAATGCACTCAGCAAGGTAGCTGTTGAAATCAGGAATGAGACTAGAAACCAGGACTTTTGAGTTAAGGCTAACCTATGAAGCAGTGGGGGATGCGGGTGGCACTGTGGGTTAAACCACAGAGCCTAGGGCTTGCCGATCAGAAGGTCGGTGGTTCAAATCCCCACAATGGGGTGAGCTCCCGTTGCTTGGTCCCTGCTGCTGCCAACCTAGCAGTTCGAAAGCACGTCAAAGTGCAAGTAGATAAATAGGTACCGCTCTGGCGGGAAGGTAAACGGTGTTTCCGTGCGCTGCTCTGGTTCGCCAGAAGCTTAGTCATGCTGGCCACATGACCAGCTGTACGCCGGCTCCCTCGGCCAATAAAGCGAGATGAGTGCCGCAACCCCCGAGTCGTCCACGCCTGGACCTAATGGTCAGGGGTCCCTTTACCTTTACTTTTATGAAGCAGTGGCAACTGAAAAGTGTACATTTCATTTCACAAACCTGGAAGGGACCCAGGGGTAATCTAGTCCAAACCCCAGCAATGAAGGAATCATGGCTAAAATGACAGATGACCAACCCACCTCTGCTTAGAAAACCTCCAAGGAAGGAGAATCGACCACCTCTCATGGGAGTGTGTTTCACAGCCGAACAGCTCTCACTGTCAGAAAGTTTTTTCCAAATGTTTAGTGGGAATCTTATTTCTTGTAACTTGAAGTCATTGGTTCGAGTCCTACCCTCCAGAGCAGGAGAAAACAAGCATGTGCCCTCTCCCACTGCTTTTCTATATTACCATACACAAGGCAGTTTACAACAACAAAATATACAACAAAGAACACACACACCTTATAATAATCTGTTCCAATACAAAAAGTCATAATCAAATATGACTGTAAAATGGAACGACTTATATTGAATAAAGTAATAATAATATTTTAGAAATAATAGTACACAATAAAATTCACTCGCAACACACCAGAAAATAATAATTAAACAGAGATTCACTCTTAACAATTACAATAAGTACAGTGGACGCTCGGGTTGCGAACGTGATCAGTGTGGGATGCATGTTTGCAACCTGTAGCATTTGCAATCCGCAGCTGCGCGTCTGCACATGCACGGGTTGCGATTTGGTGCTTCTGCACATGCGCAAAGCGCAATTTAGCGCTTCTGCACATGCATGACCGCCGAAACATGGAAGTAACCCATTCCGGTACTTCCGTGTTTCAGCGGTCCATAACCCGAAAAAACGCAACCTGAAGCATCTGTAACCTGAGGTATGACTGTAATTACTAATCTTGAATCAACAGTGTGCTCTCAGCAGTGGTCAAAATGGCACAATGCATAAGAAATTCCTCCAGGTTAAGAGCAGTATCATCACAAGGTCACCTCAGGTTTAGTCTTACAGCCTGTCCCTTATTCTATGGAATGGTTCCCTCTTCATTAATGCTATATGTTAACTATGAATAAGGACCAAATAAGCAACAGATGTAATCCTATGCTGGAATAATTAGCATATTTTTCCGTCTATAAGACGCCCCCATGTATAAGACGCCCCCTATTTTTGGGGACTCCTATTTAAAAAAATGGGGGGAGATGGCCGTTGTGTATAAGAAGCCCCCAAATTTTGGACATTATTTTTAGGGGGGAAACCTAGTCTTATACATGGAAAAATACAGTATGCAGGAAAAACGATTGTGATGTGTACCTCTGTTCCCAATGAAGCAGAAGCAGGAACAAGTTGTAGACCAGGTGGAAGAGACACTCGCAATGGACGGAAGAAAGCTATCAACGTTTTCGTGAATGAAATGTGCTTGGGTTGAAAGGTGGGAAACAAAGGAAGCTGAAATGATAAGGGCAGCTGAAGCTTTCGCTAGAGGTTGCTGCTTTGTGGCCTTGCTAAAAATAAGCAAGTGCCAAATGTGACTGCTGGTTAATTATGGCATATCTAAAAGCCAGCTAGAGGTTGCTGGCATTGTGGGAATTGCAGGATGTGGCAAAGGGCCAGTGCAGCCATTTTTGGCTGCTAAAAGCCATTTAGGAACTCTGGAAGCTGCCAGCACAAGAGATTATGTAAAGACAGCTGTGGCCATGATTCCTGCAAATATCTACTTCAGTTCCCGATGCCACTCAGGTCAGTTGGAGAGACTATTCTGGGATGCAGCAGCCCTGCTTAGGAAAAACACATTTACTGCCAAGTAATGTACAGTGAATTCAAGCATTTGTGATTATGGGCTTGTTTCAATCAGGACTGTTGGACTTAATTTCCCCAAATATTGCAACATTTAGATGTGGCTTGAAGGGTCATGCATGCTCAGTTGAGGAACCGACTGAATATTTGAGTTAAAAATGATTTAGCTTAAATGTGTTCATGGGAAGGAGCCAGAGCAAATGGCTCAGCTTTGATGATGCTATAGATTGCAGGCATATTACATTTTCTGGAAGAATCATTTTTGTTCAAATTAGGGACTCCATTTAGTGAGGGTCATATGTGATTGTAATGGGCAGGGCATTATTATTATTATTATTATTATTATTATTATTATTATTATTATATTTCTTACTCACTCTACATCATAGGGTCCCAAATTGGGTTAGAACAATATATATATACATATGTACAGGACTTTTTTTAAAGCCAAAACTTACTGGAACTCAGTTCCGGCACTTCTCTGGTAGACACCATTGCCATTATAAGAGAACAAGGGAGTTCATGGTGAATTCCAGCACCTCTTTTTCTATTAAAAAAATAGCACTGCATATGTACATTAGGTAAAGGTAAAGGGACCCCTGACCATTAGGTCCAGTCGTGACCGACTCTGGGGTTGCGGCACTCATCTTGCTTTACTGGCCGAGGAAGCCGGTGTACAGCTTCCGGGTCATGTGGCCAGCATGACTAAGCCGCTTCTGGCGAACCAGAGCAGCACACGGAAATGCCGTTTACCTTCCCACCAGAACGGTACCTATTTATCTACTTGCACTTTGACGTGCTTTCGAACTGCTAGGTTGGCAGGAGCAGGGACCGAGCAACGGGAGATCACCCCGTTGCGGGGATTCGATCCGCTGACCTACTGATTGGCAAGCCCTAGGCTCTGTGGTTTAACCAACAGTGCCACCCGCACTGTGTACATTAGAATTGGTTAAAACAATTTACCACCAGCATGGTGTCAAAAGTACATTTCTGGCATATGGCAGAAGCTATACAATGCTGCTGCTGGATGCACCTCTCTAGGGATGGCATTCCATGATTTTTAGGAGACAAATTAGCTCTTTTCAGCTTACCTAGATATCAAATCATTTTTTACTTTTATTTTGCTTTGAATCAGGGGGTCCTTTTAGTGAGGGCCACACACAATTATACTGGCCAGCTCGCAGCTCCTATGCAGTGATTGATTCGCTGCCCTCAGCTTGCCTAGGGATCCATTCATTCTCCCAAGCTTTACTGGAGGAAAAACAACCTTTTAAGAAACAAAACCTTAGGTCCGCCCCTCTACACACCCGCTGCAACCTCAAACCTTTTAATGAGAAGCTGTGAAAAAGCCTCAAGTTACTGTATCTCCCTGCTTGCCAGCTCCATTATCACATTCTCAGTTGAAACAAACAAACAAACAAAACTACTGTCAGGAAAGAGGAGGTGGTAACTGCCATCAGGTTCATACTAGAGACAGAAAGAGGCTTGCTGGAAACGGTGCGGTGCGCCTAATTATGCTCAGGGGCAAACATTCCTGCTGGGGAGGATCTTGAACTGAATGAGGAGGTAGAGGAAGCAATAAACCCAAGGCTTCCCAGCAAGCAACAATGCTCCTTAAAGTGTTGAGAAGTTCATCTCCATTTAAAGACTAGGCTCCTCTTGTTCTCTTCCCAGTAAGCCTTGCGTATCTCTGAATTTCCCTTCTCCTTTTCATGTGAGTGAGGATAAGTTCATGTGAAGTGGAAGAGCAGAGGTTACTGGATAGTGTGAGCCCCACTTTGAGTGGGACCCAAGCTTGAAGACTCATACTGAGGCAAAATATTCTGTACTGGGGGAGCTTGTATTCCTATGATGGATTCATGATATCAGCAGTTCTATATACCAACTATTATGATAAAACAGAGGGGGAAGGACTTACCTATAGTATGCATCTGTGCAAGGGGGAAATGAAATGGTTCGGCCTGTGTTGATAAGATTCAGACCATCAAGTCATCAAGTTTATTTAGTTTTGCTTGCTAGACACCTCATATAAAGGTAATAATAATAATAATAATAATAATAATAATAACAACAACAACAACAACAATAATTTTTATTTATACCCTGCCCTCCCCAGCCAAGGCCGGGCTCAGGGCGGCTAACAAGCAAAAATAAAACAAGTTGAATGAATACAACTTAAACACAAGATTAAAATACAACATAAAAATATTAAAATGCAGCCTCATCACAGGAGGTTGATGGTAAAGGTAAAGGACCCCTGGGTGGTTAAGTCCAGTCAAAGGCGACTATGGGGTTGTGGCACTCATCTCGCTTTCAGGCCGAGGGAGCCGGCGTTTGTCCACAGGCAGCATTCTGGGTCATGTGGCCAACATGACTAAACCACTTCTTGTGCAACGGGACACCGTGACAGAAACCAGAGTGTACAGGAACACCGTTTACCTTCCTGCCACAGCAGTACCTATTTATCTACTTGCACTGGCATGTTTTCAAACTGCTAGGTTGGCAGGAGCAACGGGAGCTCAATCCATTTTGGGAATTCAAACCGCTGACCTTCCAATCAGCAAGCCCACGAGGCTCAGTGGTTTAGATCACAGCGCCACCTGCATCCCTCATAAACAAGTTCTTTAGTCACTATACAAATGAATTAAAACATAACAATAATATATAAAAAATTCAAAGCGATGATAAAAGAATCCAACCCAGCATAAGGCCAAATGCAAAAGGCCAATTCACACACACACACACACACACACACACACACACACACACCAATGAAAATCACAGGAGAGAAAAATAAACACAAAATTCAGGAGCTAAAACCATCAGCCATACCATTGGGACTAAAATGGCTTGGGGAAACAGAAAAGTTAGCCTTAAATTTAAAGCACAACTGTGTGGATGCCAGGCAGGGGCATGATCTAGGAAGGGCAAAGCCCCCCCCCCCATTTCTAAGGAGGGGACTGGCCCCCCTCAATATTCTGTGGGCTGCAAGTCCCTACCAGGCCTTCCCGTGGCTAGTGGAAGGCTGCACCAGCGGTGTTGGGAGACATAACAGGGACCGGAGCTCCTGGAGTGAAATCTTACTGGCCTGCACAGTGTCTTCCAATGCTGCAAGGATTGGCATGGCCTAGCAGAAGGCTGCACTGTGGTGCCAGGGAAACTTTTCTGAAGGGGTCTTTTCATAGCCGCTGGGTCACCACAAAGAGGATCATCTCACGCCCTCTTTCTCAACTTTGGATTGAGAGGGCTGTGGGAGAAAGATAACCCACAAGTCTAATGCAGCCCTGTGCCATCTGCCCGTAATGGTCCTTCCTTCCTTCCTTCCTTCCTTCCTTCCTTCCTTCCTTCCTTCCTTCCTTCCTTCTTTCCTTTTTTATTTTGGCAAAGTAATAATCATAAATAAATAAGAATAAAAATGTACACCCCACCACCAAGACCATTCCATTTTAACTATCCAGCCTCCCAAAATTTCAACACCTCTTTCAATGGTTTGACCCCTTTCCATTTTAACAGTACAAATTCTACAAACACCCTCCATATCTCCTCAGAATCATTTCTCCTGCATATTCCCTGTCTTACCTTAATGGTACATGTTAATTTGTCATTAATATCTATATCCCACACCTCTTTATACCATTCTTCCATTTTATGTTCTGCTTGCCCCTTCCACTTCCTAGCTATAATAATTTGTGCAGCTGTCAATAAATTTGTGAGCAAGTCCTTCGTAGCCTGTGGTCCTTTCCAACCCTGCTGAGATGCCAGGGATTGAACCAGGACTCTTGTACATGTACAAAGCATGCATTCTTCTACCACTGAGCTATGTAGAGTTGACCTTTGTGATTAAGAGATACAGAAAGGGAAGCAAGAGTGCTCTTAACATACATAGCATCTCCCCCCCCCCCCAATTTCATATTAAATCTATTGAAAAGCAGCCAAAGTGAGGCTTGTGGGAATTTCACACTAGTGAAATCCCTTGCCTTTCCCCCATGAGTATACCTCATGCAGGGAGGAAATGACCCTGAGGTTTTAGGAATATGCCCTTAGCTTCAGCACAGCATGTTGTAAATTCAAGCAGCACTGGCTGGGTTTCATGTGCAGTATTTTTGTTTAATCAAGGCCCTGTCTTACAATGAAATATGAGCCACTGTTGCCTGATAAGCTAACAGGGAGGTGGCGCAAGGCCACAGCGCCGAGAAGTGCTCAGACCTCCGGCACAAAGATTCAAAGCTTACTCACATTAACAACTTCCCTGTTTCCGAGAACTGAAAAGGAGATTTTTAACTTAACAGGAAACTGACGGCACACATCTTTAGTGTCGGAAACCTGTGAATTAGCGTGCCAGGTCAAACAATGGTGCTGGAACACCTCAACATCAGGCAGTTCAGAACTTTATACCACAAAATAATAGACCATGGCCTCCTTCAAATTCACACAGATTTATGTGTGATTGGTAGTTCTGAGTGAACGTTACAACCACCACATTCTGAAAACAACAGCAACTGTGTTTTCACAACACAACAATCCTGTATTCGGGGGTCAGCAAAGCTTTTCAGCAGGGGGCCAGTCCACTCTCCCTCAGACCTTATGGGGGGCCGGAATATATATTTTTTGGGGGAAAGGAATGGATTTCTGTGTCCTACAAATAACCCAGAGATGCATGTTAAATAAAAGCACACATTCTACTCATGTGAAAACACACTGATTCCTGGACCATCCGCCGGCTGAATTTAGGTGGCGATTGGGCCAGATCCAGCCCCCGGACCTTAGTTTGCCTACCCATGCTGTATATGAAGTAGACCAGACCCTCCAAGTGTCCCTATTTTCCAAGGGACAGTCCCAAATTTACAGAAGCCATCCCAGTTTCTGATCTGATCCCGGAATGTCTCACTTTTCCTTAGGACGTCCCTGTTTTCATCAGAGAAATGTAGGAAGGGATGGAGTTATGCAACCCCTGAGCCAAGGAGATAAGTAGCTACACAACCTTTAGAAGACATCTGAAGGCAGCACTGTATAGGGAAGGTTTTTATTTTACTGTTTACAGTTTTATTATTTTTTATATATGTTGGAAGCCTCCCAGAGTGGCTCCCATGGGCAGGGTGTAAACGATAAAATTGTTGTTGTTGTTTTGTTATTATGGAAAAGGACATCCCTATTTTCATTGGAGAAATGTTGGAGGGTATGGTAAACTAGGTTGAGGAGCACCAGCCCAAAGCTACCCAGTGAATGAAGATTTGTACCTGGGTCTCCCCAGTCTAAACACTAACACCATGCTCACTTTGGCCGTGTACACACACTGATTGGATGCATATCAGGTATGAATGATGTTCACATGATGTTATCCTCATCCAAGTGGCAGTCTGTCCCAGTTTAACTTACATTTTCCTGACCCATGGATAATATGATAAGGGGGTGGATCCAGTGTAAAATTGTGTGTGGCCCCACTGTGAACGTAGTGAAGCACATTGTGTTGAGGGTCAGTTTAACCTGTGTGGTGAAGTTTTGCTGGATACCATCTAACACCTTGCCCCTTACTTCCTACAGTGAGGAGGTCCCCCCAGTGGGCTGCTGTTGGTGTCTGGCACAAACAGTGGAAATGTAACAAAACAAAACAAAAAACCTGCTGCTTTTCTGGTATATTGTGGTGGTGGGGAGATGATGTGTATCCCCGCTTACATTCTGGTTAGCAATGGGGATGTAAATATTACTAGATAAGGACAAAGATTTGTCTTACCAAAAACCTCTTCAACTATTAATAAATGTTGAATGAAAAGAAAAGTGTTTCATTCCTGTTAGTGTTTTAAAAAATGCATTCTATACTGACTGCCAACTTGTTGACTCATGATTACAATCAACCACACTTACTTCCACATTTTCTAGCCTTGTATTCTCAGCACAGTGTTCTCTTCTGATAACATTTCCTTTATCGTATCCAGAAAGCAACTTACATTATCTTTGTATTGGTATAATCAACTAACTTACACGTCTGTTCCTTAAGGCAATCTGAAGACCATACTAAATAATTGTGTGTGGTACGTATATCCAGTGAGGGCAGGCAAAGTAATTTTCTTGTTATCCTGTTGGAAACATGAATAGTAACAAGTAAGTCCAATGTTGCCCTTCTTATCTCTGTCTAAGAGCTATAATAAGCAAGTAGAGCTGTACATTTGTATGTTTGTTTGGTTTTTTGTTCTATAGATTGAATTGACCTTTACATTTCCAAAGAACCACCGACTTAAACTATATGGGTATTGATTTTACATATAAGGAGTAAGGTTTGAGTACAGTTGCAGAAGCAATATCAATTGACTTCATTTTGAACCGTTTGAGTAACTAAAGTCTGCTAGTAATTTTGTTTCACACCATATCAAACTAACTTACTTTCTTCCACTTTCAACAAATATCTGACACAACTCTCTTCATTTACCACCACCCTTTGCATAATTCATTTAAATCATCACCTTGCAGACTTGTCCCTGGTGGAAAGTGGATTTTTGGCAGATCCCTTCTCTTTGCTTACAGACAGAAATTGTCCAAAATAAGGCTTAGTCATGATGGGCATATGGCCCATAAAAAGTGTCTGTGGACAAATGCTGGCTCCCTCGGCCTGTAAAGCGAGATGAGCACTGCAACCCCAGAGTCGTTTGTGAATGGTCTTAAACTGTCAGGGGTCCTTTACCTTTTTAAACTTGGAAACCAGCTATTTTGAGGGGAAAAATGATTAACAGAATACATTTCCCCCTCCTCCATGAGGTCACCATATAACTAAATCTCATTCACTCTCTGAAGATTTGGATAACATTTGTTTTTGCTCTTTACAAAACTTTGGGCTGAAATATTCTCTGTCTCTTCTCTCTCTCCCTCTCCCTCCCTCCCTCTCCCACATACAGAGGGAGTTAGGATTGTCTTCTAATTCTGCCATCCCATAACATACTGCAATCACCAAGATAATATCACCAAGGCAACTATCTGTAACTGAACAAGAAACGTCCATAGAAATGGTAAAAGTAGTTTCTTTCCAAAATTCAACATTAGAGTTCGTAGGATTCATGTAATTACATTTAGCTGTGTTTGTGGACTTTCTGTTGCTATGTCTTTAAATTTGTGAGCCCCACCCATGTTTTCTAAGGTGGTTTAACAAACTGAATGACATCATCCTCTTTCTATCCTCCTCCTGGTGGAAACATGCAGATGAGGATAGGTAAATTTCTATCGAGGTTTTTTGTATTAGTGGGACTGGAGGTATTAACTATGTATGTGTGAATAGACTAGTTATTGTCTCACCTTTCTTCTTGTAGATATACCACTGCTTTATGTCATTTACATACTGTCTTCTCTTGTATATTATTTACTACAAAGGTATGTCTTTATTGTGCATTCTCAACGTATTTTTAATTTTAATTTTCCTTATTCTACTTGTTAATTCAGTGCAATTCTGTTACAATTTATTTGGACAGCTCGATGACTAAGCTATTTAGCAATGAAACATCTGATTACCAGAATGACATCCAAGGAGTGAACCACTGGTATATCACAAGTGGGCTCTTTGTTACTGTGTTTGCAACTGTTCAAGATAAAATTTATTTTGGAAAGAGAAGAAATGAGTGCTGAACCACTGATATATTACAAGTGGACTCTTTATTTACTGCATGAGCAATTATTTAAGATAAAACATATTTTGGAAAGAAACTACTTTTGCCATTTTTATGGATGCTTATTGTTCATTTACCAATAGTTGCCTTAATGGTTTTATCTTGTGTCAGTTGCAGTAGTCATTGTATCACCACCCTTCTGAGTAATACCCCTCCCCACCTTCTCACTATATAGAAGGGTCTGGCAACTTCTGTTTCAGTGTATCTGAAGAAGTGTGCTTGCACACGAAAGCTCATACCAAGAACTAACTTAGTTGGTCTTTAAGGTGCTACTGGAAGGAATTTTCCTGTTCATTGTTTTATGGTTATCCCATAACATAGGTAAAGGTAAAGGTACCCCTGCCCGTACGGGCCAGTCTTGACAGACTCTAGGGTTGTGTGCTCATCTCACTCTATAGGCAGGGAGCCAGCGCTGTCCGCAGACACTTCCGGGTCACGTGGCCAGTGTGACGAAGCTGCTCTGGCGAGCCAGCGCAGCACACGGAAACGCCGTTTACCTTCCTGCTAGTAAGCGGTCCCTATTTATCTACTTGCACCCGGGGGTGCTTTCGAACTGCTAGGTTGGCAGGCGCTGGGACCGAGCAACGGGAGCTCACCCCGCCGCGGGGATTCGAACCGCCGACCATGCGATCGGCAAGTCCTAGGTGCTGAGGTTTTACCCACAGCGCCACCCGCGTCCCTAGATCCCATAACATAGGCAACTGCAAAACCTCAATAAAAGTGTCAGTATGTGGTGGATTGAATTCACCTTCCAAGGTTTCCTAGCATTTGAAGTTAACCATGGCTATCTCCTAACATCATAAGTATGGAAGAAGGATAGTCATGCTCTCCTAAAACAAATACTTAATTTAACTTAAATTTATGTTGTGCCTTGTCGTCCACTGAGCTATTGCATTAGGTCTTGAGAGTATTGATCCCCTCTGCCAGCCGGCTTATGCAGGGTACTGCTGTTCTTTTGGGGCTTCAGAAACATTTCTGAGTCGATGAAATCTGATGAGCAAGTCTGGAGAATATAAAGGGGAGTCCCAGTTCTGTCATTCATATGCTTTTATTGGTTTGATGGTCCTTTGCTCATACACTTAAGAAAAAATGAGCTAATGCCTATCACTTAAAAAAAAAAAATCACCTTCATATCATCTTAACAATACTTTATCCAAATGCAGTGTCTTCATCCCACAACAGCTACATAATCTTTGATTCAAGCCTCCATCAGAGCAGCTATTTACTATTGTAATATATGGCTGATGATCATTTCCTTTTTATCAGCCATTCCAAGACTTCAGGCTATACAGAAATGCTGCGGCTTGAAATTAGACTAGCACACGATTAAATCAGAGCAAGATTAAATCTCAGTGGTATGGCTTTGTGTGATCTCCATGACTACCTATCAAATGATGTACTGACATTAAACTTTTCCTGCAGATCTGTGAAGCTCTCTGGGAACTCTGCTTTCAATATCACGGTGGACAAAAATAAGGTGTCAATGCAGACTCAGTTGTCACACTTCCAAGTTCATGCCATCTCGATTTAATGAGAATATTTCTTTCTATGGTCTCTAACCTAAAGAAGCCACTAATTGTTCCACCATACTCTGACACCCTGCATTCAATCCATTTTAGGTGTACTTTTCTTTCCCTTTATAACATACAGTAAATGGATGATTTATGTCATAAACACAGTGCATATCCATCAGGAAACCTTTGAAAGAATGGAATGTCATGAATAGTACCATGCACTTTTTATTAAATATTTTAATGAGGACATCTATGTATTACTGAAGTGATACTGTTACATATCATGCACATGTCACTGGTGGTCATTCTTTGCAGAAATGTTAAGCAGTCACCAAATTTTACCTAGTGTGAAATTCTGAGTCAGATTTGGAGGGTTTCCTCAGGCGAAGAAAGTGAGGCATTTTGAGAGAAGCAAAAGCGGTTTTGATGTGACAGCAGAAATTTCTGAAGTATATGGGGGTCTGTGAAGAGCAAAATTTCAATGTATACTTGGGGGTTCCTGCTTGGATCAAATAACCCATGGGATTTCCCAGAAAACAAGAAAGAATGATGCTAAGATCTTGCTGAAATGCCTAAATTGACATTAAAACTAAGAAGAAGAGATGACAACAAAGTTAAAGAAGAATGGAAGGACTTTATTACATATACAGTGGTACCTCAGGTTACATACCCTTCAGGTTACATACGCTTCAGGTTACAGACTCCGCTAACCCAGAAATAGTGCTTCAGGTTAAGAACTTTGCTTCAGGATGAGAACAGAAATTGTGCTTTGGTGGCGCAGCGGCAGCAGGAGGCCCCTTTAGCTAAAGTGGTGCTTCAGGTTAAGAACAGTTTCAGGTTAAGAACGGACCTCCGGAACGAATTAAGTACTTAACCCGAACTGCAAACTTGAACTTGAGTACTTAACCCGAGGTACCACTGTATACAAAAGCATTGTACAAAGGTCAATACATTGACATGATTTTGAAGTACTTGTAATATGATTATAAAGAAGATAATAAGTAAAAAATAATGACTTTCCGACTACAGAGGACATGCGGTGTGAAGAAACACAATGTAACCAAGGAAGGGTTTATGGCAGTGATGGCCAAACTTGGCCCTCCAGCTGTTTTTGGACTACAACTCCCATCATTCCTAGCTAACAGGACCAGTGGTCA
The DNA here is from genome assembly GCF_964106645.2 of Podarcis pityusensis. Taxonomy (NCBI): domain Eukaryota; kingdom Metazoa; phylum Chordata; class Lepidosauria; order Squamata; family Lacertidae; genus Podarcis; species Podarcis pityusensis. Next base: position 88,516,903 of record NC_138027.1, read on the forward strand.
GGGATGATGGGAATTGTAGTCCCAAAACAGCTGGAGGGCCAAGTTTGGCCATCACTGGTTTAGGGGGAAGTCAATTTTTAAAATATTTGGACATGAATATATATTGTTACTGTATAAGTTTGTTATTTCTGGAAAATTAATGAAATATTATTTTTTAAAAATGCTGTGAAAATCTGAGAAATATCTCCCATATCAGAGCTTATATTTGAAATATTGGACCAGATCCCCCAAGTGTTTCTATTTTTCAGGGACAGTCCCAACTTTACAGAAGCCGCCCTGGTTTTTTATTTGATCCTAGAATGTCCTAGTGTTCTCAAAGCTACCAGCATGAGTTTGACCAAACTGTGGGAGGCAGTGGAAGACAGGAGTGTCTGGCGTGCTCTGGTCCATGGGGTCACGAAGAGTCGGACATGACTAAACAACAAACAACAACAACAGAATGTCCTACTTTTCCTTAGGATGTCCCTATTTTCTCAGGAGAAATGTTGGAGGGTATGGAATAGGATGTCCATATTTTCATTGGAGAAATGTTGGAGGGTATGATAATTATGCACCATTTGTGATCCTGATCTGCATATGTAATTGCATCTGACACATTTCTATATGTCACACTTGTAGATGTGCATCCTTCAAAGGAATAAGGCCAGCAGTGTGCAGGATCCTGGACATGAGGCCAGCAGTATGGCTGTGTTCTCCTTGCTTGTATGGAATAGGTAGGCCATGTCTTTAGAAGGGTAGTGTGTCTGTTGAATAACAAGTGAAGCCAGATTGAGGAAGATCCAACAATCAGTGGTTTATTTACAGGAAATATGGGAAGGTGAGGTGAGAGAATAACAGGTGACTATAAACAATAATCTCATCCTGGCCATCCCCCTGACTACCCTGTGTAAGAGGTTTCGCCTCCCTTCAAAATTCCAGGTGGGTACATCAGCTTTGCAATGTGGATTAACTCTGAAGTATCTTAAAGTCATATTGCCTCATCCTACAATAGCTGCATGATGTTTTCTGCAAGGTCAAAATTGAGAGAATTTCAATTAGATGTGACTACGGTGAAATGTACCTTTTTATCTGAAGTTGAGATTTCAAAGGAGAGAAGTGATCTCTCAAGCATCAAGACCAATCCCGTGGAGATGATTTGAAATGCAAGATGAAAGAAGGCCATAGTATTCTGCTGCTGTCAGTGGGAAGGCAATGAGAAGAAAATGTATCTGTGGCCCTTGAAGTTGGTTAATTCACTTCTTTCTAATACACTAGAGTTGGGGACTCAAACCAGTGTTTAATGGAGATTTTCCAGCAACTCAATGTAGTCCCTTTTCTGTTTGTTCCATGAATACTATAGCTCATTGTAACTGATCATCCACCTCTCTTTACTGCACAATATGCCTTAATTTCTCTACATTCCTTATAAGCACTAACATAGCTCAGGTTAACAGCTAACCAGACCACACAATTAGGAATAGGAATCCAGACCACAAATGAGAAAAGGTAAAATTCAGATTTATTCAACAAAAAACAATTGCAAAACAACTGTATTGTACTATATTGTACTAGTACAATAACTTTGACACCAAGGTTCCATTATAATACATCTGCTCACAAGGTTCCAACCACTATGGGATTATGTTTAGAATGTAAGAGACACCTTAAATCACCCTAAATCACTTCTTCCCATGTTGTGTCTTGCTCTTCTTCACATGGGCTGTGTCTTTGAGCCCTTGTCTTAATGCTCTTGTCTGTGACCCCTGCTAATGTCATTAGTGGTTATATACATGCACACACACACACACACACACACACTTGTCCTATCACATCAGCAAGTGTTCAGTCCTGTGGAAGTCCTGATCCTCTTAGGAAGGGCTTTTGCCACATTAGGTGCACTGAGAACATTTGATAGTCTGTTCACCTCTCATAACCAGACTCTTATCAGACAGACCCAAATTTGTAGGAGACCTAGACCATCACTCTTCCCATAGAAGGCTCACAAACCTGTGTTTGTTTGTTTGTTTGTTTGCTTGTTTCTTTGTTTTTCCTCTGTCGTAAAGTTTTGGCACCTAGGAGGTTCATGAACATTCCATGTCACCACAGCAATTCAACCAATATTTGGCTTTCACTAACGTTCAGAAACCAATACTTCAGCTCTTTATAGTGTGAGTGAGCATTACTGTCTTGGAAAATATTCAATAGGGTCAGTTCTGGGGTGGGTTCCAATACCTGTTCAGTTATTTTACATATTTCTTGTAGGGCTGCTGTCCAAAAGGTTTGGATTCAGGGACAATCCCACCACATATGGAGATAATGTGCCTGTAGAGGAACAGCCTCTCCAGCAACCATGAAAATCTTTAATAAAAATTATTATTATTATTTAAAGAAACCAATGTTTCAGGAGATCTCCAAGACGGAACCTGTATTTAACTAATATTTAGTACTCCGGGAGGGATGACAACTTATTTTACATTTGTGTGCATATTACTATGTCTTCTATATGTGTGTGCTTTTATTTGTTAATTTCACCTGACATAGTATCTCTATTACAACAATAACTGCCTATAGATTGAATCTCTTATCACATAGGGCAGAGAAAGAAGAGACAAGAACAGTAGCTGGAAGGCTTATAGCACTGTAATACGTGGCAGAAATAAGTTGCCTTGTACCATTTCTGCATCAATAATTTGGTGGGGAAATTCACAGTGAAACACAGACGGGTCATTCCCCTTTTGCTCCAGCAAGCATGAATAGCACCGCCACACAAAGCTGTGATTTTAAATGTCTAGATATACCATGTGGCAGGAGCATCTGCATGTTTCCATGCATATGTGTCAAATCTGCCTGAGGCAACATGCCCATGGGGATGGCAATGAACTGGAATATCTTTCTGAAGTGCTGAATAGACTTTACTTTTCCCTTTGATTTCTGTGTCTGGGATTAATGCCAGTTTCAGTTTTTGCAAGGATACAAATGGGGCCTGCAACAATTTATTTTTCATTTATTACATTTGCATCCCTGCTGGAGGAGACTCTTGAGAGTCCCATGGACTGCAAGAAGATCAAACGTATCCATTCTGAAGGAAATCAGCCCTGAGTGCTCACTGGAAGGACAGATCCTGAAGCTGAGGCTCCAATACTTTGGCCACCTCATGAGAAGAGAAGACTCCCTGGAAAAGACCCAGATGTTGGGAAAGATGGAGGGCACAAGGAGAAGGGGACGACAGAGGACGAGATGGTTGGACACTGTTCTCGAAGCTACAAACATGAGTCTGACCAAAGTGCCGGAGGCAGTGGAAGACAGGAGTGCCTGGCATGCTCTGGTCCATGGGGTCACGAAGAGTAGGACACGACTAAACGACTAAACAACAACAACATTTGCATCCCAGCTTTCCTCCAAAGTTATCAAGGTGGTGCACACAATTCTCTCCTCCTTTGTTTAATCCTCACAACAACCCTGTGAGGTTGGCTAGGTTGAGAGTCAATGATTTGTCCAAGGTCACCTAGTGAGCTTCGTAGAACACAGTGCAGAATGCTCTGTATTTATTTCCATTCCATTGGGCTGTTTGTGGAGGTGTTCTGCCCATATAGATTGTGTGTGTGTAATCCTGATGTCTGCTCCCTACCCTGGAAGCCCACTGATGTCTCCCTCTTATAGCTAAGTGGTGCCATTCTGCCAAAAATTAATGACCACCTTCCCTCTGAAGACTGGAATAGCTATATATGATTTCTTTTCTAGTCCTAAATTATGTTTGTATACTGTACTTGTGGGTCAGATGCAATAGAACACAAGCATGAATTAGCTTCAAGCATAAATTAGTTTGAGGCCTAGTCTCAAACTTTCAGTAGCTCAACTTTAGGGACGGGGACTTTGTGGTTCTTCAGATGCTGCTGGACTCCATCTTCTGGGGCTGATGGAAGATGGAGTCCAGAAACATTGATTTGCCAGCCCTCCACCACTCCATCCTTCTTTTTTTGGTCTTGCTCCTAATTTCTCTTCCATATAATTTATGCTTTGAAGTGAATCCCAAGAAGACTGTGTGTTGCACAATCAATACTTTCATAATAATAAACTCAAACCTTGCCAGCCCTTTTATTCAGTTCCAGTAAATGGCACCTCATTTATAGCCTCCAGGGATGGTGTTTTACAGCCTAATCCACTGCAGCGTTAAGTCAAAATAATATATTTTAAGCTGATTTTGATCACCAACTGTGCACATTTTGTGATGGAAAAGGCAAGCAAAATGATCAAACAGTTGGAGTACCTTCCCTACAAGGAAAGTCTTAAGCATTGAATTTTTATTTTATCTTCCGTGTGGGTAACTAAAGGGACATGTGATAGAGAGTTTGTTAAATTATAACTGGTGTGGAGACAATGAATCTATTCTTTTCCTCCCTCCTGTGCAGCACTGTATCAACAATCAGCTGTCAAATTATATTGACTAGTCGTAGCTTCAGGATAGATAAAATAAAGTACATCCTAATGCATTGTATAATTAACTTACATAATTCACTGTCACAAGATGTGATATGATGCCCAGTTACATGGAAAGGAGATAAAATCTGTATTTGCCACCAATGGATGACAGGGCCCACCTCCCTTGCCCCATCCTACTGGTCCCAGAGGATTCATATGACAACTTCTGTCAGCAAAACCCATGGAGTAGAAGGCTATTAATTGTACTAACCATGCAAACTATGTTCTACCTCCATTGAGACAGGCAGTATGCCTGTGGATGCCAGCTGTTGGGAATCACAAGTGGAAAGAGTGCTATTGTGCTCAGGTCCTTTCTGGGGGGCTTCCCATAGACATGTGTTGGACCACTGCAAGAACAGGATATTTCACTAGAACAGGATATTGCACTAGAACATGATATTGCACAAGATGCCAATGGCTTCCCATAGGCATCTGGTCGACCACTCTGAGAAAAGGATGCTGGACAGAGCTGGCTAGTATCAGCACATTGAAGTCACCATACCTCAAATCCCCTAATGACTTCTCTCTCAATGGGTTCATATAGATGTTGAATGATGTTTGGGACAAAATGGTTCCCTGATCTTCTTGAGATGGCCCCCCTAGATAGGAGTGGAACACAGTGACTCCGACTCTCAGCCAACAGAGATGTTCCGGGATGATACCATGTTTGATGGTATCAAGCGCCACTGGGAAACTAAGCAGAGTGATCAAGGCTGATTCTGTGCCGAAACTGGATGTGAATCCAGACTGAAATAGATCTAGATAATCAGTATCCTCCATGAGAGTCTGATGCTGAAGTGCAGCCACCCTTTTTAGCACCTTGTCCCTTTGGATTGGCTGGATACATGAAGGTATTACAGACAGTTCTAACTGGGACATTCACACCACAGTTCCTGGCCTTGCAAGTCAACCTGTTAAAAACTTTCCAGACCTTCTGACTTCACTCAGCCTGAGCATTTTATCACTGATAGAGACTGCTTTGCAACTAGACCTTCAGCCTGCCAGCTTTGGATTTCTGCCTGCTTGTTTATTGAACTCCTGCCCCCAAATACTTGCCCGTCCTCTGTCCTGAGCCCCTGAATTATCCCTAGAGCATTGCATTTTTTATATGCAGTATTCATGGGGACTGATTTATTGACTGGAACTTTTGGAAGTAAAAGCTTCTCATAACCTGCCTTCTTCTTAAAAGCATTCAAATTACATGAGATGCTATTTTCTACATCTCCTGGGCCTTTGTCGTTGGTGTTTCCAGCAAAAGGCAATGAATTACCTAACAGAGAATTCACCTGTGCTGTCAAACCTTCTGCAGGAGATAAAAGAATTACATGCTTCCAATTTTTTATGCAGCTCATAACAATTGCTGACAGGTGACCTTCTGCGGCTGACTCTGGGCAGCACCTTTTTATTTTATCAGAGGACATGAAGGAGCTCGCCAGCCCATCCAAAGATTTTCAGTGAACCACAAAACCTCTAGGTCACTCCATTTATGACTGCCTCAAAGAGATACATGCAAGATGTAAGGAGAATTGCTTTGAAATGTGCATGCAGGGTTGAAAGAGTTTTAGGGAGGGAACACAAATGGGAGGGGGGAACTGAGGGCAGATGTACCACACACACAAAAAGTTACTGGCAAATGATGTTCCGCAACATTAAGAAGCTGAGATCATAAAAAGGGTCTGTCAATTGGGCTATAAGAGAGAAAGAAGGAATGTGTGCCTGGAGTTTCTAGCAGTCTTTTTAGAACACCTTGACTTGTGAACAGAGAGTGTTGCTGCTATAAAATGGGCACTTCAAAAGGCATCTCTCAGCCTATTAGTGCCCATGAGAACTCTTAGAAGACCAGCTTCAGCAAAAATCTTGTACATCAAATGGACCAGAGCTTTAAACAAGGGTGATTTCCTTGCAGAATTGGATGTAATATGCCATGCTCTGTGGTTGTCTGCAGCTCATTTGTCTGAAGCCTTTGCTTCTTCCTAATTGTTTGCATATGTTAATTTATGTACACTGTTATTAGCAAGTTGAGTAATGCAGATGTTGAGGTACACACAAACACACAAAAAGAGCCCAATATTGTGACCCTATTTCTCATAACCTGGTTCCAGCAAGGTTCCATTTACAAACCTGCCCTACGCCAGACATGCTCAGCATTAGGGAAGGTCCAAGGTGGGGTGCAATGGTGGACCCAAAGTGAGGTAGCATGACCCATTTGCCTCCCCCATAAAAACATTGTCCTGTGTTTTAGCAGAAGAGTGTACGCCATCCCAGATTAAACAAATCCTTAAGACTGTTTCTGGTCTTGTTTCTGAGGACAAGTTCTGTTGTGGGAGTCTTTGCACCTATATACCAGCTCTTTGAAAAGAAAGAGTAGGACAATTTGAGGAAATCACTTGGCATGAAGTTCACCCTCAGATGATTTTTTTTGTAATGGGGACTGGAAGGTTCCCTTTTTGACACCTGAAGGCTTAATTAGATATCTACCTGCAGCTGCTAAATTAAGTATTGTTCAGTGTTGAAAATCACCTACAGTGCCAACATCAACCCACTGGCTATATAGATTTTGGTATTTTGCAATCACAGGCAAGTTAATAGAACAAACTTGGCTGGCTGAAGAATTAAAAAAGAGAGAGAGGATAAAACGCTCTTGAAGCTTGGCTCTTATTCATTTCATATTTGATGCTCACACTCTCACACACGCACAAACAGTTCTAAAGCCAGTAAATAAAAGCATTTCTTTACTGTGATCAACTGCATATGCTTATATTAAATTCACTTTACGACTGTGCTGGTTGAGTGGGATGTTAGTTTAAAGGGGAAGGTGGGTGGGAAGTCAAAATGGTTCTGACAGCAGTACTATGCATAAGCTTTATTGGCTTTTCCTATTGTTGTGCTGAAAAAGATTTTATCTTCTCATTCTATTGTCTTGTGGTTGTATCTGCTGTTTTGAACCTGGCTTTCCCTGCTCAATAATATTCAAATTAAAAGGTGGCGGGGGAGGTTGAATTACTATTGAGCAGTAAAGGATGACCATGTAGCAGCCGGGCACATGTTTCCTACATAGAAAAATCTGGGTTTAATCCTTGATATTTCCAGCTAAAGGGGAAAAGGCCTCTTCCCGGGACTCTGCTAGTCAGAAAAAATATCACTGGACTAATGTCATGAAGCATCCTAACCCCAGTCTTCTGCTGAAAGACTACTAGAGTGGCTTAGTTATAATAAATAAAAACAAGGCAGTCCCTAGCTATGATCTAAAAAAAAAGATAATGATAACACAAAAGGAAAAGGGGATAGGGGAGGAAGGAAAACCAGCATTTTTAACAATACATAGCAGTTCCACTACAGGCCTTCCAGAATGGAAAGAGTTCAGAGGGAAGAGGAACCAAATGTGGCTATTGTATCAGCAGAGCTAATGGTGTGTCTGTGATTTGCTCCTCTTACGGTACTCCACTACAGCCTGATGAAATGGCTGGGAGACAGTTGTCAGAGGAACTTGTTGGTTCAGGAAAGGCCCTGCTTCCCATCTCTTCCTTTGCTGCCACCTGATGGCTTCCAGGGGACACCTGAGAGAGAAGATCCCCCCATGATTCTTTAAAGGCAGATCAAGCAGCAGCCCAAGTTAATGTTTAACGTAATCCAGCAAAATCGTCAGGGGGCAATTTTGTGCACAGGTGATCCCAGGTTCAGCCCCAGAACTTCCAGGTAAACCTGGGGGAAACTGGAGGCCTGCTGCCTTTTCCTGTAGATCCAGGGTTGGCAACATGGTGGACTACAAGTCCCTTGCCAGCAAGACCAGCGATATGGGTGATGGATGCTTTAGTCTACAACCTCTGGAGAGCACCACATTAGTGACCCCTTGTGTAGACCATACTGAGCTAGATGGGCCATTGGTCTGATTATGTATAAAAGCAGCTTTATATAATTCCTGGAAGGGACAGGAACACAGCTGATCCCTTCCCCAAAGTCTCCCCCACTTACTTCAATAGCTCTGGAAGTGCAAAGGGACATTCATAGGGAGATTTCCCCTCCACTGAAGTGACTGGAGAAGCTCATTCATTCAAGAATTCTGGCCCTAGTGTGATACTTCTTGAGTTCAGTCAAATGAAATGCATTCAAATCAGCCCGACAGTGTGTTAAATTGACCAAATTGCCTTTGATGCAGTAAGCAGCTGAGTAGCTGTGGTTTATATGATTCTCTCCCCACCCCAATAACTGGCTAATAAACAGAGTGGAAGGAGATATATCAGAAGATGAATCCTATATTTTATTTTTTTTAGCCTTCTTGTAGCAAACTTATTTCAGGACCATGTAACCAAAATCATGCATTGAACAATTACTCATGTCAGTGGTCATTATCTGCCAAGTGGAACTGATGAGGGCAGCCTGGAAAGAGAATTATTGCTGTGCCTTCAAAACTAATTATTTCATATTAGGTGTGCTTCCTAGAAATGGTTATAAAACATAGTAGGGAAAGGTAATCAAGCATATTGATAATACAGTGTCACAGTCCTTTCATGCCAAAGGACAACAATGACTGCTCCCCACATTAACTGGCAGGCGGCTTTTGTGTGGTCGTGCGCAGCCCCCCCCCCCCCCGGGACTACGAGACTCCCAGAAAGGTAGCTGGCTTCGCCCCCCCTCCCCTAAGCTGGATACCTGGAGGTTCCCGCCTAGCCTCCACAATTAGCCAATCCCAGCTGGGAGGGGGGGCGTTGCCAAGGGGGTTGGCCAGGTAGAGTTAGGACCACCCCACACTCATAATAGAGGGTGTAACTTACCTGTTAGTCCTCAGTTGGCTCCAGAACTTCCCCCACCCTGCCCTCCCTCAGTTTATGGATTCCTTTTGCAGTTTAACCTTCTTCTTTACAGCTCTGTGGGCACTGCTGAGGTCTTTGATGGTTGCCATTGAAGGACCGGGAAGGAATTTCCCTGCATTGGCAGGTTTCGCCTTCCCCGTAGCAAAATGTCACAACTTTGGTGGTTTTTAGGCCTTGGGTGGAATCCTTTAGTCTATCTTCCATCAATGGGTGTGTGTGTGTGTGTGAAGCGGTGACCCCCCCCCTGTGGCGGCAATCCCAGGGTTCCCCATTAAAGGGGTATTTTGAGGGGAGGCATTGGCCATATGCCAATGGGTTGTCAGTGTTCTCCCCTATGACACGGCGTAAAGGGGAGCGGTCTCTCTACTTGAACAGATGTTCTCCAGAGTCAGCCCAATCGCCACACACTTTGGATAACCCTGATGTTCCCCAGATCCCCGGCCGGGGACTGGGAGGGATAAACGGACAATGCCTGAGCCAAGGTCTTCCTACATCTGAAAGTTTAATAAAGTTGTGGCCAATTTTAATCCCATAACACGTTGTCGGGTGTCATCATTCCACCCGGGGGTCGCCTGGGTTTGGGGGGTCTCCACCTGTCCATGCAAATGTGAAAGGCTACACAACATTGTGTGTTGTTTGAGTGGTTGAATCATAGTTCATGATCATGAAAACAAACACAATTCACTTCAAGAAACATTTAGAACCCCACTGTATTCATATCTGAGAAGTGGTTTTCACAGTGATTTGTGAAAGGTGCATAAACTATCTCAGGCAGAAATGATCCTCAATTTCAATTCCAAGAGCTGGTCTACTCATGCAGACAAATTGGGTGGTGGACTGAGCCTGCAGACCTGGAATTAAGCCCTATTGGGACTTAGCTTCTGGTTAGACATGTGTAGGACTGAATTATGAGCTGGTAGAATTTTGGCCTGTACCACTTCAGCGGAAGGCTGTCTTAGGTGAAAAAGTCTGCTGTGCTCTAACAATTCAGAACACCACCACCTCATTCAAATGCATTGATAGACAATTCCCAAACAGGGTTAGGGAAGAAATTCAGTTCAGTTCACATTTAAAGCTGGACATATCAATTTCAGACAAACAATATGAGAACTGAAACATGGCCAGCCTTTGAAATTCACATATACCCGGATTTTGTAAATGCAGTTCTGCAAGTAACCAGTGTTCACAGAAATGCATCCAATTAGTTAAAAGTCTGTGTAAAAATGAATATATTAGTGAAAATGGCCTGCAGAAATGCATTAGGAAAAATGACTTGCAAAAAATGTGTATACTAGTCAAAACTGCCTAGAAAAATTTGTTCGTTGGGAGAAATTTGCAAAAATCTTGCTGAATAATTTTCATGGGTTTTTTTTTTAAGAACTGAATTTAATACTGGAAAATTGAAAGACTGAAAGAAGTGAAACTGACAGATCTTTCCCATCCCTAGTACCAATATCATGTCTCCTTCATTTCACTATAGTTAAGGAGTCTTGCTGTTCAGAGCATACCATTAGCTTTTGCCTGACTCAGTCACCAACACTGAGTGACAAGTATTGGGTGATTAAGGCAGATCACCTTAGCAATTTAGATAGCTGACTCACAGCCTAATACAGAAGGAGAGGAGGAGGCTGGCAAGTGGCAAATGTTGAGTTTGGCAACAATAGACTTATAACAATAGTCTGCACAATAAATAAAGAGACCCAAATTGTATCCAAATATTTATTTCTTTGTTAGTTAAATTAAGTCCTGTTTGTTCACCCTAAAGAGTTCTCAGGACAGTACCTGCGTTGCATGAATAAGTTTTCAGCCATGTACAAAAATGTACATAGTAAATGTTACAGCTCACCAATAAACATCAGATTCAACTGCTGTTTTCAGATTCTTATAGGCGAACAATCAATTCTAAGTCCTTTAGGGGAAAACTTTCTTATCAGTTTCAACAATGAAGTGCACTAGCCTTTCTGAATTTTTCCACGTTAGACATAATACTTCCAACTTGATGCATCTTCTTTTAGAGGAAAATTACTTCCTACAAGATATACATAATTCTCTGCATCATCCTGTACTTTGTGACATGAAAAGACATCAAAACAAAATTATTCACACTTACTGGGTCCCAAATGTGCTTCAGTAAACAAAGCAAGCTGTCTAAAGTACTATTGTAACTCTACTAGCCCAAGGAAAGAAATCTCACACAACAGTTTTTCTCTGGACCCTTTTTATTGTGCATTCATAATGATCTGCACGCATGATTGTATCTGGGAAGTTATAGGCAATCTCCACTTTCAATATTTTTCACACCTACAAAGGTTTCAGGGCAGACATAATGCTTTCTTTGCTATCAATGCATGTCTCCTAGCTTCCTGGTGAAATTGTCACACTTTTTATGCCACAAACATTCCAGTTTTGTTCATGGCCCCACTTACGGTATGTTGCGCTATAGCATAAGGGCTTATTCGCACTTATCTTTCCTTCACTCTTTCCAGGCACAGCCTGCACTTTAAATGTCAAAGCACCTGTTTTTGTTTTGTTTTGCTTTGTTTTTTTGCTTCCCCACAAAAACCTGCTCTTTAAAGCTAAATTGCAGTAATGAGCACTCACACTTTACATTGTGGGTGCCCTTTGCGGGATTGCACGCGGTGCTACAGTTCCCAGGGAACTTAATGGCAAACAGGGACTGGCCTGCCTCTCAGTGCTATTATTTGGAGGTTCATGCCCAGCCTCAGTAGTTAAGTTTCATTGCAGGGAGGTGGGGCCAGTCCCAATTATATACAGGGGGTGGAGCCGATAGTAGCCAGGGAGTTGGCTCGGGAGATTCACCTACCTTCCCCTCCCTTACTTTAATGTTTTCTTTTTGCAGGTTAATTTTTTCTTCCTGTTTTGCTGGTTGCTGTTGAAGAACCGGGAAATTTTTTTCCGGCATTGGCAGGTTTTGTCTTCCCCATAGCAATTCATCACAACTTTGGTGGTTATGGCCTTGGGTGGTATCCTTTAGTCTTTTCTTCCCTATAATGGGAGGGGGTGAAGTGGTGACTCACCCCCCCCATGTCATCAATGCCAGTGTGGTGTAATGGTTAAGAGTGGTGGACTCATAATCTGGTGAACCGGGTTTGATTCCCTGCTCCTCCACATGCAGCTGCTCGGTGACCCTTGGGCTAGTCACACTTCTCTGAAGTCTCTCAGCCTCACTCACCTCACAGAGTATTTGTTGTGGGGGAGGAAGGGAAAGGAGAATGTTAGCCGCTTTGAGACTCCTTAGGGTAGTGATAAAGCGGGATATCAAATCCAAACTCTTCTTCTTCTTCCAGGGTCCCCTGTTAAAAGGGGTTCTATAATGGGCTGCCAGTGAATTACCCTACGTGTGGGGATATGGGCTGGGCTGCATGCTACACATACGTCTTACAGTGCACCCCATATCCCATTTACCCTGATGTTCCCCAGTTCCCCGGCTGGGGGGCTGGGAGGGGTACACGCCCAAGGCCTAAGCCAAGGTCTTCCTACATTCAGAAGTTTAATAAAGTTGTGTCCTAATTTAATTCCATAATACGTTGTCAGAGTCTTTATTCCTTTCTTATGATCCCTGGGGGCTGGGGCTGTCATGGCTGGGTCACACAATGGCAATCCACAGAAAACCCAAATTGTCATTTGCTCCGAGTGAGCACTAAAGCGTGGAATTTTGTGGAGAAAGCCCTGCGGCAAGCACACACAAACACACACACGCTTGGACACAGAGCTTTTAAGTGTGGAAGTGTGCCTTGAAAGAGTGGTGCAAAAGCTAAGTGTGGATAAGCCCCAAGGATGTCCTGCCAGACAGAAATAATGTGGTAACATTGGAGAAACATCACAGATCAACTGATAAAGTGGTGTGGTGTGTGGACCATTTAATATAAATTCATCACTAATGAACCGTGGTGTGTGTGTATGCCATTTTGGATTCAAACGTATATCCAAAGTGGAAGCAGACATTCTAAAATTAACTTTATGTCAGAAATACTGTGAAATTCATTTGACCATTAGAGGTAACTATCTAAATCCCATACGCTTCTCACCCAGAAAGTAAACAGGTTTGTGTGTGGATAAAATGGAGAGGGGTGAAACCATATATGCCATCCTTGAGCTCCTTGGATGAAAGATGGGATGTAAAAGAGATTGATGGATGGGTGGATGGATGGATGGCTCTTGTCCCTTCTGTGTTGATATATGAACTTGCTCAACTGCAGCACCTTAAAATCATCAGCTGTATGATTGTTCTCCAATAAACATGGAACTAATGGAGCTTCAAGTGTTCCAGTTGCCATCTTACACTTATGTTCACTAAGGTATAATTTTTGAGTTATCATTGCTTGTGCCACATAGATATATTCACAATGACATACAGTCTCAAAAAATAACTTTTGTGGGCTGACTTAGTGAAATCCCTTAAAACAAAAACTTCACCACCTTTAGGGTTAATCAATTGTTGGTCAGCTTGTATGGCACAAATGTGACCATTTCCCTTCAAGACAGTAGCTGAAGGTTGGCGAAAGAACAGTGGCTACCGTTCTGTAAATATGTCTCAAAGCGCCATGAATTTAAGGAGATTAAAGCTGTAGTCTTTAGCACACTTTACCAGGAAATATGAGTCCAAATTAAGTGCAGTGTGACCTATAAAAAGATTAGGCTGTAAGTAGAAATATGTCTCTCCTATACTGTTAAAGTATAATATGTGGATTGATGTTTCAGGTTAAAAAAATATACTTATGGTAATATTTACTAGACATTTTAATAACTTTACATTTATAAAAGGTTTAGGAACCCTGTGGCTCTCCAGGTTTTGTTGGACTCCAGCTCCCAATGGCCCCAGCCAGCATGATCAGTGGTCAGTGATGAACAACATCACAACTCAACAAATTCAGGGCCATAGCAAATTCAGGGCTCAAACCCACTGTATTTTATTTTTTAATACGCTTTAGTTGTGTGTTAACATATAAGCTTTGGGGTTTTTTTTAAGTATTTATCTGAATGTTTATCAATGTGACATAGAGCCATAGCTAGCTGAACTGTTATGCAAAATATCAAAGGTACTAGCTTCATGACTGCAGAAAATGAAGCTCATTAGCTGATACACCACTAACCCTTACATGAGGCAGTGAATGGTTTAAAAGTTGTTGCCAATCATAAGAGTCAACTCCAAGGGGCTGGGGTACTTTTGTCCATCCCCCATTAAATATTTGAGGGAGCTGGGCCCCACAAAGTCATGGGCATTGCCATTCACATGGTGTGTGTGTGCTGTGTCTTGTGATCGATGATGCTGAGCAGTGCTTACCTGGGCCCCCACAATATTTTATTCAAGTTGGCACCCCTGTTGCCAATCATATCATTAGATAGTCTACCTCCATCCCACACATAAATGCTCCACTATCTGGTCAAGGAATGCCCAACAATAGGAGGAAATTTAGTGTATGTACCAGTGAAATGATCTAGAGTTGTTCAGGGTTGCAGCAGAGGAGTGCAGAAGAGATATGAAAGAGGGTCGAGAGTGCTTGAAGTAATGGTGGTAAGGTAGAGTACTGAGGATCTGTCTGGGACTTCCTGTCATGTAAGAAAAATGAGTTCATACATGGGTGAGAAATCGATGGCCCTCCAGATATTGGTGGACTATAAATGCCATTATACCGCATCATTGTCCACAAGGACTACAGCTGAGTCCAACAACATATGGAGAACCACAGGCTATATACATCAGTGCTTTAATATAAATTCAGTAGTCCTCCTGCCCCTCTCTTCATCACTTGTTAATGATGTCTGAAAAGAAAGAGGCATTCCCCCCCCTTATAACTCTAAATAAGTATGGATGTATTTATACTAACTTTGATTAAGGATCATTTTAATTGCATTGCTTGAGGGGGGGGGGAATGAAGTCAAACATAATTTATTAGCCAGCAGTCTGCAGACAATTAGCCGTGCAAGGTGTGTTAAGTTGTGAGAGATTTTAATAAGCATTGATATCTCAAAATTAAATAATTTAGCACCTTTAATGGCATGAAGTAAAAATATTCTGTACAGTTTTGTGGATGTGGAGCTATATTTTAGCAGGCATCTTTGGTAGTAACACTAATGTGCAGCAGAGTTGCAAAATCTTGGCTTTCTCTCACACAGCTAAAGTGCATACCTATGAACTTATCCCAAATGTAGGTAGAAAATCCAAGCACAATTCCTTTGACCTACTGGAACTGATGGGATTTATTTCCAAGTTGATATGGTTATGTTGCGTGCATTTTTTTGGATTGTTTATTCTGATTTGCATAGTGTGTGTTCCCTGTGTCCCATGCCAACATAGCTGTATTACAGGAAAACACAATTTCTACACGGACACTGCTTTGATGGCTGTAATGTCTAATAGGAACTGTGACTTAGCTATCACAAAGCACACACAAAATAAGTTATAACAATTGTATGCTTTTGGGATGGAAAAGTGACTTATAAGAGCTGACATAAAAAAAGAATAAATTAGTAGACCTGGCTTAGAGGATGTTGCTGGGCTACAGTTAAGTCAATGATATACATGTTTGTTCAGATGTAATATTATATATCATATTATATATCTGATGTTTTGCAAACTTAGTTTAGAAACTACTGGCTTCCTCTTTGTAAATCCAAAAGTACTGTGAGTTGATCTGGATTCATTTCCCTTTGACAAATATACAAGAGCAGATTAACGAACCCTGAAAATTGGCTATCCTTGGTCAATCATGTTATTAATCAGTCTATGGTTTTCCCAGTAGTAATGTATGGAAGTCAGAGCTGGACCATGAAGAAGGCTGATCGCCGAACAATTGATGCATTTGAATTATGGTGCTGGAGGAGACTCTTGAGAGTCCCATGGACTGCAAGAAGATCAAACCTATCCATTCTTAAGGAAATCAGCCCTGAGTGCTCACTGAAAGGACAGATTCTGAAGCTGAGGCTCCAGTACTTTGGCCACCTCGTGAGAAGAGAAGACTCTCTTAAAGAAGATTTATTGCTCAGATAAGCCTGGCGTCCGGCCCGCTTTCGTTGCGCAATCTCTTACCAGGCCTCTGCATTCCAAAGTCCACATTCCAATGCTCTGAGCAAAAGCAGAGATCAGCAGCAGTAAGAGAAAAACTGCAAAAACTGCAGAGCATTCTTCAGTGTGCTTAAATAAAGTCCACTCAGGATCCTAGCAGCTAAAAGCAGTTTTATTTACAGCAGACTATCCATTATCTATCACAGCGAACAGCATCGTGAAAACACGTCCTCTCTCCTCAAAAGCGAAAGTAGAGAGAAGAATAAAGGCTTGAGGCTCTCGGAAATGACGAACCTCCCCCCTCCCAACAGTAGGCAGGGCGTACACTCTGAGCTGTTTAACCCTGTAAGCTCAGGTTCTCCTCACAGCAGTGGCGTAGCGTGGGGGGTGCCAGGGGGGCTGGCCGCACCGGGTGCAACATGGGCGGGGGGCGCGCTCGCACTAGCAGCTCTCTGCCCCTACTAAAATCCACGGGTTAGGGAGCCCGCGCTCGCTCGGCTTGGCGAGGAGGTCGCGGAAGGGGGAGAGCGAAGCCTTCTGCCGCGGGCAAAAAAAGGAGAGGAAGCCGGGCGGGCGGGCGGGCGGGCTGGCTGGCTGGCGGGGGTCTGGCTGCGCCTGCTGCTGCCGTTGCCGCTGCTGCCGGGCTTTGACAGCTTGGCGAAGCGGAGGGAGAGGAGCTTTATGGTAATTGCGGCTCTCTCTCCACTGGCCGCCTGGGTAGTGAGCCGAGCTGAGCAGGGAGTCTGGCGAGGGGGCGGGAAGAGACTTTTCCACCTCGCCTGGTCAAAAAGGAGAGCGGAGTCTCCTCAGGGTGCCCTCAGGCAGGGCAGGGCAAGGCAAGCAGAGTGAGGAGGAGAGAGAGGGGAAGGGGGGGGGGGAAGCAGCCAGGAAACGCTGCGGTGTGGAGGAGGAATCAATTAAGGAGAGAAAGCGAAAAGCCTTGGAGAAAGGGAAAAAAGGAAAGAAAAGAGGCAGCTTCAGGAGAGCGCGGGGGAAAGAGAAGCCTCACTGCTGCTGCTTGGGAGAGTAAATTACTGTACTTGCCTTGCCCCGGGTTAGGGGGCGCAAATTAATTGCCTTGCCCCGGGTTAGGGGGCGCAAATTACTTGCCTTGCCCCGGGTGCTGATAACCCACGCTACACCGCTGCCTCACAGACTCCTTGCAAAAGACCCTGATGTTGGGAAAGATGGAGGGCACAAGGAGAAGGGGATGACAGAGGACGAGATAGTTGGACCGTGTTCTCGAAGCTACTAACATGAGTTTGACCAAACTGCGGGAGGCAGTGGAAGACAGGAGTGCCTGGCGTGCCCTGGTCCATGGGGTCGGATATGATTAAACAACTAAACAACAACAACATGTTTATCCAAGAGCGACTGGTTCCATGCAACCCAATGCTATGCCTGTTTTCTTAGAAAGACATAGTGTCCACTGAGCTCAATGGGGCTTACTCCATAATAAGATTTAGTAGGATTGAACCTTGGTTTATTTAATTTATTTGGGGGATGGAGTGAAGGTGGGAGAAAGTAAAGCAAGGCAACAGTTTGCCTTAATTTTCCAGTTTGTACATTACTTTCTTCACATACCTTGAAGTCAGCACCGCCTTTGTTTTCCTTAAAATTAGACATTTCATGATAATTAAATTATACTTTTCCTGTACATTCTCTTCCTTTTGCAGTCATGTTAGTAATGCAACACTCTATTTAATTTGACATAAGAGCACAGATCCTGTATTTTTTATTTTCAGTTGTATCTGAAGAATTTAGTAATACAGAAATAACTTTTCCTTCTTCAGAATGAATTCACCTGCTACTAGTAATACAGCTACTATGACTAATATTAATAATCATTATTTTATTATATCTTGATTTTCTACTAACTTGCAAGCAAAATATTTACAATTATACTTGCAGTTATGGCACATCATAATGGTGTTCTCTTTTTCTTCACTAATATCATTTTCTTCATTAATATCATTGTGATACTGGCCAAAATAAAACATACTTCTTCCATCTTAATAAAGCTAAGATGATCCAAAATGATATTTATGAATATTCTATTTTTTTTAAAAAGACAAACTTGTTGTCCTTCCCCCTCATTAAGGCATTTCTGTGATTGCCAAATGGAATGTTGCTTCTGAAAATGATTGAGATAGCTCTCTAATTCTCATCCTCTTTATTTTAAGTGTATACTTGATATTCAAATAAAATCAGAAAATGACATTTAGATATTTTCATAATGAAATCACAAATGGTTCCTTTCTCCATTTGTATATGGTTTACAGGTTTCACCTGAGCCAGAGTTCACTCATTAGGAGTCATAGTACCGTCTTATGCAATTTTACTCAGAAGTAAGTCCAATGGTATTCCAGCTGAACTACTTAAAATTTTAAAAGATGATGCTGTTAAGGTGATACACTCAATATGCCAGCAAGTTTGGAAAACTCAGCAGTGGCCAGAGGATTGGAGAAGATCAGTCTACATCCCAATCCCAAAGAAGGGCAGTGCCAAATAATGCTCCATCTACCGCACAATTGCACTCATTTCACACGCTAGCAAGGTTATGCTTAAAATTCTACAAGGAAGGCTCAAGCAGTATATGGACCAAGAACTCCCAGAAGTGCAAGCTGGATTTAGAAGAGGCAGAGGAACCAGAGACCAAATTGCAAACATGCACTGGATTATGGAGAAAGCTAGAGAGTTCCAGAAAGACATCTACTTTTGCTTCATTGACTATGCAAAAGCCTTTGACTGTGTCGACCACAGCAAACTATGGCAAGTTCTTAAAGAAATGGGAGTGCCTGATCACCTCATCTGTCTCCTGAGAAATCTCTACATGGGACAAGAAGCTACAGTTAGAACTGGATATGGAACAACTGATTGGTTCAAAATTGGGAAAGGAGTACGGCAAGGCTGTATATTGTCTCCCTGCTTATTTAACCTATATGCAGAATTAATCATGCGAAAGGCTGGGCTGGATGAATCCCAAGGCGGAATTAAGATTGCTGGAAGAAATATCAACAACCTCAGATATGCAGATGACACAACCTTGATGGCAGAAAGTGAGGAGGAATTAAAGAACCTTTTAATGAGGGTGAAAGAGGAGAGCGCAAAATATGGTCTGAAGCTCAACATCAAAAAAACGAAGATCATGGCCACTGGTCCCATCACCTCCTGGCAAATAGAAGGGGAAGAAATGGAGGCAGTGAGAGATTTTACTTTCTTGGGCTCCATGATCACTGCAGTTGGTGACAGCAGTCATGAAATTAAAAGACGCCTGCTCCTTGGGAGAAAGGCGATGGCAAACCTAGACAGCATCTTAAAAAGCAGAGACATCACCTTGCCAACAAAGGTCCGTATAGTTAAAGGCATGGTTTTCCCAGTAGTGATGTATGGAAGTGAGAGCTGGACCATCAAGAAGGCTGATCGCCGAAGAATTGATGCTTTTGAATTATGGTGCTGGAGGAGACTCTTGAGAGTCCCATGGACTGCAAGAAGATCAAACACATCCATTCTTAAGGAAATTAGCCCTGAGTGTTCACTGGAAGGACAGATCGTGAAGCTGAGGCTCCAATACTTTGGCCACCTCATGAGAAGAGAAGACTCCCTGGAAAAGACCCTGATGTTGGGAAAGATTGAGGGCACAAGGAGAAGGGGACGACAGAGGACGAGATGGTTGGACAGTGTTCTCGAAGCTACAAACATGAGTCTGACCAAACTGCGGGAGGCAGTGGAAGACAGGAGGGCCTGGCGTGCTCTAGTCCATGGGGTCATGAAGAGTCAGACACGACTAAACGGCTAAACAACAGCAAGTCCAACTATCTTCACTATGGCTTATGCCCTGGTAAATGTATTTAGGATTGCAACCCTAACCTTGGAACTTCTATTTAATGTCAGGACTCATTTCAAGAATACTAGAAATAAATAGTATCATGTTGAATGTCTTTCCTTTATTCTGAATAGCCATAAACACATAACACACATTTGGCATTAAGATGCACTACTCTCCCCACCCCCCACCCCCAAGTGCCAGAGATTTAGATACTGCAATTTCATTTAGCACTCTATTCCAAGCAAATTTTGGAACTTCATTATGGGCAAAATGCTGGAAAAGTTGTGGGAGCAGCCGAACAGAGTTCCAAAGTAATTCATAAAGGTTATGGGAAATTGGAAGGGAGTGTTCTGCATATCCCTAAGTTATGGGTTCCTAAAATGTGTTTGGCGATCCACCAGTGATCTATGAGCTTGCATGGCAGTGACTCTCCAAAGCAGCATACAGTGGTACCTCAGGTTAAGTACTTAATTCGTTCTGGAGGTCTGTACTTAACCTGAAACTGTTCTTAACCAGAAGCACCACTCTAGCTAATGGGGCCTCCTGCTGCCGCCGCGCTGCTGGAACATGATTTCTGTTCTCATCCTGAAGCAAAGTTCTTAACCTGAAGCACTATTTCTGGGTTAGCGGAGTCTGTAACCTGAAGCGTATGTAACCTCAAGCGTATGTAACCCGAGGTACCACTATAGCTACATTTGTGTGAAGGACAGTGTGTGTGTTTGCAAAGAATGGCGAGTGCAGTGTGTGTGTGTGTGTGTGGGCACAGTGGCTGTTCTGTCCTTCTTAGAACCATCTGGAAGGTGAGAAGGACAGACCATAAATGACAGCAGGAACCTCTGTCTCCCTTAGAGAAATAAAGCCACATCTGGTGGCAAGAAAGGCTGAAGTCCTGAGTAGGGAAAAGGGGCTGGCAAGGCACCTGAAAGGGATTGAAAGAAAAAGCAAGGAGGAGAGGAAGAAGCTAAGAGAGAGTGCAAACAAGAGAAAGAGGGTGAGTTAGAGTGAGAGTTGTTGGCATATGTGTGTGTGTGTGTGTGTGTGTCCAAATTCAGAAGCAGAATGAATTCTGAATCTAACCGAAGACTCAAAATGGCAAATGCCACACAGAACATAACAGAATTTTGTTTAGCACAAAAGACACATCCATTAAAGTATTCGTAGTGATGTTGAAATGCATTTTTATTGCTTCTTTTATTTTTTTATTGTATTAAAATTTGAATTCCATTTTTTAAAATAAACACACACACAATTTAACATCTAGTATAATGCATTACAATTAATAAACAGCAGGCAGAAAAGTGACTGAGTGGTCCACCAAAACCCTCAAAAATTTTGGTGCTGGGGAAGGAGGTAGTTTGGGAACCATTTCTCTAGGTTGCCATTGGAATATCCCCTGGAATTACATGTAAATCATATCTGGAAGTTCCTTGGCCAGATTTTGTGTTTCGATAAAAGCCAGATAGTTTTGTGGTTGTCCTTGCTATGACTTAGTGAATTTTCCACATGGGATTTTGCACACAACCAGATTTAACCTGGCACCTGTATATATAGGGTGTGTGGGAAGTTTTTCAACACATGAGCAAAAACACTTTTGGTTTGGGTAAGGAAACACTCAAGTGGGGTGCCATGCAGGGCTGGTCAGGGTTGTGGCCTGTAGAGAGGAGTGGAGATGGTGAAAGGGTGTGGCCTAGGAGAGCCCTGAGGCTAGACAGAGAGGTCCAGAGACCAAGCCCCTGGTTGTGAGGTTCCCTGGCCCTGGTATATATGGTATATATGTTCTCCATGAAAAAGATGCATTTTTCCACTTAGCTATGGGTCTCTACCACCACACTTACCATTTTAGGAGACACCAGGGCCTTTTTTTTCAGCCGGAAGTCAGTTCCGGCACCTCTTAGGTGGGCACTATTGCCATTAGAAGAGAACAAGGAAGGTCTTCATGGTGACTTCCAGCACTTCTTTTTCCAGAAAAAAGACACTATATATTGGAGCCCGGGGGAAAGGAAGTGCCTGTTTATTTGTCTGTCTTTTCAAATACCTCAAACCCTTACCAAAATCCTCAGACATGTGCATGATTTATTTTACCTTAAAACTTGGTAGATCACCTTGTTATTCCATTCAACATCTGCTGTACTTTGCCCTTCTACAGTCAAGGAATAACTACTCCTTACACCTTGACACAAGCCCTACATGTACTCAGGCAATTTGAAGCAACGGTGGCACATTTCCCTACCACACATAATAATTCGGATTATCTCTTTTGAGTCATATCAATGTTTTGAATGTCATACATCTCTAAGATGTTAAGCTCTGTAAATATCATTGCATAGAGCTGCTCTGACAGGTTTAGAACAGGTTGTAGAAGAGCAAATTAATTAAAGAGTATATGTGACGAATGAAACAGTGGATGTATATGGCTAAAAGGCAAAGCCACTCTTTCATTTACCTTCCAAAGCCAAATTAAACAACATTAAGATAGACTTTCTGCTCCTGTTCTATTCTCTGCTCCTATTTTCTGTTATATTTTCTGATCCTGTTCTGTTTCTGTTCCTTTGTTTCCCCACTGCTAATATGGCCATTGAAAATGTAGTTTCTCTAACATCGAGATGTCGCTATGCATTGCAACCTCCTCTCATCTTATGTTATAGGCACACTCAGAAAACCACTTTTCCCATGTGCGATTTTCCAGCCACTTTGTTATAAGACACACAGGGAACAAAGTGTCCTGATCTGTTGTGTGATGGACTCTGACCCAATCGCACCAAAAGCAGGATTATGAAACCACAAAATAAATGGTAGCGCAAAAATTGTACTGCTTCAAATAACTTAGCTTCCTATGAATTCCACTACATTAAACAAAGCCCCATTTACACACAAGCTTCCATCAGAGCTTGGCATGTCCTTTCTTGCATGTAATCTCACAGCGCAGATCTGGATAGAGTCACATTTTATCTGCTGCACTCTCCTCTGTTTTATTGCACTGTATTTTAGAATATAATAGGGTGAAATCCAACCTTAGTCATACTCAGAACAGAACCATTGAAATAATTGAATTTAAGTAAGTTGAGCCTATTACTTTTGGTGGGTGGTATCCAAAAAGCACCTCCTATCAGTGCAAGAATTCCCATTTGCACAACTGGACTGTCCAGCTTTGGCGCCTGCAGCAGACACCCTGCAGCTTCCCCAAACCTGCATCCCATTCCTTTGCTGCTACTGCAGCAGTGGCAGCAGAGAGTTTATATTCTCTTGCCACCGATGGAGGCAAAGGCCCTGAAAAAGCTCAATATGGAGGCCAAGTGGCCGAAATATTGGGAAATCTTGGAGCAAGAAGGAGACAAATTGAAATTGCAGAGTTTTGAGAAACTAAAAGATAAAGTGCGAGACTGGCTTCATTATTATCAAATAAGAGAGGCTTATAATTTAGATAAAAAAATTGGCTTCCAGGTGGAAAAATCAAAGTTGGAAACAGAACTGTTAGATCCTAAAACATAGATACTTTCAAGAATGTATAACTTGCTGTTAAAATGGAACACTCAGGACGAGACGGTTAAATCTGCTATGATTAAATGGGCACAGGACGTTGGACATAACATTATGTTTGCTGACTGGGAACAGTTGTGGACCACAGGTATAAAATTTACGGCATGTAATGCTTTAAGAGAGAATATTATGAAAATGATATACAGGTGGTACATGACCCCAGTCAAGCTTGCAAAAATCTATCACTTGCCCGACAATAAATGTTGGAAATGTAAAGAAACTGAAGGTACATTCTTTCACCTTTGGTGGACGTGCCCAAGGATTAAGGCTTTCTGGGAGATGATTTATAATGAATTAAAAAAGGTATTTAAATACACTTTCTTGAAGAAACCAGAGGCCTTTCTCCTGGGCATAGTCGGCCAATTGGTGCCAAAGAAGGATAGAACTTTCTTTATGTATGCAACAACAGCAGCAAGAATACATATTGCAAAGTATTGGAAGACACAAGATTTACCCACCCTGGAAGAGTGGCAGATGAAGGTGATGGACTATATGGAATTGGCGGAAATGACTGGCAGAATCCGTGACCAGGGAGAAGAGTCGGTGGAAGAAGATTGGAAGAAATTTAAAGACTATTTGCAGAAATACTGTAAAATTAATGAATGTTAAAATGATGTTGGAATGGAAATAAGTGGTTTTGGTAATAAGGTTAATAAGAATATGCAAATATAGATTGTTATATGGATGAAAATATATAGTTATAATAGGTTAAGATATAGAGTAAAGATAAATGAAAGAGGGTAAGGATTTGCTGAAAGGATTTTGTAAATGGGAATACAAAAAGGGGAGGTGTGAGGAGGTCAAGGAAATAAGTAAATGAGCCTAAAGATATTGAAAAATGGATTTTTTCTTTTTTAATTTTTCCCCCTCTTTTTCTTTTTTAGCCATCTGTTTTTTGTATTTTGTATTTTCCTTTTTCTCTTTTAGGTCCTTGTTTTTTTGGTATTATTTTAGGTTCTTGTTTTATTGGTATTATTCTTGTTATCTTTTTTCTTTTTCTGTTTATGTGTAATCTTTGGTTTAATTTTCTTAATTTTTTTAAACCTATGTTTATTGTAAAATCCTAATAAATATTTTATATAATATATATATATATATATTGTTCTGTAAGACTTCATTGAAGTATGGAAAACTCACATCTCTTCACTCTGAATTGCTTCTAAAAAAACCACGCATTTTGGTAGGCCTGCTGCTTTGGTGAAGTATTAGAATGCCAGCAAATGTTATGACATTCAGGACGCAATCCAAACCCAAAAGCTGCTGAGATGAACAGACTATGGAATGGGCAGATCTCTAGTTGAGTCAGCTGAGCCTGGATTCGTGGAGCTAATACCTCATCCTGGCTCAGCCAGAGATGTTCTGGCATAAGCCCTCCACTGCAGCTCAGCCAGACCTAAGCCAGCTGAGCCAAGGCCAGCCTAAGTCCCCCCCCCAAAAAAAAAAACCAAGTGGAAAGGGTGGGGACAGGGCAGTAGGAGGCATATCCTACTCAAAGCTCCATGCAACTTCATCATGCAACCTAGCAACTAAGAGGAACTTGCACTGGCTAAGAGAGTGGTTTAAGTCAAACCTTATCTT
The DNA here is from genome assembly GCF_964106645.2 of Podarcis pityusensis. Lineage (NCBI taxonomy): Eukaryota > Metazoa > Chordata > Lepidosauria > Squamata > Lacertidae > Podarcis > Podarcis pityusensis. The sequence continues at coordinate 88,542,143 of NC_138027.1, forward strand.
AGCTAGTTCCCCATCTGCTGGGTCTGTCCAGCTCAGCAAGCAGCGGCCCTAATCCTGAACAGAGCTTGGAATAAAGGTAAGTTACACTGAAATAATTTAAACCAGCTCCCTGTAGTTTGGATCACTATGCCTGACAGGAAGCAGCAATGGTTCAAGCAGCAGAAGTCATGATGTATTGGGAGTGAAAATTGAAATTAAGGCAATTAAAATGGAGGGCTCATGAAACTCAAGGCAAAATTCTACATATATGCCCTCAAAGCAAAAATGCAATGCAGCACTTGACATTTGCATACCTCTAATATGAAGCACAATGAAACATATGGTACAAAAGTCCACAGAAGAACACCTACTCTCATTGAACTGCAGTGATGTGTCTTAGATAAGTATCAGATGTATTAAGGTGATGCTGAAGTTCTGGTGGGAGCCATGATACCCAGGGCCAGTGGCGTAGCGTGGGTTCTCAGCACCCGGGGCAAGGCAAGTAATTTGCGCCCCCTAACCCGGGGCAAGGCAAGTAATTTGCGCCCCCTAACCCATGGATTTTAGCACTCGAGTCTCTTCCGCACCCCCTCCAGATGTTGCGCCAGGTGCAGCAGGCCCCCCTGCACCCCCCACGCTACGCCACTGCTCCCACCACAAGTCTTCAGGACAGCCATCCGAAGGCTGGCGTGGGGAGAAGTTCTCTCCGCCCGACCGCCAGGCTTCGGAGCAGCCTTCCGAAGGCTGGTGCGGGGAGAAGGTCTCTCCGCCCCACCGCCAGGCTTCGGAGCAGCCTTCCGAAGGCTGGTGCGGGGAGAAGGTCTCTCCGCCCCACCGCCAGGCTTCGGAGCAGCCTTCCGAAGGCTGGCGCGGGGAGAAGGTCTCTCCGCCCCACCGCCAGGCTTCGGAGCATCCTTCCGAAGGCTGGCGCGGGGAGAAGGTCTCTCCGCCCCACCGCCAGCCTTCGGAGGAGGTCCGAGGACAGTGGGGTTCCTGCTTCCTCCAGGAGGGCCGGCCAAACGCGCCCCCCCAAATGTTGCGCCCGGTGCGGCCGGCACCCCTGGCACCCCCCACGCTACGCCACTGCCCAGGGCTGCTGGACTTTTCCTCTACACATGACTCTCTTTCTTTCATTCAGTTTAGTCACTTCTATTCCTAGCAGGGCGCTTCAGCATTGTTAGTAGACCACCAATAATGACAATATAATTAGCATTTTTAATTGAAAAGATTGTGCCGCTGACACGCAGTGTCCTGTGATCTTCCTGGAACCTAGTCGCTGCAGCACCGAAGTTGCTCTCTTCAATTGACTTATGGCAGACCGTTACGCCTGCCTGCACTCTGCTAATAGGAATTTGTGGCGCATGGAGGTCATAAGCCGTAGTGTCAACTCGTGGTATTGCTCTTTATGCACCGCTTGCTCGAGAGCAAGATAAATGAGCACTCGAATCATAATCTCTCCTCGCTGTCAAGGCTGTTCCTGGTCTGAGGGTCCAGGAATGTGCAGGTTGGGGGGATATCATTGGTCCTGCTTGTGGATGTTTCAGCTGAGACCCTTTCCTCAATGCCATAGTTCCTATAGCTGTAGTCATTCATTCACAATAACTCTATAAGCATTTCCTTTAAATATATATATATGTATGTATGTATGTATGTATATATATATATATATATATATATATATATATATATATAATTTTTGAACAAATTTTCCAACATATCAACTCCAAAACAACATGACAAATATTTGGCTATCACAGCCTATGACTTCCTTCAACCCCTTCTAATGGTTTACCAAATTTCTTTCTAGTTTTGCTTATTGTTATAAATCCAATCCTTCATCAACTAATCTCGTTCCTTTTCACAATGATTTATAAAATCTTTCTTACAAAACTTCTGGTAACCCTACAAGCGATGTTAAATAAACCCTATAAGCATTTCCATCCCTTTCAGAAGCAGCAGCAACAAACAAATTTGTTGTTGTTACAAATAGATCTGAATCAAAAACACATTGATTAAACAAGCCATCTAAACTACATAATGAACAGGAAAAGCCTTCTCCTTCCAAAAAGGTTGAAAACAAACCACAAACCAGCCCCTATTGCAATATAGCTCCATCCTATCCATTCTCCTGTGTTAAATATTATCCCATGTAGCTATGTGTCCAATTTTGCACTGCACACATTTTTCTTGTTCGATGATTTACATTTTAGCTTTTTTCTTATGTACCTTTGTTTTCCCATGTTCATGGCTGAATATTCATAATACACAAAGGGATTCTTCCAGGTCTGGTGTGTGTGTTAGGAACCCTACAATGCTTTGTATTTGTATGGTAGGTGGAGTGTTTATATTGCAGCTGGGAATATATTCTGAATTGATAGGATTTTGGTGTAATACTGTATATGGCCCTGTGAGCTTTGCAGCAATTCAGTGCAAGCTGTTTATAAGCAACTGAATCCACTCTTCACTGAAAGCGTCTGATGGGGTAATTTTAAATACTGGAAGCTAAGTGTATATTGCTACAAATGTAGTTTTAATGCTGATTATTAGGACATTTAAATATCATATCTATGGAAAGTTTGTGTGTTATTGCCATTGATGTTCAACAATGCAACCTTAATGCTCTTCTCGCTGGTACCTTTGTGCATCATATCTCTTAGCAACTATTTAAATGTTTACGGAGTACTTTGGAAGAGAAACAATTACTATCTGTCAGTCTATCTATCTGTCTGTCTATCTATCTGTCTATCTATCTATCTATCTATCTATCTCCCCATCTGTAATTATAATACTAGCTTACCTTGAAGGGAGGATACCCAGCTTATGTGTTATTACTCCGTAATATGTGTCAAGTGCTTTGGGTGCTTAGAAAAGTAAAATAAATATTGTAGTTTTTATATTCCTCCTGTTATGATGATGGAATCGAAAGGCCACTTCAGAAGAAATAAAAGCCTCATGCTTTTCGTACAGTTACGGGAAAAACCAACAACAGACATTTTAAATCATATTAAATGTTTGACACGTTTGTGGAGTTCCTGAGCTACTGCTCCAAAGTTTCATTGAACGCCATCCCACCAATCACAATGAGTCTTCCGTAATGTGATAAGAACTACACATCAAACACCCAGGAACAATTTGCTTCCTACATTTCGGTCATGTACCGTTATGATATCTTTTAAAAATAATAATAATAATGGAGAGCAAACTGTCTTGGTTTCCATAGCAACCACAGCACTGGAGTATACATGAAGTTTGAGGACATGTGAAGACAATGGCTGAATGCTCTTTGCACCATTGTGTTTCAACTTAGGTTACAAATACGAAAACAAAGCATTTGGGGAACTATTGAAGCACTATACAGAAGATGTAGTTAATTGAAATCCTAGTCATGGGAGAGGAATGTTTTTGGAGGAAAATTTATACAAAAGGCTCTGAAGCTATGCAGTATTTCTGGTACTTTGTATGAAAAGTATGAACCTGCCACTATGATAGCCACATTTACTAGAGAGTAGGAGCCACTAAAACCAATGAGACTTATTTCCAAATAGACACAGATACTGGATTGCACTGCTCCTATTTGAGCCTGAGAACTCCAGACTGCATTTTAGGAATAGATCTGAGAAGAGAGTTCAGGAGCTAATCAAGAAGATGGTAAACAAACTGAGGCTTTCTTGCTGAGCCTGCAAAGTAGGAGAAAAATGAAAATTCTCTGCAGTTCTATTTTTCTAGAAAAAGAGGGGCCAGAACTCACAATGAATGCCTCTTTCATTCTCTTAGAATGGCAATGATGCCCATCTGAGAGGTATCAGAACACACCCAAGAAGTGCCAGAACTGAGTTCTCGTGAGTTCCGGCTAAAACCCCCCCGATTATACGGACTATTATTTGGCTCAATTACAGTTGCACTACTAGGCCCTTTACACTATTAATAATTTCTGCCTTTATTCTTTGAGTCTAAAATTACAGTGGTACCTCGTGTTATGTACTTAATCTGTTCCAGAGGTCCATTCGTAACAGGAAACCACTTGTAATGTGAGGTGCTCTTTCTCTAATGGCGCCTCCCGTTGCTGCCAGAGTGCAACTTCCGCTCGCATCCCGGGGCAAAGGTCGCAACAAGGGGCTTCTACATCCGGGTTAACAGAGCGCGTTTCCCGCAGCATTCATAAGGGGGACGGTACGTAACACGAGGTATCACTGTACGTGCAACAGTGTTTCTGTTGCACACATATCCTTTTCCAGCAAGCAATCACAAAATGTAATTTTTTATCTCTTGCCTGCTCAAATTTTGCTGCCTAGCACACTGCTGAATGTGTGAACTGACCCTATTGCATAGTGTTGTTTTTGCAGGCCAAAAGTTCTGCATTTTGTGTTTGATAGCTAATTCACAGTCCCTACTTGTTGATGTTGTTTGATGTTGCAGCCATCAAAGTAGTCTCTCTCTCTCTCTCTCTCTCTCTCTCTCTCTCTCTCGTGTGTGTGTGTGTGGACCAGCCTCAACTCTCAGCATGAAAAGAAGGGCCAGTGCACTCTAGGGATGTTTGATATATACTGTTTATTTGTTTATTTTGTGAATTCTGATGTGAGCTGATGGAATCTGCACTTCCTGGATTCATGTGTTGATTGGAACATGGCTTTCCTTCAGATTTCACTCTTCTCTGCATTTCACCATACAGTCTTCAGGAACAAAAATGTGCTTTATGTGACCCACAAGAGCAGCAAAATCAACAACTGTACAGTGGTGCCTCGCAAGACGAAATTAATTCGTTCCGCGAGTTTTTTTGTCTAGCGAATTTTTCGTCTTGCGAAGCACGGTTTCCCATAGGAATGCATTGAAATTCAATTAATGCGTTCCTATGGTCAAAAAAAGTCCAATCAAAGCCAAATTTGGTACAACAAGAGTTTATTAAGTGCTCTTTAAAGTCACACATACTTTAAAGAGCATATCAAAAATTGAAGGAACAATAAATTAAGTTTCTAAACATGACAGGAAAAACATTTAAAAATCAAAAAAGGGTACATTACATTTTCTAAGACTCTGGGGGACCACTCGAAGAAGGTTCCTCTTCCACTCTTTGCTTCTTGCTGAGGAACCTGTCCATGGTCTGCTGCTTCATCCGCCTTTTCAGCAGCTCCCTGAGAGGCAACATGACCGTTGTATCAAAAGTGTTCGCTTGGTCATGTGCCACGTGCTGGTTAGGGTGGTGCCACTCTGCAAAAGCCTGCACCTCCTTCCACTTCTGGCAAATATCCCTCAGTTCTTTGGAGGACGGCCGTTCCTCAGTTGCTTCCTCCTCTTCCAGTGAGGCCTGCTCCTGCGCAACCTCTGACTGCAGTTCAACCAGCTCCTGGGTGGTCAGCTCGTGGTCGTGCTCCTCCACCAGCTCGCAGACGTCCTCCTCTGTGACCTCCAGGCCCATGGTCCTCCCCAAGGCAACAATGTCCTGCACCACTGTCGACTCTGGTGCATCAGAGTCACTTGGTGCCACACAGTCCGGCCACAGGCTGCGCCAAGCGCAATTCAAATTTCTCTGGCTGATCCCGTTCCAGGCCGTGGTGATCATCTTCAAGCAGGTGACGATGTCGAAGTGGTCCTTCCAGAATTCCCGCAGGGTGATGGTGGTGCAATCAGTCACCTCGAAGCATCGCCTGAAAAGCTCCTTGGTGTAGAGTTTCTTGAAATTGGCGATGACCTGCTGATCCATCGGCTGGAGCAGTGGCGTGGTGTTAGGCGGCAGGAACATGATGTTGATGAAGCTGAACTCCTCCAACAAGTCCACCTCAAGGCCTTTAGGATGAGCAGGAGCATTGTCCATCAGAAGCAAAGCCTTCAGCGGCAGGTCGTTGTCCAGCAGGTACTGTTTGACAGCAGGGCCAAAGGCAAGATTGACCCAGTCCACAAACAGCACACGTGTGACCCAAGCCTTGCTGTTGGATCGCCACATGACACGCAGCCGCTCCTTGTCGACCTTGTGTTTCTTGAAGGCCCGTGGGTTCTCCGAGTGGTACACCAGCAGGGGCTTGATCTTCAGGTCGCCGCTTGCGTTGGCACAGAAGAGCAGGGTCAGACGGTCCTTCATGGGCTTGTGGCCAGGCAACTTGGCCTCCTCCTGTGTGAGGAAAGTCCTTTTGGGCATCCTCTTCCAAAACAGCCCGGTCTCGTCGCAGTTGAAGACCTGCTGTGGAACGTAGCCCTCCGTCTTCACAACCTCCAGGAACTCCAAGGCAAAGTCTTCAGCCGCAGGAACATCAGAACTGGCAGCCTCTCCATGCCTGACCACGCTGTGGATTCCGGATCTTGCCTTGAACCGGTCAAACCAGCCTCTGCTTGCCTTGAAGACTTCTGGCTCGGCCGAGGTTCCTGGCTGTTCCCGGATGAGGTCTGCGTGCAAGGCCTTGGCCTTCTCACAAATGACGGCCTCAGTCACTGTGTCCCCTGCACGCTGCTTCTCTTCTAACCAGATGAGCAGCAACTTCTCGACCTCCTCCAGAACAGCTGGGCAGTTCTTCACGATCCTGGTGACTCCCTTGGCTGCATCAGTCGCAAGGATCTTCTCCCTCATCTTCAGGATGGTCCCGATGGTCGATGGGTTCCTGCCGTACTCCCTGGCGAGGTCCGTCACACGCATTCCACCGTCGTGCTTCTGGATGATCTCCTTCTTCATCTCCAGCGTCACCTTCTCCTTCTTCCTCTCGCCGGCCTCCGCAGCAGCAGCAGTCTTCTTGGGTCCCATGGCAGCACAGCTGTTACCTTTGTAAACTCAGAAAAAGAAAAAAAAAATCAGCAATTCAAACCCAGAACCAAGTCCTTGAATTCCAAACACCCAACCCAAAATCCAAAAACCCCCAAAAAAGTTTTAAAAGTTTAACTTACGAAATGGCTGCAAATCACCAAAGTCTTCAAAATCCTCAAATGGCTGCAAAAGAAGTTTTGGGAAAGCTTTAAAAATCACCAAAGTCTTCAAAAAACTCAACTGTTCCCCCAGCCCCTCCCCAACTGTTGCAAACCCCTCCCCAACTGTTGCAAACCCCTCCCCAACTGTTGCAAACCCCTCCCCAACTGTTGCAAACCCCTCCTCAACTGTTCCCCCAGCCACCCAGCACACAGAAATTCAAAAATTCAAAACCCAGAAATTTTTTTCAAAAAACAACAACATGGCCCAATGGTCACAGAAAACCATAAAAATTCAAAAAAAACCCACACAAGCTCCCAGATTCTTGCAAACCCCTCCCCAGCTGTTCCCCCAGCCACCCAGCACACAGAAATTTAAAACCCAGAATTTTTTTTCAAAAAACAACAGCATGGCCCAATGGTCACAGAAAACCATAAAAATTCAAAAAAAACCACACAAGCTCCCAGATTCTTGCAAACCCCTCCCCAGCTGTTCCCCCAGCCACCCAGCACACAGAAATTTAAAACCCAGAAATTTTTTTCAAAAAACAACAACATGGCCCAATGGTCACAGAAAACCATAAAAATTCAAAAAAAACCACACAAGCTCCCAGATTCTTGCAAACCCCTCCCCAGCTGTTCCCCCATCCACCCAGCACACAGAAATTCAGAAATTCAAAACCCAGATTTTTTTTTTTTTTTAAAAAAAATAAACATGGCCCAATGGTCACAGAAAATCATAAAAATGCAGAAAAAAGACACGCAAGCTCCCAGATTCTTGCAAACCCCTCCCCAGCTGTTCCCCCATCCACCCAGCACACAGAAATTCAAAAATTCAAAGCCAGATTTTTTTTTTAAAAAAAAATAAACATGGCCCAATGGTCACAGAAAATCATAAAAATGCAGAAAAAAGACACACAAGCTCCCAGATTCTTGCAAACCCCTCCCCAGCTGTTCCCCCATCCACCCAGCACACAGAAATTCAGAAATTCAAAGCCATATTTTTTTAAAAAAAAAAAAATAAACATGGCCCAATGGTCACAGAAAATCATAAAAATGCAGAAAAAAACCACACAAGCTCCCAGATTCTTGCAAACCCCTCCCCAACACCAAGTCCTTGAATTCTAAACACCCCAACCCAAAATCCAAAAAACCCAAAAAAAGTTTTAAAAGTTTAACTTACCAAACAGCTGCAAAAGAAGTTTTGGAAAAGCTTCAAAAATCCAGCAAACTCTTTAAAAAGCTCAGAAAGGCCACCACACCGCGTGCAATGTGTTGCTCCTCGAGGTCAAGTCGCAACTGCACCTCTTCCAGCAATGCACCCTGGGTTTTAACGGTTTTACGAAAAAGGAAACAAACTTGCAAGACGTTTTCGTCTTGCGAAGCAAGCCCATAGGGACATTCGTCTTGCGAAGCAACTCGAAAACGAAAAAACCTTTCGTCTTGCGAGTTTTTCGTCTTGCGAGGCGTTCGTCTTGCGGGGCACCACTGTACAATGGTGACGGGATAAAATCAAGCCAAATCTTTATTGACAGCAGCAGGCAGGGCAGGGGTTGGTATGGCATTAGGTCCCAGGATCAGTTCATCATTCCCCAAGCCCCATGTTGATGGAAGGGATCCGCTGGGTTTGGATCACTCCAAACCTGTTCAGTGGGAGTCAGCCTGTGTTGAACCTTGCCATGGTGCAAGCAAAGTCTCACTGGGGGACCAGGGTGCAGATTCCAACCAGGCAGATACCAAACCCACGCTCGGGTTTGCCATGGTCAATCCTCCCCTCAGCCCTTTATGTGGGGTCCCCTATACTATGTTGATCCTGACCAATGCACTCTACGTGGCACTATCTTTGAAGGTGACCCGGAAACTACAACTAATCCAGAATGCAGCAGCTAGACTGGTGACTGGGGGCGGCCGCCGAGACCACATAACACTGGTCTTGAAATACCTGCATTGGCTCCCAGTACATTTCCAAGCACAATTCAAAGTGTTGGTGATGACCTTTAAAGCCCTAAACAGACTCAACCCAGTATACCTGAAGGAGCGTCTCCACACCCATTGTGCTGCCCGGACGCTGAGGTCCAGCGCCGAGGGCCTTCTGGCGGTTCCCTCACTGCAAGTAGCAAAGCTACATGGAACCAGGAAGAGGGCCTTCTTGGTAGTGGCACCCACCCTGTGGAACACCCTCCCACCAGATGTCAAAGAGAAAAACAACTACCTGACTTTTTGAAGACATCTGAAGGCAGCCCTGTTCAAGGAAGTTTTTAATGTGTGACATTTTAATGTATTTTTAATCTTTGTTGGAAGCTGCCCAGAGTGGCTGGGGAAACCCAGCCAGATGGGCAGGGTAGAAATATATTATTATTATTATTATTATTATTATTATTATTATTATTATTTCTACCCTCATACAAACAAAGGAAATACATAATTTGACTGAGGGAAAGAAGGAGAAATAAACAACCAAGTGCCAATCAGGTGGGGGGGGGATTCATTTCTGTCCCTGTCAACCAATGACCCAAAATTGCTTAGTGGAGGCTCTAACCCAAGGGTGGGTGGGCAGGAAGCTCTCAAAGCAAAATGGCTGTGAGTTCCACTCCCTTCTACAACAAGGGCTCATGGGACAGCTTTTTCCATGAGCCCATCACACAGAGAAGATACTGGGGAAAACCTTGCCCAGTATTTTGCTGCAATCTATGGGATACAGCACTGCCAGGCAAAGGCATCCCATGCTTATTGGGCATGGAACAGGGCTTATAAAATGGAATACATTTTGGAATGTGTACATTATGATAAAATACATAGATACATATACAATTGCATTTATGCTATTAGATACAAAGCTTATACAAAAATAAAAAAAGTGAATGCAGAATTACGGCAAAAAATTATGAATGAATACCTATGAGAAGCAAAAAAAGTAGTCCACTCTTATTTCTCATATACCTGTGGATTACTCAATTTTTAATCGAATGGTTATGCAGTGCTTGATGAGGTGTTGGATCCACTGGAAATACATTGAGCTTGACATTGAAGGTGCTTGGTTTTTGAAGAAAGAAATAGATTACATCACCACATGTGCTACAAGAACCACTCCCTTTTCTTTTCACTAGTTATTGATTCAGGCCAGCAACAACAACGGATTATTTTTTAAAATGTCATACATGTTCCACCCATATGGCTGAATTTTTGAAAGTATTTTTTACCCACCATTTCCCCCCTAATATGAGATAGTCCACCCCAACTACTTCTGAAGTGTGTTACTCGATTGAAGCAAAAACAAGTCTGTGGCAAAAGAAAAGGAAAAGAAAAGAATCTTGTGGTACCTTATAGACTAGCCAACTTATTGTGACATGGACTTTTGTGGGCTAGAGTCTGCTTCATCACGGGAATATATAAACTGTCCTGGACTCATCATCTGAGGCCTTTCTTTGTGTGCCCTACTCCACATGAAATCTCGAGGGTGGCAACATGAGAACAAAGTGCCCCCCCCCTTTGTGAAATGTTCTTCTTAGGAAGGTTTGCCTGGTGCCTCCATTATATATCTTCATTATATAATAGGAATCTATTATTTATTTAGTGGACGGTTTATTTAGTGGATTTAGTGGATGGTCTGAGGTTTCTTTCATCGAATTTCTGTTTCAATTTGCAGTTGGAAAGATGGATAAAAATCTTGTTGAATCTGAGCCACAGTTGTGGGGCTGTTCCTTGCTATATTCATATCACAATTCCTTACACTACTATTTCAACAGCCTGTGAGAGCATTTCGGTATGCTACTTAGGGCAATGACTACTTCATTTAGCGGGCTGCTGTTTCCTGTGCCAAAAAAGAAGAAAGAAAACACCCATCTGCTTTTAGATGAGGGCCGATATGTACTGATAAGACAACGAGACAGAGGCATTATGCTAGGCGATGGTGTGTGTGGAAAATGCAGGCTTACCCTGCGTCCTATTTTATAATAATAAATTGCTTTCAACTAACAATAGCTAATGTGTTAGAAACATGATTCTAAATGAAGCCATAATTAGTTTCTTTAAAAAGTAATAACAAAGCCCTGAAGGTATTCCAGGGATAACAGATGTGTAATGCTCTCAGAAATGAAGAAGCCTTTTGAGTAGGTCATTCAGACACAATGAATCTTCTGTAATTCTTGATTGAGTATAGTTAACACAGCAATCCAAGCGGGGGCAGGGGGTGGGGAGAGGTAGTTGTACTGCCAGGGTATATGTGAGGGCAGACCAGCACTGTTCTTTCCAGACTGTTTTATTTTGGGTTAAGGGGGTGAATGTCAGACTCTTATGTGTATGCCGGCTCACGACTGCTGTATGTTTCCACCTGTTTGGTCCTGTCGGCCAATCAGCACTGGTAATGGGCATGGCTGCAGGAGATTTAACCGTGGCACAGCCAGGGCGCTGTTACGGCTTGGTCTCTATCACAAACGTGAGACGACTCTGGCTGTTAATTGTTTCAGATTTATTGCTAAAACAACAAACTAGCGCGGAGCTCCTCTACTCAACGTCCTCCCCAGAAGATGGAGTTGCCCGGACTGAGCTCCTCCCCCTTCCCAAGCACGGAAGCCCCCACCTTCTCTTCCGGTATCTTTTCCGCATCTCTGCCACTTTTGAAATCCTACGAGATTTGGCAGAGAGTGTTTCCTGCATTCCAACGTCTTCCCCACTATCGGAGTTCTCACACATCTGTCTGTCCCTTTGGTCAGAGCTCAGATTACAGCTGCTCTCCCCTCCTCTCTGCTTTCCGCTGTTAACTGTCCTCTCCCTGTGCCTGCTTCTCCTCCTCCTGTCAGCATCTGAGCTTCACTGACAGGCGCCTTCCTCTCTCGCTCCTTTGCCGCATCTCCCTACCCACCCACCCTCTTTTTATGCATTGTTCGTTTATGACCTTGCTATGGACAACTGTCGGCCGCCATGTTGTTGGGGTCGGGTAGGAATTTTTTCCACTTGGCAAATTGGCACCAGTCCTTTGGTTTTCACCTGTTTTGTAGCAATCATCACAACTTTGTAAGGTTAGGCATTGGGTAAGCCTTTGCTAAAGCAGCAGAGAGTGGCCTTGTAGGGTTGGATATCCTGCTCAGAGGACATCTCTCTCTGCTCTGTCTGAAAGGTGGACATGAAACATCCTTTGGATCCTGGGGTCACCTCCTAGGCAACCAAAGGAATGCAGCCCAAGTTTTGTGTTTCACAAGGCAAACATTGATGCCATGAAAAATTATGCTTCTTGGCAACCATTAGAGCTACGGTAAACTGTCAAACAAACAAACAAACAAACAAACAAACAATCACACCATGTATTTTCCAGTGGCAGCTGTGCAAGTTTGAAAACATAAACCTGATAAACAATGTTGTCAATTTGGAACACGGTTTTTCTTTGGATTTCACACTTCTCTGAATTTTGTGGTGCAGTTCTTGGCTCAAAAAATGTATCCAAATGTGTATTTTAGAATACCTTATAAATGCAACTTTTCAAGGAAATATGTTTAATAATAGGTATTTTTTGAGAAAATAAGTAGATTCCTAAATACTATTTTTCAAGATTTTATAGAAGATAGGTTGGTATCAGTAGACCAATAGATCAATCAAGGGAGCAATCATATATACAAATAGCTGGCATAAAGCAAGCTGATATAAATTAAGCCAGTGTAAAGTTACACCAGATCCAAACTCTGTTCAGCAGTGGAGCTACTGCTGCTGAGAAAGTCCTAAGCTTGGCAGAGGTAAAATAAGCTGTTAAAATAATGTTTGAGTTATATCAACCTTTCTGCCAGCTTACCGTACACTGGGCTGCCAGGTCATGTGATAGAGCTGAAGAGGCTTAGGAACCCATCTAAGTTCCTCCTCTGTGGCCTGGCCCCCACCACAACCCTCTTTCAGAGCTTACACTGACTTAATATCTGCCAAGCTATGCTCAGTCATGGGGGAGATGGGGGAGATACACTAGCATATCTTCAGATGAGCTAAGGATGAGGAATTAAGCCAGCATAGTCCAGGTCAACTGGAGTTCTGCTGGATCCTAACTTTGCTCACCCTGGGAGTTCTTCCTATAGGATTTCTCTCTAAAACAGGTGGGACAGAACGAGCATACTGGAAATTGGCACAGACCAGAAAGAGACGGATTTGTCCATCTGTACTACTGATAATCTTTTTATCTTTGAGCCCTTCAGAAATCTATTGAGACATCAAGTCCAACCATTCCCTAACCCTTCCCAGCTAAGCAGCTTGTAGCTAAACATGTTTCTAATGCACTGGAGGCATCATTTAGGTGAGAGAAAGGGAAACAGCAAAAGTATGAACTGCAGAGTCTTAAAACGTTTCCTGTGCTTTGACTGCAAAGAAAAGAAGGTAGCCTGCCATTTCATCCTCTCATTCCAAGTATCATAAAAAGCTAGCACTTCAGGAGATCTTTGAGTTGGAAGCAATGGCAGTGCTGGTAGCGATGATCAGGTTTCTCTAGGAACTGCTTCTATGCAGGTGATTTGAATAGCAGCCCAGAAGATTTGATTATCTATTCTGTCTGTAAATGTGCAGATATACCATCATTTATATGCTGTAATATCAGGGTGTTTTACAGCAATGAAACATCATTAAACAAACAAACAAAGATGTGCAAGTAGCACAAAGATGGTATTGCTTCTAGTGATAGATGAACTCTCATTGGCTTTCTTTGACATTGCATATGACATTTTTTCTAATCAATCAATCAATCAATCAATCAGAAAACAATGCTTCTTTTCTGAACTCTTGCTGTGAGACTCCTGTTTATGCCATTGGGAGAGCAATGGAGTATAAAACACAAAACGTAACCAGGATTGACAGAAATGGAGGACTTTGTGTGAGTCCTCCATTTCTTTTTCCCTCCCTGGACCCTAAAATGATGCAATGGCAACATCCCTGGCAGCAGGGAGCCAGGGAAATGTAGTTCTCCTGGACACCTGAACCCCTACTGTAGACATCAGATGACCACATCAGGTGACCTGGAAACCACACTTCTCAGGCCTTCTTGTGCCACAGATACAGCTGGGACGTGAAGTATCTGGAAAGTGGAAGACAAAATATTGCTTTGTTCTCATTGCTGATTATAATTTTGGCTTTTTAACTGTTGAGGAGACGCCACTAGTTTTCGAAGCAGTATGCTGCATCTGATTCTGTGCTCGGTTAAGCTCTGAATTTATGCTCCCTTCTCATGGCTATCCTTCTTCTTCACAAATTATGTGGTAATGGTAGCTAACAGTAACAATGATCAATAGGCCAGATCATTTTCAAGCTCCATGATTGCCTCAGGCTCTGAAACACTGCAGTTAGCCATTTCATAAAAAGGAAGTAGTCTCCCTTAAGTCATTATTAAATGATGAATTATTAATCTTTGTTATTCAGGCATTGATCTTAAGTATACATGGTACATGCTCATCTACTTTGGCAGCAAGTAGTCTTAGTGGTGGGGGAATTCTGATGGATTCATGATGTATGCATATAGCTAGGTCTTTCTTCCCTTTGCAGTTCCCCTTTCCAACCTCTGTTATTGTGTGTCAGTATGATTAGATGGAATTCGCACCAAAACATACCATTGCAAGAAAGAATAAAGAGCTCGAGAGGAAAACAACATAGACTAATCTTGTGCAGCTTTGCAAATCAAATGACCTTCAGATCACTCCATTAGTGATGGAATGATCATAAAATTAAAAGGTGTCTACATTTAAGGAAAACGTATCCCTAACTTTAAAGAAATTGTTCTTTATGATTTGGTTTAATGCCCTTTTTTAATGATGCAAGTAAAATAGCTAACAATGGGCTGCAGGTTCTCTCTTTGTTCACTGGAGGAAAAGGTTTGGAGGTGAAATGTTGGTTTACATGAAAATGCCTACAGCGACACTGCTGAAACCTTTGCTGTGATCTTTTTGCAATCAAACTTGGTTAGCTATAATTGGCTTATGAGCATGCTGCTTTCACCCTGAAGTGGAGGTGAATTTGCCACACCCAAACTGCCCTGGGAAGAATACTCTTATAATGTTGAATTATATTGAAAACAGGGGAGGAAACAATTTAGGTAGCAATCCTACAGGAAGATGCATTGGGATACTGTGGATTTCCAGCTCAGCTGGCTGATTCCTGGTTTAGTACACAACAAAGGAATACAGAGAATAGAACCTCATCAAACACAACTCTGTATGCAAGATAGAAGTATGTTGTGCACAGTTTACTAGGAGCTCAGAGCCTATGTGAGACAGGTAATGATTCTATTATGAGCACTAAACCACCTGTTTACCATTGTATTACTATACCTGGACTGACCTGAAGAAGGGACACAAAATTGAGACTTATCCAGTTGTCTCATCATCAGTCCTATCTATATGATTTACTACAAGATTCAGCAAAGAGGATTGGCACTCTGGTCTTCATTACATCATGAACTTTTGAACTCTTGAACTCGATGCATTGCACAGCAGCGTAAGACTGTATAGATCTTTTTTAAAGATCCTTGAGACTATATGTGTATGCCTGGAGTTTGTATTATTTTGTGTCACAATACATATTCCATTGAGAGATTTAGTGCACAATTCCTGGTTTAGCCAGATTCAGCCAGTGTTAAGTTCCCAACGCTAGCTCAGGTGAAGATATATCATTCAGCCTAGACACTGAGATCCAGCTCCGAGGGCCTTCTGGTGGTTCCCTCGCTGCAAGAAGTGAGGTTACAGGGAACCTGGCAGAGGGCCTTCTCGGTAGTGGCACCCACCCTATGGAATGCCCTCCTCTTTAGAGGACATCTGAAGGCATCCTTGTATTGAGAAGTTTTTAATGTTTAATGTTTTATTATGTTTTTGTATATGTAGGAAGCCACCCAGAGTGGCTGGGGCAACCCAGTCAGATGGGCAGAGTACAAATAATTAAATCATCTTCATCATCATGCTGGCATAACTCAGTCATATGGGGCTTAGCATCTGGGGCTTAGCACTCAGTCAAAATGGGGACTTCCAGGGTGTGGCATGTCAAGACTAAAGAGGGAAGACTTAGGCTGTATGTTAATTCCATTCATTTTGGTCACTTGACCCAGCAATCTGGGAGAGAGCACTATTGGAAACAGAGCAGCAGTCTCTCTTACAAACAAGGTTTGGATCTGGGTTAACGTTATGCCAGCTTAATTTACACCAGCTTGCTTTATGCCAATTACTTGTGTATAGGATTTCTCCCTTAATTTTGTTTCTCAGTGATTGATGAGATCCATCCCTCCTCCTGCCCAGGAGGTTATTCTTTGCACTGGTGCATTCAACACATCACTTTGCTTGTGATAACGAATGCCGCCTCATGAAGGTGTTAATGAGGTGTGTCATATCTAAAAATATAAAGCTAATGAAAATATTCCCACATACATAATAACTCTTTTCTACCAAATCTTTTCAATACACTTATGCAAACGCCCACACAAAGTTGTAGTCATTTTATTTACCATGGCAACGTGATACACTGCTATATAGCAGTGGTTCCCAAATGAAGCTACTCAAAAGTACGCTTGAAATATTCAAGCCCTCATTGGACAAAGAATCTAAAGCAATACGTCTCATATTACATATTCACTTCATATTTTTAGAGGGCAATCCTATGAAAAGATCCACCAGGATGAGCAGTTTAGGATGCAGCATTTTCCTAGCCAGTGTGGTGTAGTGGTTAAGAGCGGTAGTCTCGTAATCTGGGGAACCGGGTTCGCGTCTCTGCTCCTCCACATGCGGCTACTGGGTGACCTTGGGCCAGTCACACTTCTTTGAAGTCTCTCAGCCCCACTCACCTCACCGAGTGTTTGTTGTGGGGGAGGAAGCGAAAGGAGAATGTTAGCCGCTTTGAGACTCCTTCGGGTAGTGATAAAACGGGATATCAAATCCAAAGTCTTCTTCTTCGGCTTCTAGCTCATCTGCCTGATTTCCAGCTCAGCTGGCCTCAGATAGCATTAAGCTCCCAACCTCAGTTCGGCCAAAGATACACTGGCTTAATTTCCTCAACCCAGCTTAACTGAGGCTCAGCCACCGCTGGCAATTTTTTAATCCTGCCTTTCACCCCAGTGAGCATGAAATGTTCTCAGTTATGCTAACATTTGGGGGGAATCTCTACAGCACTGTGTGTGTTATGGTTTTCAATAATTGCAGGTAAACAATAAATTTGTTATGCTTTGACCATTCTTAATTCCCTGTTTTGAAATGAAACGTTTTGTGGGGTTAGATAGATTCTCATGTTGACTGACATGATTTCAGAGACTATCCATATGGCCTGTGCCATTTCTGGATACTGCAATCCAAACCGTCGGCTGAGGAGCTTCTGGGCTTAACAGAGCAGTGGGGCTACCTGCAATTACCAAGAATGGAGGGCTGAAAGAGCAAGGTGTGGGGATCTCAGTGTGCTGCAGACAGCGTGACAGAGCAAATCTAAAGTTCCTGCTGCCATGCTTTCACCCCACTGATCTCCCTGTGCCACATTGCCCTGCTCTCAGCAGTGATACTCAGCATTGGGAAGCCAGGCGTGCAAGCCCAAACTAACTTTGCCTCCCTGCCATGGGTGAGGCCAGAAAAGGCACTCAGTAAGATTAGGGGCACTTCACACTCTGTCTCAACCAGGCCCTTCCCTCCTCTGCTACTCATATGCTTATTGGGCTATTAGGCTTTCTCCTAAACTTAATAGAGGCAAGAGGGTGGGTTCCATCAGCATTGTGGCAAGGGGTGGGAAGGTGTAAACTGTCCCTCTCTCTTAAGTCTCCTTTGTTCTGCTCAGCTGACTGGAACAGTTGAGAGTGGTTAAAAGGGAACTGGACTGCAAAAAGGGGGTTCATTTAAAAGAAGTGAAGGATATAAATTTAATTTAATATATTAGTTAATGTTCAATAACTTAATATGCCCCCCATACCTTCTTTCTTTCTTTCTTTCTTTCTTTCTTTCTTTCTTTCTTTCTTTCTGGGAGGATATGTTTTGGGCCATGTAAACTGAGGAATTAGGCCAAAAGCATTCAGGGTGTGTTTCTTCAATACATCTACCACTTTTTTCCTCCTGCAGTTGTTTTTTTTTTTAAATCTTTATCTAAACTTGTGACTTTGAAGTATTTATAATTTCAAATAGATTTATTTTTAAAAGAGAATAAAAAAATGCAAGGATGAAACACAGTTGTTTGACAGTGTCATTATACAGAATAAATAAGACTGATTCTGAGCTTTAAAAATAAAATAAAAATTATAATAATTTGGGCAGGAGCTAGTCAAATTTGAACACTTGAAAGTGTCATTGATTTCAATGGAACAAATTTAACCAAGTGCTTGACTTTCCTACTGAATCAATGGGACTTCAGAGCAGTTGGCTGAGACATATTATATTCTTTGTATTTCCTAAAGAGTACAAAATCATTCTTCTTGGTGATATCTTATTATTATTTCTTTGGAACGGAGGAGTTCAGCAATCATACAGGTGCACAAGGTAAAATAATAGCAGAGTATCCTTCAATTGCAGTCCTTTTTTCCTGTCCTACATATACAATTATATGTTGTTGTACTGTACTGTATTGTATTCTATAATAATGATATCTGTTAAATAACACTCCATCCTTGAAGTAATGGATTGCATCAATCAACCATAGCTACACGGCCAAATACTATAAAATCACTCACATTTACTTGAAAGCAATATCCATTGGGGCAACCAAAATAGTAAGAATCAGACAGAAAAACAGAAATACTTGGCTTTATCAGCACTCAGATATTTGCCTACAGGTGTTTCATGACCCTGAGCCAAAAATATTTAAGACCGAGCTCTGCAGCTGCAGCAGCTAAGAGGAGGAGTCAAGCACACTCACCAGTCCTTCCCAGATAGGTTTCTCCACCTTTGATCCTGCACTCCATCCATTAAAATCCAGGGAAATAACACTGACATTTGACAGAGTGATCAGGAAATCTCCTGGGGCATGTTTCTCAACCAGATCACTGCAACAGCCTTTACCTCTGAGAGACAGTTTGGTAAGTGCCAAACAAATTGCAAGTCCTTCAATATAGCTAGATTCAGTACGGAGGGATGGAGCTTCCAGAAGGACTCTTCTGGCTAGGCTATCAAACCTTAGCAATTGTGAGTTGGTGCAAAGGCAACTGGTATTTTAACTTAGTTCTGGGATTGCTAAAAAGGGACGCGGGTGGTGCTGTGGTCTCAAACACTGAGCCTTGGGCTTGCCGATCAAAATCGAATCTCCGTGACATTGCTCGGTCCCAGCTCCTGCCAACCTAGCAGTTTGAAAGCATGCCAAAAGTGCAAGTAGATTAATAGGTACCGCTCTGGCGGGAAGGTAAACGGCGTTTCTGTGCGCTGCTCTGGTGTCAGTGTTCCATTGCGCCAGGAGTGGCTTAGTCATGCTGACCACATGACCTGGAAATACTGTCTGCGGAGTGGACAAATGCTGGCTCCCTCGGCCTGTAAAGTGAGATGAGCACCGCAACCCCAGAGTCCTTCGTGACTGGACTTAACTGTCAGGGGTCCCTTTACCTTTACCAGGATTCCTAGCCGTAGTCCTGAACATGTGCCAATGATTTCTTGACCAGTACCTACAGTACTGTCCAGGGTCCTGAACCTCCCCTGCTCCATGTTAGCGTCTGCTAACTGCCATACTTCTTGACCACTTCTCTGAATCATCACCTCCCTGGATGGCAGCACTCTTGAAAGGTTGGGACCCCATCTGTACTACTACTTTAAACAGTTATGGTTTCCCTCAAAGAATCCTGGGAGCTGTAGTTTGTTAAGGGTGCTAAGAGTTGTTAGGAGTCTCCTATTCCCCTGACACAGCTGCAATTCTCAGAGTTCCCTGGAAAGAGGGAATGACTTTAAACCAGGCATGGCCAAACTTGGCCCTCCAGATGTCTTGGGACTACAACTCCCATCATCCCTAGCTAACAGGACCATTGGTAAGGGATGATGGGAATTGTAGTCCCAAAACATCTGGAGGGCCAAGTTTGGCCATGCCTGCTTTAAACCATTCTGGCAAGTGTAGCTCTTTAAGGGGATTGGGGCCTCTAAACAGCTCTCAGTACCTTTATCAAACCACAAATCCCAGGATTATTCCCAGGATTAATCACTGTTCAAAGTGGTTTGATACTGCATTAAAGTGCAGATGGGGGCCAAAACAGGATGGCATGTAGAAATAGGAAGAAAGGAGCTTCATTATTCTCACAGTAGCATTCTAGTTGGCATGTTTGTATCATATTTACGTAATTACATAATTCTTCCCCAAACAGATTGCAAGTATTTATGCAAAAACACTTTTAATTTGATAATGACATCGCCTCAAAACCTCAAATGACTTACTCCAGAGGACATTCTCTGGAATCAACTCGGCAGGTAAGTATTTTAATTTTTTGCATGTTGCTCCAGACTACAATCATGCACTTACAGAGGACAAAGGCACTTAGCATATTGATTGCTTTTCCTTCCTTCCAATAACAGTAAAACTTACTAGCCTCTTTTAGAACACTTCTAGGAGTTTTGGAGTGAATCATTAAGCATATTATATGTGAATGTCAAAAAGCATAAGAAGTATACAAAAGTAATAAAGAGACTAGCCCTGCACTATTGCAATCTGGGGATACCCTCTTTGGTGTAACGGGTCAGTTTGTCTAGCTGTTAACCAGAAGGTTGGTGGTTCAAGCCCACCCAGGAATGGCTGTGGACAGGATTCCTGCATTGCAAGTATTTGGACTAGATGACGCTCAGGGTGTAGTGTGGCCCAGTGTGGTGTAGTGGTTAAGAGCGGTAGTCTCCTAATCTGGGGAACTGGGTTCGCGTCTCCGCTCCTCCACATGCAGCTGCTGGGTGACCTTGGGCCAGTCACACTTCCTTGAAGTCTCTCAGCCCCACTCACCTCACAGAGTGTTTGTTGTGGGGGAGGAAGGGAAAGGAGAATGTTAGCCGCTTTGAGACTCCTTAAAGGGAGTGAAAGGCGGGATATCAAATCCAAACTCTTCTTCTTCTTCTTCTTCTTCTTCTTCTTCTTCTTCTTCTTCTCTAAACTCTATGTTTCTATTACTTGTTTATTTCCCCATTTAACATCTTGATTTGTCTCCCTTGGTTGTCTTTTATCAACCTAATTTCCAAGCTCTGATAATGCTCTGACAAAAGTGTAAATTACGGTACTTCTTTGCATTTGTCATATGGAAAGTATCATAGATCTGGATTTATTTTCATGGACAAATTCCACACCTTAAGAGCAGGTGAGAGAGAGAATGTTTGGTTGTTCTGCTTAGTGGTGTAACATTTGGGGTGGGTCAGCCCTCCTATAACGCTGCTGCAATTTTGATGTAATATATGTTGTGTACTATATTCATAGTGGAAATCAATGGCCTACTCTGAGTGCAACTTAGTTGAATATCACCCTGGCATATCTGTTCATACACTGCATCCATGCCTAACTACTTATTTTCTAGTGTGGCATGACTTAGGGAGCAATCCCGTGGCAATATCTGCCTGGATGAGAAGGTGAGGATCCAGCAGATCTCCATATGAGCTAGGAGACTCCCACTGCAGCCAGCCTATGCTAGCTGAACTCTCTGAACATGTGTTAGATTGTTCTGTTAGTGTGGGATCTTATGATATGACTATTTAATTTCAAAAATTGCCAGATGAGAATGGAATCTGGCCAAAAAATATGCATATCAATATGCCCCCAGTTTACTATTTTTTAATGAAAAGGTAAAGAGGATTTACTGTGTGAAGGGAATACCTGAAGTGTGAGCAGACAGAAGCATTTATCTCTCTGTTGATGACCCTCATGAAACAGCATCAGGGTAATTTAATGCATTGATCTGTGTGATAAGTTATCCTGTGATGCAATATTGTTACAGTCCATTTTTATGAGCATGATTTATGTGAAAAACAATGAAACTTTCACTTACTCTTCTAACATTTGGAAGGAAAAGATCTCATCCTATATTTCTTTTTAATGTTAATTCTCTGTTCTCCATATTTTATTCTTTGGTTATTTATTCAATCTCTTGGTATAAATCCCCGCCCCCTGCATTTTTTTCTATTTTTTGAAAATGTGTTTTTCTTAATAGCAAGTTTTGCCCAGATACACCTATGTGCAAAGGTCTATATTTTATGTCTCAGCATATATATTTTTAAAAAATAATCATATAGTTTGGTGCTTCTGTATTAATCATAGCACTTATAGTAATGTTTAATGAGGAGAATGTCCATAAGAATCTAATTCCATTTGAAACGGAGAAGAAATTAGAATTGGAATCACTTGATTGGGTTGCTAAAAGTTTCCTTGGAAATGTATACTTGCTTTACATGACATTGATTTAGGATTCTGACCTTGGGGTCCCTTCCAACTCTACAATTCTATGGTTCTATAGTCAGAGGCCCCAATCAAGCTCAAGGTAGCCATCTGCTAAGGATGCACCAGATCTCTGGATCAGCTGTTGTTAAATCCCCAGCCTCAGCTCAACCAAATACAGTGGTACCTTGAGTTAAGAACTTAATTTGTTCTGGAGGTCCGTTCTTAACCTGAAACTGTTCTTAACCTGAAGCACCACTTTAGCCAATGAGGCCTCCTGCTACTGCTGTGCTGCTGCCGCTCGATTTCTGTTCTCATTCTGAAGCAAAGGCCTTAACCTGAGGTACTATTTCTGGGTTAGCGGAGTCTGTAACCTGAAGCATCTGTAACCTGAAGCGTCTGTAACCCGAGGTACCACTGTATATGTCATTGTAACTTGTTCATCCCTGCTTAGCTGAGGGTCAGTGTGCTGAGTCAAGATTGGGGCATTCTGGAAGCATAGTGAGACCAGTGTCAGGGTGGGGTGGGACTTAGGTTGGATTCAAAGCCCATTCAGCTTGGTCATGTGACCTAGCAAGCCAACATAATACTGACTTGTTTTCCCTCTGCCAGGCTTTGTCAGAACAGCAGCAGATGCCCCTCTGCTGAACAAGGTTTGAATCTGGCACAACTTTGCACTGGCTTAACTTACACTGATTGCTTCATGCCAGCTTCTTGTGCCTAAGATTGCTCCCACAGGACTGCTCACCCACACTTCCCCTTGTCATGTGCCTAGAAAGCACTGACCCAAGAGGTTTTCCGCTTGTCCTGTGGTTTGTAGGCAAAGGTCAGGGCAATTTCCATTTGTTCCACCACTTTCCCCAGGGAAAACTCACTGTTTACCACTAAATCAGATCAAATGTCAATCTGCAGAAATTTACATTTATTCTGATTCAGCAGGAGGACATGTGGACAGCCCAAGCTATGGTCATGAATTTCAATGCATCTGCTGGGATAGCTATGTTGGGAGAGATCGTAGGTTCGAGCCCCACATAGGGCAAAAGTTTCCTGAATTGCAGGGGGTTGGATTAGATGACCCTTTTGGTCCCTTCCAATTCTGTAAATCTATGATTCTGCACTTGAATGCAACCCCATACCTTGAGTGTGGGAGCACCTTTGCTACAAAATTCCTTCATATTACATAACAGCAGGGCTTTTTTCCAAGGGGACCTCGCAGGAACTCAGAAATATAGCACCTATATACCAGGCAAATGCCACTCCCATTATCTTTTCAGCATTGTTGAAGAACTTCTTTTTCCAAAAAGCCTTTTAAGCGGAGATCTTTAGTTTAGCCTGTATCTATATCTGGATCAGATTCAAAATTGTTTTTTAGATATGAGATTATTTTTAATTGTGTTTATATGTGGAATTGCTTTCTCATGTTTGGTGCATGAAATTGTACTTTGTTGTATTTTTTATCATGGATGTTTTTTCACAGTGAAATCACTTCAAGGTACTTGATAGGAAGCAATTTATGAATGGGATACACACACACACACACACACACACACACAAACATCAAGCAAGAATTGCTTGGCATTTGTCCAGGACTTACCAATTCAAGAAGCTACGATTCTCTAATTAGCCCTTTGTCCCTTCCATTTGTCACAATAATCAAAAAGGCAAGATAAGTCTTGGCAGCCTGCTGTGCTGACAAACAGCCGACTTGAATTCAAAAGGCTTGGTTAGGCTGCAGTGGCTTCCCAGCAGCCGTCATGGTGCATCAGAAAGTTGAAGCGGTAAGTGAAAATGATGTCTTGGGGAATGTTAAAGGGAAAGCCAGGAAGGGAGTAACAGGCTGCTTCACGGTGAAAGAAGTGTTTTGTCCAGCATGCTAAAATGAGCTACTTGTTGGTGAGAAAGCATTGCTGGAACGAGGCCAAGCTTTTCAGGCTGCACAATTTTCTGAGCACCTCTGCTGATGCTGCATATATGCTTTGGTGGTTCTGAGTGGTCATCTTGCACCATATTATTATGAAGAGGATTATTCATATTATTATGAAGAGAGGATGACATTTTATGCATCTTATTATTGCACTGAATCTGTAGTGGTAGTCAACTACTACTTTTTACTACCAGGTGTAATGATGCCTATCAGCTTGTATAGTTATTTTATTTTAAAAAACCCAATATTTTAGACTAATTAATGGATGATATGTCTATTGATTGCTATTATCCATGACACTGAAATGAAACCTCAATTTCCAGAGCAAGCCTACCCCCGAATGCCAGAATATGAGGGCATATAGCAGGAAAGAGCTGTTGCCTGTATCATACTTGGCTCATGGGATTCCTGGTGGGTTTGCTGATTTAAAATAGTTCCTATTTTTTAATATATTTTTTTTCAGAGTTAAAACTTGAATTAGATCTCCTCTCTTTCTCCTGTAGTCATTCCCCAAACCTCCAATACAATACAAAGAAGTAGAGTGTGTTCTTTGGACAGCATTCCTGGTAGTTTCGTTACTGCAAAAATCTCATGAAGTTCAAGAGATTATTGAAGAATAGAATGCCATAAAGCTCAGAAACAAACAGTAGTGTGGCATTAGAAGGTATACCCACTATTTATAGATAACAGTGGCTTGACTCTGTTTGGTCATCACTGGTTTATAGGAAGTGAATCAGGTTCACTAGCCTTATTTACTATTAAACTTTTTGTGCTTATATTATTTGGCAGTCGCTGACATGATTCCCAAGAGATGGGAGAAATTGCTTTCCCTTGATTTTTGCTCTTCCCCTTATATTAGTTATAGCACAATGCAATGCACATTTCATTCTCAAGCAGGCAGGCATGAGATCATAGCCTTAGATTGTGAGTCCATTTTGGAATAAAAACCTATCTGTGACTTTGCCAATCCACATGGTGGACTTGCACATCATTACTGATTGTTTAAGAGGGAAAAACACTAGCATTTGAGTATACCCACTGTGATCAACGGACTTAAATCCAATGGTTTGAATTGGTCTTGTTGTTGTTTAGTCGTTTAGTCATGTCCGACTCTCCGTGACCCCATGGACCAGAGCTATATATAAGGTGGCCTATAACATTTATCAAGCTTTTGAACAGTGATGACTGTTTTTGGATCCTGTTACATTCTGCTATGTGGCTGTTACTGAACTGTGGCACATTTTATAGTAGTTTCTGCTACTGATTCTTTAATAGGCTCAATGGACTCTCAGTTCTGAATGTTCAGAGTGTTATATTTTAAAAGCAGGACCTGCTTTTAAAATTTCAGGCTTGTATCTAATGTAGCACTATGCAAGCAATCCACTTACATAAGGATTTCTGCTTTTGCAACAAAATGTGCTCCTCTTCTTCCCCTGTGCACTCTCTAGATCTGTGCTAGAATTCCTCCCCACCCTCCAGAGAAAATTATGAGGAGGGTGTGGTATAGAGGAGGATGAGGGGAAAGTCCCATTGCACGAGGGTGTGGTATAGAGGAGGATGAGGGGAAAGTCCCATTGCACAAGCAGAAAGACTTGCATTGATGTGACATGGTAGATTAATATTGCCCTGCACCACGCCATTCCATTCCCTCCCTCTAGTTTCCCTTCCCCTTCCCCACCAATCAGCCGGGCTTCTGTGGCTACTGAGCGGACTCAATCCTCATTGTACTAGCCTCCCTCACCATTTATTGAAGGTCATTTCTGTTGGTTCAAAGAAAAAATGGGTATATAGAAACAAGATCCAAGTTTGGGGCAAGTACTATTTGGTGTGAGAACCCCAGCAGAGATTTCAAATCACAAAATATGCAGCAAAGTAAAAGCATGAAAATATAGAGTGCTGTAAATTTAAAACCTGCCCTTCTATGTTCCCTCTAAAGTTACCCAATTCCCTTAGCATCAAAAGACCACACATTTGGTAAGTTAAAAATTGTTTCCTTACAAACATTCCAAAGGTCAGATTCATGTGCTTTTCCATACAGCGTTTTGAAAAAGTTGCACAGGCAGTAAAACTTTGCTTAGTTACAGTGGTGAAAGTTCCTAAATTATTGGCATCGGAACTCAAGAATGGCTTGTGAGAACAATGCAGCTAAACTGGAGCAACCAGCTTAACCTCTTCACACTAGGGAAAACACTAGGCTTAGTTACCCATTTCCCCCCAAGTTAAGGTAAGTGGACATAGCTAAGCCTGACAGGACAGCTTCCTCTTTTATATTTACCTCTCCGTGCTTTAATTAGACTTAAGCATGTTGGTCATATGAGGCTGGTTATCCCATGAGTTCCCCTAGAGATCATTTTCCTTCCCATGACTGTTGATAACTCCATCTTGTGAGTGGGTAGTTCTGTGTTGGCTACATTAAGACTGGTGTTCTCCCCTCGATGACTATGAATGCGTGATTGTTAGTGTTTGTTTTAAGCTGCCTCAAAGTTTGCAAAGTGGCAGAATGTAGGTCTGTTAAATCTGCCATTCTATATTGAAATCAGATTGTTGTGACTGACTCTGAATTGTGAGAATAAGATGGGCCAGGCATGAGAATAAGCAATGATCAGCTTGGGTCTTCTGTTCTTCAGTATATGTTTTATATTGCTGTACAAGGGAGAAAGTAGTTTTCTTTGTTGTAGAAAATCGCTCCCTTACTAGTGCCTCAAAGGTGTATCAATGGGCTTCTTTATCAAATAAATATAGTACAAACTTCTCTAGAAATACAATATTTAATAATGTAGATAATTGTACTGGAAATATATAAAGCACATGGGAAATTTAAAGGGCCAGTTCTATTTCTATTAAACAATTAGAATAGGAGGAGGGCTGCCTTCATTGTTTTTATGGAGAAAAATGAATGTTTCTCTTGGGAGAAATATTTCATGTCTTATCCCACGCCTCTCTTCTCTGAAGAGTAATCTTTACTTTAGTGTGAAGATCATTTATCTAGAGAGATTCCTTAAAAGAGAACAGATCAAAAATTAGGAGTTATTTGCCAACACAATTTATCTATTTATGGAGCGAACTGTTTGGAAGCAAGATTGCATTTTGTCAGTGCTTTATCTAATTGATTGAAACCTGGTTGGATTAGAAGAAATGTGCATTTATTTATAGGCGCCTTCATGAGACACTCTTGGTTTAAAAGATAGAAGTTGATGATGGTAAGTGAGAAATACGGTTGCAGCCTGGAGATTCCACCAACATTTTAAATATACACCACTCAATTGAAAGGAACAGCACCAATCTTTCATTCCTGAGTGTTTGGCTGCAGCAACCAGCGTGATATTTCTGGGATTAGAAACAACAATTTCCAGGTCATGTGAAATATGTCAGAGCCAAAACACTCCTCCTCCTAAAAATTGAAGCACTTTATCATATGCAGTGATTTCTGTGCCATGACTGAAGCAGGTTGTGATCTAACTAAGGTCAGGTGGGCATCCAACCTGTGCAGAACAAGTTAGATTTGGTTCCAGGACTGAACCACATGAAGAACGGCCACAGTGACCGTGCCAGTAGATTAGAGTCTGCTGACACCTATAAAAGGCTTTCTTTCTTTTTTTAAATAATTTTTATTAACCGACCAATCAAATCACATCACATAAATTCCGAATTACAAAGCCAAATTTTAAATTTTTGTTGAGGGGACCCATATTTCAAGTTCCGAAGGGGGATTCCGATCATCTTCTTGCTACTGCGTTAATATCCACAAATCAGTCCAAATGATGTTCATAATTCTATCCAGTCTTATCTTGCTGTTTCCACATCTCATCTTATTCATATTTTTTTCTTTTTTTCTTTATGATCTCTTCTGATAATCTCCTTAAGCAGATAAACACCAATTATAATCCTGTGTGAATTTTTCCGTTCGTCCAGTCCTCATATCAAGATGGTTTCCATATATCATCTCTTTCATAGATAACATCACTCTTTCCATCATTAATCTCGCAAATCTGTCACTCTTAAGTCCCTCTGAGGAGTCTCACCCACAATATAAAAGCAGCTCTGTTCCTCCTCCCAGACTTAAGTCCTCCGACAGAACTTGCCAACATGGCGACTGTATTTTTTACTGCGTCATTCCAAAGCTCTTATAGTTTCCACGATCTTCTTGAAACATGCTTTGGTTAGTAAATTATCTCCACACAGTCATAAATCCACAGCTTAAGTCATTTAAACGGCATTTCTAACTTGTGACTTGGGGGGGGGGGATTCTTGGTTAATTACATAGAAAAAAGAAAGGAAAGTTTTTTCCCCCTTCCCCATCCAGTCCCTTTGCCATACCGAGCCTTGGTAGGTCTTCTCATGATGTATTCTTGTTCCTCCGACCCGTCTTGTTTATCAGAGATCTCTTCAGTTAGCAGTCTTTACTCCCCCTTCATCCTTGAAATATGTGCATTCGCTTCCTCCTAATTGTTTCTTTTGAAGTTGCTGCAAACTAGAGGCACGGATCAGAGACAGTGTCCAGGAGCGCCGAAATCCATAGGAGGGCTTTCTGCCTAGTGCCCCCATCCCCACAAATTCGGGGGGTGGTATCGGGCACAGCAGGCAAGGGCAGTCCCCCCACACCCTTGGGGGTCAGGGAGGCTATTTACTCCCATCACAGCCTCCTAATTACCTCGTGTGGGTCGGAGAGATGTTATTGTCAGCCATCTTCCGATGTGCCCCTAGTGGCCCCCCCTATAAAAGGCTTTCTTGCTGTTCTGAGACAATGGAATATAGAACCAGTGAATCAAAGCCTTTGTTTCCTTTTGGGTTAGGAATGGAAAACCAATCATTTTATTTCAGCACAGTTTTCCATGCTCCTACCCGATGTTCTTGGTTTTCATAGAAAGTTTACATAATCTAAAGTAATCTGAAGTGTTGGCCTATGCATGTTGGCATTTTATATGTGCAATGGGTCCGGTGATTTGAGCCTTGTTTGACATTTTAAATGGTAATTGTATGTTATTTAGCTGAAGGATGATGTAGTGATGGCTTTCCAGATGTTGCACTCTAGCTCCCAACAGCCCCAACCAGCATGGACAATGACCTGGGATGATGAGCGTTGCAGTCCAATGCTGGAGGGGCAAAGCTCTTCTGTCCTTACAAAAAATGCTGCAGAACAATAATGAAACTTGTGCATGTTGGTGTTATGTACTGAAGTTCTCACCCTGGGCCAGCAGGGGGATACTGTAGATAGTTATGCAAATGAAGGATCGAAAGTGACGTTCAGTGATTGGATAGTTTGTATGCAAATGAAGGATCGAAAGTGACGTTCAGTGATTGGATAGTTTTAGAAAGTTGCTACAGTTACATTGTTCTGGAGCTCTATATAAGCAGGCTGACTGAGCTCTTCAGTTCAGTTCTGTTTCAGCTTACAAATAAAGAGCTGCTTGGAAGAATCGCTGTGTCATCTGATATGTTTACCCACAACTTAACAGTTGGGTTCTTCTTGTTGGCTTGTATCCAATGCACTGCTTTCCCACTACCACAAGGATTTATGCTCGTACAACGGGATTCCCTCCCCCTTCTCAGCCATGTGCCCCCAAAACTAATCTAAAATTCCCCCTAACCCTCTGGAACAGAAGTCTCTTTGTGCAAACATTAATCCTTACACTGTTGGAATGGTTACCTACCAGTATATTGGATGTAAGCATTTTATTGCAGATTGCTACTGCTGCTAATGGTAATACCTAATTTATAGACCACCTTTTGGGTCATAGAATCATAGAGTTGGAAGAGACCACAAGGGCCATCGAGTCCAACCCCCTGCCAAGCAGGAAACACCATCAGAGCACTCCTGACATATGGTTGTCAAGCCTCTGCTTAAAGAACTCCAAAGAAGGAGACTCCACCACACTCCTTGGCAGCAAATTCCACTGTCAAACAGCTCTTACTGTCAGGAAGTTCTTCCTAATGTTTAGGTGGAATCTTCTTTCTTGTAGTTTGGATCCATTGCTCCGTGTCCGCTTCTCTGGAGCAGCAGAAAACAACCTTTCTCCCTCCTCTATGTGACATCCTTTTATATATTTGAACATGGCTATCATATCACCCCTTAACCTCCTCTTCTCCAGGCTAAACATGCCCAGCTCCCTTAGCCGTTCCTCATAAGGCATCATTTCCAGGCCTTTGACCATTTTGGTTGCCCTCCTCTGGACACCTTCCAGTTTGTCAGTGTCCTTCTTGAACTGTGGTGCCCAGAACTGGACACAGTACTCCTGGTGAGGTCTGACCAGAGCAGAATACAGTGGCACTATTACTTCCCTTGATCTAGATGCTATACTCCTATTGATGCAGCCCAGAATTGCATTGGTTTTTTTAGCTGCCGCGTCACACTGTTGGCTCATGTCAAGTTTGTGGTCAACCAAGACTCCTAGATCCTTTTCACATGTACTGCTCTCAAGCCAGGTGTCCCCCATCTTGTATTTGTGCCTCTCATTTTTTTTGCCCAAGTGCAATACTTTACATTTCTCCCTGTTAAAATTCATCTTGTTTGTTTTGGCCCAGTTCTCTAATCTGTCAAGGTCATTTTGAAGTGTGATCCTGTCCTCTGGGGTGTTAGCCACCCCTCCCAGTTTGGTGTCATCTGCAAATCTGATCAGGATGCCCTTGAGTCCATCATCCAAGTTGTTGATAAAGATGTTGAATAAGACCGGGCCCAAGACAGAACCCTGTGGCACCCCACTAGTCACTCTTCTCCAGGATGAAGAGGAACCATTGATGAGCACCCTTTGGGTTTGGTCAGTCAGCCAGTTACAAATCCACTGAGTGGTAGCATAGTCAAGACCACATTTTACCAGCTTCTTTACAAGAATATCATGGGGCACCTGGTCAAATGCCTTGCTGAAATCAAGGTAGGCTACATCCACTGCGTTCCCTTCATCTACCAGGCTTGTAATTCTGTCAAAAAACGAGATCAGGTTAGTCTGACATGACTTATTTTTCAGAAATCCATGCTGACTCTTGGTGATCACAGCATTCCTTTCTAGGTGCTCATAGACTGTTTGCTTAATGATCTGCTCTAGAATCTTCCCTGGTATTGATGTCAGACTGACTGGGCGGTAATTATTTGGGTCCTCTCTTTCCCCCCTTTTTGAAAATAGGGACATTTGCCCTCCTCCAGTCTGCCGGGACTTCGCCTGTTCTCCAGGAATTCTCAAAGATGACTGCCAGTGGTTCTGAGATCATATCTGCCAGTTCTTTTAATACTCTTGGATGCAGTTCATCTGGCCCTGGAGACTTGAATACATCTAAACTAGCCAAGTATTCTTGTACTATCTCCTTAGTTATTCTGGGCTGTGTTTCCTTTGCTGAATCATTTGCTCCAAATTCTTCAGGTCGGGCATTGTTTTCTTTATCGGAGAAGACTGAGGCAAAGAAGGCATTGAGGAGTTCAGCCCTTTCTGTGTCCCCTGTTTGCATTTCACCATCTTCTCCTCTGAGTGACCCCACTGTTTCTTTGTTCTTCCTTTTGCTACGAACATACCCATAAAAGCCTTTTTTGTTGCTTTTAACCTCTCTAGCAAGCCTGAGTTCATTCTGTGCTTTAGCTTTTCTGACTTTGTGTCTACACGTGCTGGCTATTTGTTTGAATTCCTCTTTGGTGGTTTCCCCCCTTTTCCATTTTTTGTACACATCCTTTTTTAATCTTAACTCAGTTAAAAGTTCTTTAGATAGCCACCCTGGCTTCTTTAGGCACCTTCCATGTTTCCGTCTCATTGGTATTGCCTGACGTTGTGCTTTTAGTATCTCCCTCTTAACAAACTCCCAGCCATCATGAACTCCCTTTCCTTTTAGTATTACTGTCCATGGGATCTCACCCAGCACTTCCCTAAGTTTTATGAAGTCGGCTTTCTTAAAGTCAAGAAATTGAGTCCTAGTATGCTTGGCTGCTCCTTTCCGCTGTATAGTAAACTTCAGAAGAGCATGATCACTCGCGCCTAATGATCCTTCCACTTCTACCCCACTAACCAGGTCATCAACATTGGTTAGGACCAGATCTAAAATGGCTGTTCCTCTTGTTGCTTCTCCCACTTTCTGGACAATGAAGTTGTCTGCAAGACCAGTGAGGGATCTGTTTGACCTTATGCTCTTGGCTGAGTTTGAAATCCAACAAATATCCGGGTAATTGAAGTCCCCCATTACTACTATCTCCCTTCCTTTTGCATGCTTGGCCATCTGTTCCAGGAAGGCATCATCTATGTCCTCCGTTTGGCTTGGGGGTCTATAGTAAACTCCCACAATGAGGTCACTGTTATTCTTCTCTCCCTTAATTTTGACCCAAATGCTCTCACTTTGGCTTTGAGGTTCTAAATCTTGGATCTCTTCACAGGTATACACATCCCTGACATATAACGCCACTCCTCCTCCTTTCTTGTCTGGTCTGTTTCTCTGAAATAGATTGTATCCCTCCATTATTACATTCCAATCGTGGGACTTATCCCACCAGGTTTCAGTGATGCCTATTATGTCATATTTAGTTTGCTGTACCAAGAGCTCAAGCTCATCTTGTTTATTTCCCATGCTTTGCGCATTAGTGTACAGACATTGAAGTCCATTAATCATTCCCCCATGTCTCTTATTTAAGGATTTTTTTCCTCCCACCACTAGGTCTGTGTGCTGTTTGCTCCATTTGGTCTATGACATTTGGATGATCATCTTCATCAATTGATAGACTCCTACCTTCAGGAGCACTGTCTCCCTCCCCCACATTAGTCAGTTTAAAGCCCTCCTGATGAGGTTTCTGAGATTTTTGGCAAAAACATTTCTCCCAACCATTGTGAGGTGCAGCCCATCGCTTGCCAAAAGTCCATCTTCAAGAAACTGCAGTCCGTGATCTAAGTCCGTCAATTGCCCTCTCAAGGCAGTGTTCAAATTTCATAAAAGCAATCACCCTAAAACATTTAGAACAACAATACCCCACATGCTAACCAGCTTTTGACACAAGGAGAACAAAACCACAACATCATGGCAAAATGGGGAAAATTGTGTGCAGTGAACATCTTGATGGACTACTAGGATTTCCTAGAATCATAGAAATGTATACAGTGGTACCTCGGGTTACATACGCTTCAGGTTACATATGCTTCAGGTTACAGACTCCGCTAACCCAGCAATAGTACCTCGGGTTAAGAACTTTGCTTTAGGATGAGAACAGAAATCGTGCTCCGGTGGCGTGGCGGCAGCGGGAGGCCCCATTAGCTAAAGTGGTGCTTCAGGTTGAGAACAGTTTCAGGTTAAGAACGGACCTCCAGAATGAATTAAGTACTTAACCCGAGGTACCACTGTAGTTGGAAGAGGTGCCAAGGGACACCTAGCCCATCCATCTTCTCTTTAAAGACCTCCAATGAAGGAGAGCCCACCACACTCTGAGGATTTAGTGTGCCTCAAGTCAAAAGGGCATTAAATAAAACCTGGATTCTTTAAGAATCACAGTTCAAATGCAAACTTTTGTAAAGATTAGTTTAGATTGAGAAGGGACCCAGAAGAAATAAAGGGGAAAGAGTAGAGAAAAACATGTGAGAATGGCTCCTATAGATTCCATGCATCTATCACTGAAGTATAGTTCCTACTTTTCTGAGCTGAGCTTCTTCCCAATGCCAAAATGCATAAAACCAGCTTCATTTGCCACTGTTCCAGTGAGAGCTCCAAATTGTATAAGTGCCACAGTAATGCTTAATCTCCTGCTAATATCCCTAAGTTAGTAAGAAGGAAGACGCTGGATATAGATCATCACTTATGCTGGCAAAGTCTGGGGTGTTGCCAGCTGTTCAAAGATCCATGTTTATGTTGGTACTCTTTCTGATTAAATTGCGCACGCAGGTTAGCTAATAAGTCTTTTGCTGTGAAATATCTCGGTCTGGCTTGGATCCAGAACACAAATATATATATATGCAAAACGGCTTCCTCTATAACCTGAGCCAAATTGGCTGTTAAAGTTGAATAATAATAAGAAAAGGAGAAGGGGGGGGGCTATATTTCTTTTGCTGCTCCACAACAGCAGGTCTCACTCCATTGGCGGTTGTAGAAAGTACACACAATGAAAATCTCTTGAAATACAAATCTGTACATTGTTAACTTGTTCAGCGACTAACAAAACATCCAAACTATGACATATAGTATAGCAAAAATCCAAGAAAAAGTAGTGATGCAATGCTGTGTGTTCCTGACTTCCTCAAGTCGGAAGAAATTCAAGGAGCATTTCAAGGCTTCTGTTTTCTTTGGGGTGGGCATTAATGCAGAAGGAGCAGGAGAGGATGAATTTGGTGGGCAAGAAGAGTGCTTAGCTGTTTTCTAACCTGCAATCTTTCTACTGCAAATGTTCCCTCCGTTTTCCCACCAATGGACGTCAATTCCCCACATTCTGAGTCAAATTTGTAGCAAAACTGGAGACATTCAACAAGCTAAAAGGGCTTGTGCTGATTGTGTTTGCTTGCTTGTCGGTGGGTTGTGTGTGTGTATCTTCTAATATAAAAAAATCATGTTGCAGTTTGCATGGCTACCAACAGGTGGCCGCACCGAGTCCAGCAGGATGACAGAAATACAGCAGCAGGTGGGTGGCAGTCAACCCAAGTAAGCTGTTTAAAGGAGGGGTGGGTACTTCTCAGAGCGGCTTGGCAAGCAACACTGCAAGGTCCCTGCCCCCCTTGTGAGTTGTGAGGGCATAGGTGAAGTTAGAGGGAGAGAGGCTGGTCAAATGTAAAGGGAGGAGGCACTGATAATGTGTGGAGGAAGGTCTTGGCAAAGTGGTTTGCAGGTAGGCAAGGTTGGCTAGAAAAGTGAGTAGGGGCATCTAGGGGTGGATGAAGGGGGTGCGGTGGGGGTGGGTCACCCTGGGTGTCACCACCGAGGGGGGTGACAAAATGCTGGGTGGCACTCACCACAGGGCCTGCAGCATGCCCGAGCCACTCCTGGGAGTGATGCAGTGGCTTGGGCACCCACAGGCTCCACACTGCCCCAAATGGTCCTCTCTCCGCCTCTCCCTCAGCTGTAGGGCGACTGAATTGGAGGAGGCAGGCAGACTCCTCGGAGGCCCCACACAGCATCCTGCCCCGGCTCGCACCACCCCCGTGGGCAGCTGGCCACGCCCCTGGGCACAGGGCAGATGTGCCGCCCCAGGCACCCAATTGTCTTGCTCTGCCACTGGGGGCATCAGTCACTATTGTGTAGGAGAGAGGGGGGGGGGCATGCTTGCATGCAATGACTGGTGGAGGAGCAGTGGACTGCTCACTGTGCAAATACTTTCCCAGGCCTTGTTTTATCACTTGGATAAAAAACCAATCTCATTGATAGCATCATAATTGGAATCTTGTAAAAAAAAATGTAAAAAACAAAACTAATTTTTTTTTGGGTGTTCTGGTTTTTACTTGTTGAATTATGGCAACCCTACAGTTGGTCTACAGTCTAGAAAAAGAGGTGCCGGAACTCACCATGAACACCTCCCTTGTTCTCTTATCATGGCAATGGCACCCACCTGAGAAGTGCTGGAAGTGTGTTCCAGCAGGTTCCAGCTGAAAAAAATCCCTGGGTCCCAGGAAGCCCAATACCAGGGTCCTTGCTGACTGACCTTGCCCTCTGACACACAGGTCCATCTCTATTTCTGGTGCTGAAGGAATGGTATCTATCTGCCTTTCCACACCCTTCGCACATTTCTGAGCACTTGCTTCAATTTCACCTTGACTAGTAAATAGCTTCCGAGTTAACAGGCCCTTTAAGAAATATCCTCCAGATTTTATTGTTGGAGAAGCATGTGATGAGCAAGCAAGCCATTGGATACAGTAGGTAGAATGCCTTGGAACCTGTAATAATATTACTGATTAGCAGGATATTCTCCAAGCAGCTCACAAAATAAATGATTAGGTAGCTAATAT
Source organism: Podarcis pityusensis (assembly GCF_964106645.2). Classification (NCBI taxonomy): domain Eukaryota; kingdom Metazoa; phylum Chordata; class Lepidosauria; order Squamata; family Lacertidae; genus Podarcis; species Podarcis pityusensis. The sequence goes on from NC_138027.1 coordinate 88,578,107, forward strand.
CCTTTAGTTGATTGCATCATTATGTTTATGATGGTTCAAAGCAAAAGGAGGACACAGACACCCCCCCCTTTTTTTTGGATATGGAGGGAGTTTGGAATTGAGCAACTTGATTCTTGATATCTCTCCCTAGCTTCCAGGAACTGTTACTAGGACAACAAGGCCTGTCGTTCTGCGGCTCCACTTCACAGATTGTTATGAAAGTTGTCAAAGTGGTGCCAGTTTCTTTTAATGAAGTGGTGTACAAGCTTTCAAATCAGAGTCCCTTGTTAAGCATATCAAATCGAAGACTGCTGATTTCAGAGATTTGCCAAATAATCACGGATTTCCTACTTCAAAAGGCCACTACAAGTTAGATATCATATGGTACATGGAAATGGACAGGTTTTATCCATTTCACTTTATTAGTGTCCATTTCTCTCTTTTTTCAATCTGAAGTTCAGTTTTCCACATTTCCATGTGTGATTTAAAAAAAAAAAAGTTTTCATGAAAATTCAGCAGCATTTCAAGATAAATTACATTTTAGCGCGCTTTATTTGGGGACACGGGTGGCGCTGTGGGTAAAACCTCAGTGCCTAGGACTTGCCGATCGTATGGTTGGCGGTTCGAATCCCCACGGCGGGGTGAGCTCCCGTCGTTCGGTCCCAGCTCCTGCCCACCTAGCAGTTCGAAAGCACCCCTAAGTGCAAGTAGATAAATAGGTACCGCTTTATAGCGGGAAGGTAAACGGCATTTCCGTGCGCTGCGCTGGTGCTGGCTCGCCAGAGCAGCTTCGTCACACTGGCCATGTGACCCGGAAGTGTCTGGCTCCCGGCCTCTTAAGCGAGATGAGCACGCAACCCCAGAGTCAGACACGACTGGCCCATAGGGGCAGGGGTACCTTTACCTTTACCTATTTGGGGATGTGCAAACTGGGTGGGTTTTCCTTAAAACACTCTGGATAGTTCTTGTTATTCTACCCCCCAAAAAGCAATGAAAAGTCTTGGCTAAAACTTCATCCCAGAACTGCTCACTATCTTCTGGTCCTGAGCGGCATCACTGCAAGAAGAATGTAGTGGTTCAAATCATTGTGTCAAATCTACAGGTGTAAAGATCCAACTAAGGTACATGAGAATTGAGATAACTTTTACCCCTCAAACCTCTAGCCTTGCCCTGAATTTTCCTAGGATGTGATACACTTCTAGTAAGCTGGCCCTGAAACAACTGCAGCGGCAGGTTGCATTTTCTCTCCAAATGCATATTAATGTGTATGTTCCCCTAAAAATGCATATTGAAATGCATGTTTTGATATATTTACATTACTGAGAGCTTATTGTTAAGTGTGAAAGCCAATGGGTAGCTAAGTTCCATTCTGCACAGTTGCCTAAGAGTACATAAGAGTACATGGTTCATATCAGTGTTTGCAAAGACTGGATTTCTTAACAATCCCTGTACAGAGTTCTTTAGTCTGATTTTTAACCAACTAAAAGGGCAGCCCTTGTCATTTCCAAGCATGCAGCATGTGGGCTTGCAATGGAAAAGTCATTGGCAACTTGCATCCTAGATTAACAAATCAATCAGGTGTTTTTTTTAGTAATTCCTTCCACTGGGTTCCAAAATCCCTTTTCCTTCCTCAGGCTGCAACATGATGTTTGTGACTTTAGTGAGGACATCAAAGCCCCATCAGTAATTGAAGAAGAAAGATGGACAGCTTTTGCTTTGGCACTGAGGGCAGCAGTATTGAAGGAACGTTCAGCAATTATCGTTTGGGAAGCGGTCCTGGTCTCCTTTGAAAAGATTCCCAGTGTTTTCTTTTTAAAAACAAAATAAAGGCTGTTTTGCCTAATCATGATTTAATGTTGAGTCATCGGTCCAATGTCAGTTAGACATCAGACTAACACAACTTAGTAAGATAGTCATACAGATTCCTTCTTTAATTTCTGTAAGCGGGAATATTGTGAATCACTGGCTTTCTGTGCTTGTAATGGCACATTGAAACTAGATAAAGTTGTGAAATGCCATTGGGTCAGGTGCACAGATTGCAGAAGTTGCAGATATGGAAATAGTCACCAGTGCAGGGGGTGGGATTGACCTAGGTCAAACCTCTACATCCTATTGACCTTGGTATCTGCGAGGTTGTAGCATATTGCTGTCTTCACTCCAGTGGCAGAGATTATGTTCGGCCATGGAGGCATCATTGTTGCCACCAAAGGAAATTATAGCAAGCAACATACATTGTACTGCATTTTTGGAACCTGAGCAACTGCAGAATTCTCCAGCACCAAGTCTCCTACGATCCTTAAATAGGCAGTTCATGGATTGGTCTGGCCAATTCTTTGAAGTGTCTTTCTTTGAAGTATCTTCTACATCTTATCTCAATTTGCCTGCAATAATCTATTTCAAAGAAATAACTTTTATAATGAACACCCTCATCCCATTTAAAAGTTCTTACTTTGAAATGCATCATTGAAGGCCCATATGGGTAATGTGTTTAAGATTTGTGATTAGAAATATTGCCTCTTCAAAATTCTTTTAAAGGAATCAATAAGGGGTCCTCTTGAACTGTACCAGGACCATATTGTTATGGGGGCTAAACCTGTCCCCTGTGTTCTTTTCCTGATGTAAACCCCTCAGTCTATTTTACTTATTAGGCAAATCAAAGCTTCATAGAGGACAAGGGTCAACATTGGGAGTTCAGCAGGAGGGAAAGGCTTACATGCCCTCCGGCACTAGGATTTTGATCCAGCTGGTTGTTCTAAGAAGTCCATAAATTTAAGAGCTGGTGCCTGAATTTGAACAGACTAAATCTGGAATTTAGGTCCACCCATCTACTCCTAATTGACATTCAAATTGAATGCAACCATGAAGCCCAAGAACAAAGCCAGCATTGGATACCTTATCCATATTTCCTTAAATATGTCTGTTGTGGGTGTAGCATATCTCGACATTTTTGAGTTTTAACATGGAAAGCAACGTTAAATAAAGTTGCTGTTGCTGCTGTTGTTAATTGAATATCTATACTACTTTTATAACACTTTAATTGTAAAATGTTTTACAGCATGTCCCTTAATGTCTACATTGAGAAATGTAATTTGGTAAAGGATTGCAAATTCTCTACCAAAAATCTCTAAAATATTCCCTCCTCCTGTTTGCAGAACTATAATGCCTTGGGAAGGTGGGAATGATACCACACAGGATTCATCTTGTCTTCCAGGCAAGAAGCTCCATGTCTCTGGCTGTGGTGGTGGTGGTTGTTCTGGCTGTTACTTTACTATACATTTATATTATTTGCCTTACTTCCTGTATTTGGCATCTCAGTTGGTGTTTACCTCAAACACAGTAATTACTTTCTGTCTAAATTTCCTCCCGTCCTCTTTCCCTCTTTCTTTCTTGGGATTATCCTCTATACTTTGGATTTTCTTCAGCCTTATCTCACTTTCTCAACACTTCACAATTCAGAAAAAAGCCTTCATTTAGGTTACCCACAATGAATAAACTTAACTTGTTTGCCTCGTAACATTCCTGAAATATATTCTCTCTACTGTGTCTGCTGCCTTAGTGCAATACAGCTCTTTTTTGTTTATTAAATTAAAAAGAAAGAAAAGAAAGAATAGTGAGTGACTGAAAGGAACAAAGAATTCCTATTCCAAATTAGAGGTAAGACACAGGCAATTTCTTTTTAAGTATAGTATTTCTTTTAATTTGTATTATCTCACTCTGTCTATACAGCCTATGAGCCTCTTTGCTGTTTCTTAACTACAGCAATATACTGGATTAATGGTTTCAATAATTTTTGAAAACAACTCCTCAATGCATTTGGTTCTTGGAAGAGTATACTGCATAGAATTTTATATGTACCGGTATGTTATCTTCTTTTCCCTTGTCCCAAATTTAATTTCCCTATTTTACCGTGTGCAGTATTTATTTGTTTTTTTTTTTTTAATGATATTTATTAAAATTTTCAAAAATACAGAAAGTAAGAATTAAAATACATTCAAAGCCTTATTTTCATACATCCACTTTCCGGGACTCCCCCCTTCCCCCACCCCTACCATATTCCTCTTTCATATTGTTGGCTCCACAAGCTCTCAGTTCTATTTGAAACTTAATTTGTTTAGACCATTATTCGAATTTAAAATTTATACACTCCTCATCAATACCCTTAATAAAAGACAAAAGTTCTCTCCCAGGGCCCACCCCATTTTCATTCCACAATTTCCCTTTTTTTAATGATAAGGACACCTCACACAATAGAAATATCAGAAATAAGAAATAAAAAGTATAATAGATGAAAAAGAGCCAGTTCAAAAAAAAGAAGTTAACAAGCCTTTGGATTTTAGTTCTCCCCCCCCTGTCCCCGGTTTAATTTCCCCCTGACCACCAAACCATGTTATCCGCCTGGAATTCTTAAAGTCCATAAATCACCTATTTCCCCCAACTCCTTGCTGGCTTTTTCTTTTTATAGTTATTTTTTAAAACACTTAACTTCAGATCTTTAATAAAACTCCCCCCATTGTTCTTTCCAAATTGTAGTCCAATTTCCTCTTGTTCCGCTGCTGAAACGTTCTAATTCAAAAGCTTAGTAACTCTGCAGGGATTATTGTTATTCAGGAACAAAAACTTGCGTTCAGTCCCTTCCTTTCTTCAATAGAAAATTCTATTGTCTCCTTTAGCTGAACACCCTGTAGACAAAATATTATTTCCGTTTTGCAGCTTTCCCAGAAGATAACCAGTCCTGTAAAATTCCAATGGTATTTTTCCACTTACGACCATCTTTGTAATGTCCCGAAACTCCTCTAGGGGGATTGTTGTAACTTTGTTTTCTCTAGTCCAAAAGTCCGATTGTTATCCATGTTTTCGCCATTTTGTATCCAAGTTTTAACGAGTTATAGCAAATTGTAACAAATTTAACCAGCAAAGTTCTCATAATAAAATCCTCTCTGCTTTCCGACTTTGACAGCTACTTTGACAGCTGTCAAAATCTCCGACTCTTTTCACCAGGCTCTCTCTTCAATCACCCCGGTTCCCAGGGGGGGGGGGGTTACGTTTCTTCTCCCTCAATTCTTCCTCCAGCACAGTTCTTATAGTTCCCCATCGTGGAATTCTTAGTTTTTATCAGCAATACAAATCTTTTTGGACCTTGGTTTCCCCGTCCTTGTTTTGGAAGGTTTACAGTAGGGGGGGGGACTGACTTCCTTTTTGGATCCCCCCCCGCTCGTGTCCAATCCGAAAAAAAATTTCTTTTTTTTCTCCTTTTGAACCCGGTTTCCAAATTACTCACGGGTTGTTGTTAAGAAGTCCGAATTTTCAATGGAAGAAGTCAGCGCTCTCCGCCGGATGGCATGCGGCTGCGCTCGGCAGGGATAGCAGAGGACTCAAAGCACCACGCTTCTCCCCGGCACCCGATCCGTAGCCTTTAAAAAGGCTCCTTCACGAGTCGGGAGGGCGCTAGCGGTGCCAGCCGAGTCTCCATGTCCACGGCCTCCGTGGCCGTGGTTTTTAGGGGTCCCCGCATCGCCGGTGCGGTAGGACCCAGCCCCTGCCGAGCAGGCTCCCTCCGGAGCTCGGAGGGAGTCCGCCATTCGGCGATGGCGCCAACCCGGAAGTCCGTGTGCAGTATTTATTTGAACAAGCATACACCAAATCTGTATTGAGACTAAGGATATTTCCAGACTATCACCATTTTCAGGTGGGATCCAGTTTCATTTCAGCCACTTCAAGTTGTTCAATTAGAGTTGATTTGGTGGTCTTGCATAAAAACCTACCCTGTCAAAACCAAATTGGATTCTTTTTATTTTTGCAATAAGGAAAAATATGGGGAAACGCACTGGAAAGTGTGAGATAATGACTGCTCAATAAACAGCTGACTTGTTTTACCTCCCTACAAACAAATCTGGATAAATGCTCAATAAACAGGTTGTCTAGAAGTGACCTGAGATATTTATTCTGCAGTTTGGCAAGCCATAGCATGTGGCATCCACATTATGGGTTACCAGCATATTCTTTTTTCCTTCTCCAGTGTGTTCAGTAATCATTGCCAACTTGTCCAAAAGTTTCAAGCAAGAGTAATAAGCAATAAGGCTGTCCAAGTGAGCACTCTCACATGCATGTGGGCTCAACCATTAGATGTCCTCAGCAGCGTTGGGTACAATCTGAAACCTGCATAGGCACCCCTCCACACACACATCTGACTGGCTTTCCTCAGCCACTCTGCCACATTTAACATTCCATCTTTTTTGAGATTGGGTGCCATCTCCATGGTTTCATAACCAGCCATATTATTTTCTTCTTCACCTGTCCAGGCCTGCTCAGCACATTGGTTCTGGGATGCTAACACAAGATCTTGCAAGGCGACCTGCAAAATTTCGTGTAAGCATCTCCATTTACCTACAGTAATGTTGAGCAGATCTTGCCTCCCAAGCAAGGCAGAGAACTTAAAAGCTTGTTATGTACTGTGTAACACCAAGCAGCTGTCCCGCAAAACGAGATGTAAGCTCTCTACTTCCCTTGTATTTAACTTGCGGCATTCCAACCAGCCTGCCTTCAATCGCTTACGGTTGAAATTATGCAAGTTAAATGTATGTAAGACCCGATTGTACTGTATGTCATTGTTTTAAATGTTTTTAGGCGTTCTTGTATATATATTTTTTATAAAATGTTTTTCTATGTTGTTGTTCTTTAAAAAGAAAAAAAAAACTAATATTATTGTTTTAACATTTTGGTGTTTGTTGGCCTGGGCTCCATTTGGAGGAAGACTGGGACAGAAATGTAAGTGACGATGGTGATGATGTAATTGTGGTGGTGGTGGTGGTGATGATGAGAGCCAGTGTGGTGTAGTGGTTAAGAGCGGTAGTCTCCTAATCTGGGGAACCGGGTTCGCGTCTCCACTCCTCCACATGCAGCTGCTGGGTGACCTTGGGCCAGTCACACTTCTTTGAAGTCTCTCAGCCCCACTCACCTCACAGTGTTTGTTGTGGGGGAGGAAGGGAAAGGAGAATGTTAGCCGCTTTGAGACTCCTTAAAGGGAGTGAAAGGCGGGATATCAAATCCAAACTCTTCTTCTTCTTCTTCTTCTTCTATTTAAAAGCTGGTGAATGGTTGAATTCATAGGAAGGTACTGTGCATGCTCATGAAAAATTTACAAAGTGGAGAGTTTCACACACCTCTTCTTTGCTTTTGTTTTTTCCTGATAATTCATTCCCTGATCTCTGTCTGCCCCATCACTACAACTTCTAGTAGTTACTTATTTCAAGAGAGATTTTCTCTGAACTACCATAACTCCTTTAAATTACAACTGTCTTTTCTTAGCTCCCTTCAGCTCCCTAGAAACTCTTTTAAAAATATAAGATATATATTTTTATTTTTATTTTTAGTCACAGCTTCACTTTCTGTGCTATTTTTGTTTTGTCACCTCCCTCCCCCGAAAAAAATAATTTCCAGACAAATTTTATTCACATCCTTTGAAGCCTTTCTCCTGCTGTGCTTTTCCTGACACATTTTAAAAAGTGTATATTTCCATACTTCAATATTGATTGAAAAAGTTCTTAACAAACAACCTAATAGCATTTTCATAATGTGCTTTAATATAAGGGCTATGAGCTTCAGGAAGTAATTATGCTCCTCTAAGGAGGTGAATGATGGGATGTCATGAACATTCATCTCCACAGGTGAAAAAGGAGGTCTGCATGAAAAAGACTCCCTGATGTAGTGGTGGAAAGCTCTGCCACTGAAGCTCTACTACTGGTAGAAAGGTAAAGGACCCCTGGACAGTTAAGTCCAGTCAAAGGCGACCATGGGGTTGTGGCGCTCATCTCGCTTTCAGCCTGAGGAAGTTGGCGTTTTTCCATAGACAGCTTTCCAATTCATGTGGCCAGCATGACTAAACCTCTTCTGGTGCATGGAGGACTGTGATGTGTGCCAAAGCACACAGGAATGCTGTTTACCTTCCCGCCATAGGGGTACCTGTTGATCTACTCACACTGGTACACTTTCAAACTGCTAGGTTGGCAGAAGCTGGGACAGAGCAACGGGACCTCACCCTGTCACACAGATTTGAGCTGCTGACCTTCCAATTGGCAAAACCAAGAGGCTCAGTGGTTTAGACCGCAGTGCCACCTGTGCTGATAGTACTTCAATGGTAGTAAAGCCATAAATGGGGGCTGCATCTGCTGAATCCAAAGTGCCTCTTTCCTCCTCACAAGCCTCCAGAAAGAGTGAAAAGGTTCAGAGCATGTCAGCGTATTGGGATGGCTTTCGGCCCTTCAGAAGCCAGAAGCATCCCCAACATTGTTCCTTGGGCCAGGGCATTGGAGCCTTCAGCAACAAAAGGAAAGAGCAATCCTGTATCTGATCTCTCTCGTCAGTGTTGGAGCTGTCCCGGGGCCATGGGATCACACCCTTAATCAATTAAGTGATTAATCATATTTTTTAATTACCAACATTTCTTTTGGTTTGTCAGTGGGGCCAAGTTAAATTGAGAAACATTGCTTATGTTTCTTTAGTGTATTTTGGTTCTGTTAGCACTTTAGCAAGGCATGGAAATGATAATACTGGTGATGTCTTTCTTTCAAAACTGTTGATGATACCATGTGTTTATTAATTTAGAAAGTACATTTCTTCCACTACACACACACACACACACACACACACACACACACATATACACACTGAGGATTTTATAATGTGCAAATATATTTAAATTTAATCAATTGCATTCCAGTCAGATGGTTCAAAGACAGATGGTGAGCAGCTACCAGTTCTTAAAGCAGCTGACAGCTGCTGTTATCAAGCGTCCTTCATTTTGTCTGATAATAACCAACCCATGCTGAAAATGATAGGAAAACCGAGTTTAACCACACATAACAATGGACCGTAAATATGATGTTCTTTCATTATTATTTTCTAGGCTATTCTGCTTTGTTTCCAGATTATTCTACATGCCATAATCTAGGGTTACCAGACGTCCCTGGTTCCCAGGGACAGTCCCCAGATTTGCAATCTGTTCTGGGGAAACGTGGCAGCGGCAGCCTCAGTAGGCCAGAGCCAGCCTGGTAGCACAGTTGGCTATGGCTGGCTTCAGGAGCTACTTGCTGCTGTGGAGCCCGCCATTTTTCCTTGGCGGAAGTCCCCATATGATGTGGCCACTGCCACCACTACTGCCGAAGGGGATCCGGGGACACCCCCTTCCCCTTTTGTTTTGACTGATTGGGGGAGGCTCGGGGGTCGCGGGCAGCCAGCCATTGCCCAGTTTTTTTTTAAAAAAAACTCTTTGAATTTATGTTCCACAAGGTGCGAAAGAAGGGCTTTGCACCTTGCCTGGCAGAGAAACCGCATGCCTTGAGCCACTCCTGGGCAGTGGCCACCCGCCCACAACTCCTGAGCCTCCCCCAATCTGTCAAAACAAAGGGGGAAGGGGGCAGGAGATCGGGGAAGGCTCAGGAGTCATGGGCACACGGCACACTGTTGCCCAGTTTTTAAAAATCTCTGCGCATTTATGTTTCACAGGGTGTGAAAGAAGGGCTTTGCACCTTTATACAATATGCATGTATGCTTGGGCCCAGGGTCTTTTGCCTCACCATCCCCACTACTGACTCCCTGTTCCTACTCAGCTTCAAAAAAAAAAAAAAAAAAAAAAAGGATCCACAGATTAATTGAAAAAAATCTGGTAACAATGTAGGCTTTTTACAGCCTCATTTCAGCTGTTCTGATGAGCTGTTCACCACATGTCAGATCATAGTTTGAGGATGTTGGTGTTGAAGCCGAGGTCTTGTCCATACAGCAGGAACTTCTGTAGACATTGTTGTACAAGAGCTTATCTCCCTTTGTACATGCCTATCACACAAATGTCTGTCCCTGCTTGTGGGCCATGTTTCTATACTGGGGATACTAGCAATCTTTTCACAACTTTTTACAAGAAAGGGAAGGATGGAGTAACATTTATGGGCTTGCTTCGCATTTTGTATATTGTTAGGCAGTAGCAATACATTGCGGATGGTATTCAACTACATTTTACTCAGAGTTGATCTACTGGACCCAGTTTTATGGAACCGAAATCATTTAGCTGAAACCAGATATTTTACGGTTTTCTCTAGCTCTTTTTGTATCCTCCACATAGTCCAAACATTTTTTAAACAAGAGAGCAGCAGCTTGATTAAGCAGCATTCACTTCATCTCCCTCCAAATGAACTTCTGCACAATGGAATATTTTGCCAGTCATTAATCAATATACTGAAAGGGCATCATATGTAGTCACATTCCGTTTTCCATCTGCTTTCTAAACAACAGTACACTGCAAAAGAATGAAGAATGCCTATCTAATTTACACTTTTTGCAGTGTTATTTTCTGTTTGCAACTGGACCATTACCCCTTTTCATCGTTTCGTGTAATGCAACTGCTCCACTGGAAAATATTACTTCATTGCGAGGAAAAATATTAATTTGTATTGGTATTTTAGAATAATAGTTATCCTGTTGCATGCCTGTTATTTTGGCAAGCATGCCAGGTTGGAGGACAGTAATAGGCAGTGTATTAATCTGCACCATGAACATTTATTGAAAAGTTAGTTAATAATCTGCGCAGCAAATTTGTGAAACTGACTTTGATCAATGGTGAATTTCAGTTCACCTTGTCCACTCAGAATTACCCAGATTGGCAAGTCAACAGATTTAGTGCTCTGTAGAAGCTACCTCAATAGGCCCTAAAGCGTGAAATACCACTTCCTTATGCTTGCTAACTTGCTTCATTTATGAGGCACAAATTAAGGGTACTGATTGCCAAGAGAAGAAAATGGCTCCATCCAATAACGTTTTGTGTTTATGACAGACCTCCTTGCATCTGATATTAACAGTCTGCGAACAGAGTGCCTCTATTTTAGGAATTCAATTTCATTGAAGCTTGTCCCTTCAGAATGCAGGACCTTTCTAGAATGATGGATCTTCTACAGGGTAGGTGCTGTCAAATCTGTAGCCATGCCTGAATACACTTTGGTAATTTATTTCCTGCTTTCTTTGTGCTAATGTAATGAGCTACATCATAGCTGAGGCTCAGGAAGATGTAGAAGCTGTCGTTCTTATCAGCATGGTACATATCAGCGTAACAAAAAATAAACCAAGTCTAAGCTCTCTCTCTTTTTTAAGTCTTTTGAGAAAAGCCCAAAGGTTCTAATCATACAGTTTGTTATATTTAACAAAACATAAAACTGGGTAAAAAAAAAAACTGTTTATGCAAATCTCTGTATACTACACTGGCTCTTTTTTTTCTGCTAATGAGCCACAGTTTTTGCTGATTTGGTTGAAAGCCCAATAAATATTGTGGCAATTTTTTCTTTCTTTTTGTGGACACAAACACGCATTTAGTGGCTAGCTTTTGGGGAATTCTAATCTGCTTATCTGATCTGGGGGTTTAAGGTATTCTCTCTCTTTCTCTCTCTCTCTCTCTCTCTCTCTCTCTCTCCATTTTCATAGCATTACATTTCACATTTAAGAAATTCGTAGCATTCAAAGAGCTATAGCTGTCATGCCGCACCTTGACCTTGTGTGTTGTGGACAAAGGGCAATGGGATTAAATGGTTTCTTAGGAAATGCTGTATGATTTCATTTCCATGCAGATTTGGTAGGCACACTTTTGGGGTTTGGTAAACATGACTGATCTGATAAACTGGCAAAATGTGATTTGCAAACAGCATATGTTTTAAGATGCTTTCCTTCTTATCTCCCGAAGTTCTGCTTGGGCATGGTGAGGATTACCAGCACTGCCACACACAGCTCCATGTGCACTGTGATCAATAGTGTTGAAATGTACAAAAGTGGACAGTGGCTTAGTTAACAAGGCAGTGAAGTGTGTCATGTGATCAGTTGATAGTATGTATGAGGGATGGCAGGGCAGGCAGCTCAGGAAGCATTTGATGACTAAGGCTGAAGAAGAACCAAGCCCTCATTTTTTGCTGAAGAACTTTCCTCTTTGTGGGATATATCACATTTGGGGCCGGGAGCGTGATTTTGTTTGGAAAAAGAAATTGTGCAGGGGAGCTCCCTCAGTGCTGTGGTCCTACTCTGATTTCAGACCCCTGGTAAGCTGTTATATCCCTCAGTGTTGTGGAATTACTCCAATTTACACCCCCACTCGTGTGCACATGTGGCAGCTATGTTTTAAAAACTGGTCGGAAGAAGATCCTAATCATGCATCTCCCACATTACATCTCACTGCTTCTTTTGTTTAAATGTCCTTCTGTCCATAAGCATTTTCAAAACATCCCCCCTCCCATCCACACACCATATCTAGGATATTAGGGTGTAGCCGGAGTTTTCAAAACCATTATGGATATATATGATCTTGGTGTCATGGGGTTATGAAATCAGACCAAAGTTGCACCGTCCAAATTCTGCTCAATGGTGTGGTCTCCAAATATAATCACAGATAAGTTGTTAATTAGGGGCAAACCCAACCCACCCGATCTAAGTTTGGAAATAGATTTGGCATATCAGTTTTACAAGCATCCAGTGCCCATTCACCCCCACCAAAACAAACAAAAAAACACACAAAGAAATTCTTCTGTGTAATAATAATAATAATAATAATAATAGTAATAATTTTATTTATACCCTGCCCGTCCCAGTTCTGAAGACCAGGCTCAGGGCGGCTGACAACAAATTTAAAACACTTAATTGTAATACAACATAGAAACAGCATAAAATACAGTATAAAAACATAAATAACAATAAAATTCAAAGTTCAAAAATCAATTTGGGGGAAGTCCATCCAATAAGCATTAGATAATCCCCAGGGCTAGCTGGCTGAATTGGTCCTACTTGGTCCAGCGAGGAGGCCAGGGCAGAATTAGTTGTGGGGTCTCAAAGCGGGTAATCTTCATAAAAGGGGAGGGGGAGGGAAGAGAAGGGAAGGGAAAGAAAAGATCAGGCTGAATTCAAATTAAAGGCCAGGCGGAAGGAGGTTAAATCCTGAAGGGCCCTAGTCTCATGGGACAGAACATTCCACCACGTCGGAGCCATCACTGAAAAGGCCCTGGCCCTGGTGGAGGATAGCCTGACTTCCTTAGGGCCCAGGACCTCTAAACTATGGTTATTTATGGACCTTAAGGTTTAACATGGCATCGATGCAAAAACATGGACATGGACAGCCTTGGGAAACTACATTTTCCAAACTTCCTAGTCCCTGGGACACTTCTGTAGAAATTTTCTGAGTTCAAGAGATGGAGGCTTCATTTGAGCCTCCTCTACTCATGCCTCTCATGTCCTTACACCTCCATCACCAGCGCAGGTACATGAAGAGGCATGAGCAGTCTTTCATCATCGAAACTAACCTTAAGTTGAAATGAACTCAATGGCTTCAGCAATTGCCTTGTATCAAAGGTGAACATTATAGGTCCCTGTGCATGATGTTACAAGCCTGGAAATTGTGAAGTTGTTACATCAGAAATGAGAAATATCAGTAAGATGTTTTTTCTTTCTTTCAAGAAACACATCTTGACTTCAAATAGGACAAATTGCTAAGGCATCCATATATGATGATGGGCAGCAAGAACTCAAGAGAGGTTGCCATCATATTGGGTAAATCTTTGAATCTTCAGGTACAGAAAATTAAATACGACCTAGAGGTTAGCTATGTATTTTTAACTGGAATGTTGGGTAATCGGCCAATTACACTGGCGCCTATTTTCTTTCATAGCTAAAACATTTAGACTGTTATTTAGATTGACACAACTGCAGGAGATTTTAACTCAATTTGTGGGGGGGGGGACTAGTTTGGGGGGGAAATCAATTTGTTCTCATAGAAGCTATGGTAATAAAAGTGTTGCTTCCTAATTAAATATATATAATTTGCTTGATGCATGGAGGGAATTGAAACAGAGAACCAGAGATCATACCTGGGAGGGGGTAATTAAAAACACACACAGCTATGTTCTAAGTTTGATAAGGTGCTGATATCTGACTCCCTGGTCCCAGAGCTGATATTGACACCCATTCATCAACACACAGTAGCCGATCATTCAATGGTAGAAAATTCTTTAAGGCTGCAGGACCATGACATCAGCACTCTGATTTGGAGACTGGGCCCTGTTTTATTACTTAGGCAAATTTCCACTGATCTTATTATGAGATGCAATGAAAATAACAATCTGAGAGATATTTCTGACCAAAAGACTTAAATAAAAAATGGTCTCCCCAATTAACAGCGATTAGTACAAGATATTGAAAAACTGGAGGCTAAACACAAATTGACTGGATCTAATAGGGCCTACTCTGAATTAATCAAGAAAATGAAAAACAAATTGGAAACATTGGGCGGAATTCAGTGTAGCACTATCATGGCCGTTCTGTTAGTGCAAACATTTCTGTTTACCAAACTAAGTTATATCCCCTCTCCTCTTGGCATGTGATGCTGTGGGGGTTCTCTTGACCTCCACAAAGCCAATTTGTGGGCCACAGGGGGGAGAAGAGGGAATGAAAGTAACATTATTCTAGAAGGGCTTAATTCCAGTCATTTTCTTAAGCAAGTTAAATGGGAGAAGTGCCATTGCACCACGGAGTCCTTATCATATGACAGCTAACATACAGTGGTACCTCAGGTTACATACACTTCAGGTTACATACGCTTCAGGTTAAAGACTCCGCTAACCCAGAAATAGTGCTTCAGGTTAAGAACTTTGCTTCAGGATGAGAACAGAAATCGTGTTCCGGCGGTGCAGCGGCAGCGGGAGGCCCCATTAGCTAAAGTGGTGCTTCAGGTTAAGAACAGTTTCAGGTTAAGTACAGACCTCCGGAACTAATTAAGTACTTAACCTGAGGTACCACTGTATACATGAGTAGATGCTGTGCTAGAGGCACTTATTATCAGCTCTGGTGGAAGTTTTCTTCCAGTAAAGCTGTTCCAGGAAAAGATGTTGAAGGAAATCAGTAATATTACTCAAGAACCTCTACAGTGTACTCCATACCTTAAAAAAAGAAAAAAAAATCAAATCTCTATTTGAACAGAAAACACATCAGCTAAATCTAAGGACCTTGCAATATTTTTACTGGCTATTGCCCAGAATGGGAAAAAATGCATAGGCTGAAATTTGTAACTTGGTGGAATATTGACATTTTATGAGAGAACACACTCAGAATTTGCAATCTCTACAGGGAATTGATACTTTGGATGTTTTTTGAATTTTCTTATATATTCAGCCAGGCAAACCTTCTTCAACAGTTGCTTGCAGTATCCTTGGAAATTTGAAATCCAGTATCCTTGGAAATTTGAAATCCATAACTAAAATGTAATATAGATTACTTCTGATTATGCATCCATGGGATGGAATTGTATACATATATTTGGTTTATGCCCCACTCTATTTTTTGTGGTTTTTCTGTAGTATATTTATTTTTGTTTTGTTTCCTTATGCATAAACACTTGATAAAAATATTTATTGGGGGGGGGGGACACAATTAGTTGCAAATATATACATTGATGCTAGGGGTCAGGTTCAGTTTAGACCTGAATGTGATGTTTTATAAAACAGCCCAAATCAGCTGGGGTGTTGTGTCAGAAATTGCTTGATTTGGCTCATGGGTTGAAATCCACCTCATTCCCCCAAGCTCATTCACTATTGGGAAATCAACAATGACTTCCCCCCTTTTGACAGAAGTGGATGAAATTTGCATGCATAGTAGAGCCTTCAGGGTGGATAAAACCTGTCAAATTACAGGCATATATGTCACTGACCTATCATGCAGTATAGCAATTTGGCTAGTCATTTCATTTTTATTTTTAAAGGAACTTTTACAGTGGTACCTCTGGTTAAGTACTTAATTCTCTCTGGAGGTCCGTTCTTAACCTGAAACTGTTCTTAATCTGAAGCACCACTTTAGCTAATGGGGCCTCCTGCTGCCGCTGTGCCGCCGGAGCACGATTTCTGTTCTCATCCTGAAGCAAAGTTTTTAACCTGAAGCACTATTTCTGGGTTAGCCGAGTCTGTAATCTGAAGCGTATGTAACGCGAGGTACCACTATACAGACAAATAGATCTGTATGACTTTCCTTTTTTTAACTAGGCACTTACAAGCTTAAATTTGTTGTTTTAATTTATTAATCATCCTAAGCTGGTTGTAACAATTAAAATACCTTGTTAAAAACAGTTTAACATAGTCTAAACATAACTCTCCCCTCCCTATTCTAGCATCCCCTTTAAGTGTAGTAGAGGCAAGTGTCTCATTCTTGCAAAACTGCTTCCTCCCTCAAAACACTGGAACTGAAAAACACTGGTAACGCATTTTGCCTGATTAAAAGCTAGACCTGCCAGTCACAAAGGAGCTCCCCCTTCTCTCCCGTTCCTGGTATTTTCCTTAAGCCAATGAGCTAAATTTGTATTTTGCAAGGCTGCTTCCTCTCCCTAATCTCCCCACATTGCAAAGACACCATGAGATGGTTCAGGAGTCTCTGCTTTGTTTCATGTAGCCTCACACAGATCCCCCTTTCACCTTGGACGAGACCAAAATCCCTCTGAGGTACCGCATGTCACTTCTGAACTTGGGACTTCTCTTGAATTCAGTGCAAACCACCACCACCATCCCCAACATATCACAATGAAGCAAAGCTGTCATATAGCATTGCCATGGCAACTATCTCAAACTTAATTAATACAATGCTGTAAAATAATGTGCAGTGCTTAATATATAGTGGCATCGATGTGTACTGGCACATGAAGCACCTAATCTTTAAAGTGGAAATTTAGGAGCTGAACCAGGTCTTCGGGTTTCCCCCAGTGCTTTTATTTGATGAATCCAGGATTCTGTGATTTGTTTGTTTATTTGAAAAACTTGTGCTTATGGAGCAGCATAAAACCAAGCAATGACTGAAAGGGTTCTTACCCAAAGGATAAACCTTCCAAGAGAAGGAGGAAATGATGTTAAGAACAAAGGACAAGAGCGAAAACATAGACACTGTGTCACATTTAAGAAAGTCATCGTCAGAAGCCATTTGTCATCCACTGAGAATGTGAATCTGAATACATCATTGGCGTGACTCAGCGGGGGACCTTCATATAGTGGAAGTTTGAAACGTTCATGACAAATGGTGGTATTTTAATGGCAGCTCCAATGACAGGGATATCAAGCAGGAAAGAAGCTTTTTATGATAACTTCAACAAATATGTTCTCTAAATAAGAAGCAACAATGATGAAAGTTGTTTCTATAACAACAGACAGAGCCTCAGCTATGTTTGGATCTAAGGCATCCTGGCTCATCATCGTCAACAAGTGAAGTAAGGGAAAGTGATAGACGTGACACATGTTAAAAGGTGGGTGGTGAAGACTGTTGACTCCATTCAAGTCATAAAGCTTCAGCATCAACTTTCCTAAATGCCTCACATGAACCAGAGGCAGCCTGCGCAGAGAGGTGTTTCTGGTATTTGCGGTAAGGCAATATGTTTAAAGAAAAACAGAGGTGTTCATAGTGTCACTAGTTAGGTTCCTTTAGACTCCAGATGATGGCCTTACTGGGGGGCAGGGGGCAGAATATTTTTATGGTTCTGTGCCCTGGTTCACTTACTCCAAAATGTAGTATAGTCACACGTCAGTTCCCAAAAGCCTCCATTTTGGAACGCTTCAGCTCCCAAACACTGAAAACCCAGAAGTAACTTCTGGTTTTTGAAGGATTTTTGGAAGCCAAATGTGCTACAAGGCCTTCATTTTGAATTTCCCTATTGTACTGAGGCTTCCACTTTCAGTTTTCAGTTATCGAACGTTTCAGAAGTTGAATGGTCTTCTGGAACAGATGGCTGTAATCCATCCCTGTTGTGTTTGGGCGTGCCCCTGCTGATTCTGCTGGATACACCCCTGGACTTGTCCCGAAGAGGTCCTGAGTATCTGGCTGAAAGTAATTTATGGTTATGGTTGAATTTATGAATGGTTTTTTTATTATTTTTTTGAAAAAAAAACACCTTCTGTTGAAATGCTGTTCTAGATTTTAGTATTGCAGAAGAACGATGTCAATCAACATTTGATGATCTCCTTCTACCGGTCAACAATAGAAAATGTCCTTTCATACTGCATCACTGTGTGGTACGCTGGTTTGACATCCTACAGAGGGTGGTGAATACAGCACAAGATATTATGGGCTGTCCCGTGAATCTGCTGGATGACATCACGGAAGAACGTTGCCTCAGGAGAGTAAGGAAAATTCTCCGGGATGATTCACACCCTGGCCGGCACTTTCTTGATATCCTGCCCTTGGGCAGAAGATATAGAAGCATGATTAGTTGCACCAACAGGGTAAAGAACAGCTTCTATCCGTGGGCTGTCAGGCTGCTGAATGAAAAGATAACAACAGGGCAACTGACTTTCGGGTTTGGTGGGTGTGCATCAGTAAACAAGGGGAATT
The DNA here is from genome assembly GCF_964106645.2 of Podarcis pityusensis. Lineage (NCBI taxonomy): Eukaryota > Metazoa > Chordata > Lepidosauria > Squamata > Lacertidae > Podarcis > Podarcis pityusensis. Next base: position 88,596,455 of record NC_138027.1, read on the forward strand.
AAGACTAAGAGAGCTCATGTAATCTCACTATCTACAAGTTGTACAAGTGACAATAAAGTATTTCAATTTCAATAGACTGACTGAGAATCACAAGTTGAGAGTGTGTTGCTGTGCTCAGCTCCTGCGTTTGGGCTTCGCATATGCAGTTCACTGGGGCTGGTTAGAGCAGGATGCTGGCTGGAAGTGTCACTCGTCTGATTCAACAGGATCTTCCTATGTTCTTATGAGATCAAGAAATTAGAAATGTGACAGCTTTTGAAAAAACACACACACCTTCTTGTCCTTTTTTATTTTTTACCAGCTACTGTAACTCATTTCATGTTCTGGCCCCATCTTCCTGTCATAGTGGTAGGAGATAAACACAATCAGGAATTGAAGGAAGGGAGAAATAGCATTACATACATGATAAGTATGATGACTCCACTCCAGGTGATTGCCATTCGCTTTGTCTAGCCTGATTGCACAACACAGTAGAATGTAAGTGTGACCTTGGAGCCCCAGGAAGGAAGTGGGGAAAAACAGCAGGTGGAGTTAATCATCTAGAAGATGATTTAAATCTTGATTTCTAGTCTACAATACATTCCATTGGAGTCTTCCTCTTACACACACAATTGCCATTGTGGATAGGGGAAAGAGGAGGCAAGCTCCCTTCCTTCCATAATTGTCACTGCTCCCCCATCACTCCACATGTTAGGGACTGACCTTTGTATGTTTGAGAGCCATGGGAAAATCTGTATTTTAAATTGCACATGGAGTTGAAATGATTCCCCATTGCAAAAATTTAGTCAGCAACATGTGGAAGGCTATGGAAAGTGGCAAAAGTTACCGCAGGGGTCAGCAAACTTTTTCAGCAGGGGGCCGGTCCACTGTCCCTTAGTTATTGTGGGGGGGCGCACTATATTTTGGGAAAAATAATAATGAACAAATTCCTATGCCCCACAAATAACCCAGAGATGCATTTTAAAGAAAAGCACACATTCTACTCATGTAAAAACACTAGGCAGGCCCCACAAATAACCCAGAGATGCATTTTAAATAAAAGGACTCATTCTACTCATGTAAAAACATGCTGATTCCCAGACCATCCACGGACCGGATTTAGAAGGCAATTGGGCCGGATCTTGCCCTGGGCCTTAGTTTGCCTACCCATGAGTTACTGTGATGGAGGAGGCAAGGCCAGGAAACATGCTCCCTCTCTTCCTCCTTTTATTTATCATGCCTGAAGAGGGGAATTTTGAGGGCTTCTGAGTCTAGAAATATTTAGAACTCTAAATAAATAAGATGCATGTACATCACTTGATGACTAACCATTTGATTACATTTCTTTCATTGTTATTCCTACGCCACCAGTGTGGTGTAGTGGTTAAGAGTGGTAGACTCATAATCTGGTGAACTGGGTTCGCGCCCCTGCTCCTCAACATGCAGCTGCTGGGTGACCTTGGGCCAGTCACACTTCTTTGAAGTCTCTCAGCCCCACTCACCTCACAGAGTGTTTGTTGTGGGGGAGGAAGGGAAAGGAGAATGTTAGCCGCTTTGAGACTCCTTCAGGTAGTGATAAAGCGGAATATCAAATCCAAACTCTTCTTCTTTTTCTTGTTTTAGCTGAGGGTAGCAAACATGGTTCTCTGTTATGTACTAAGCTTGGATCCTAGAACAATAGGCAAGTAGGATCATCGAATGCCACAACTGATTGGCCTGCAGGAAAAGACCAATCAGGCTCCAGGAGGGAAGCAGAATCAGCCAATCAGATGGGACTCATTGTGTAAATAATGTATATAAAAGCCTGAGGTTTGGGGGGCAATTCAACCACTGTTTTACAAGCTGCAATAAAGAGCATGAAATCACTACAGGACTCTGAGTATATTTCATTCTCACTATCTTTATTTTATGTTCAGAATAATCTTGTGCAACAGGTTAGTCTGAGAAGGAACCCCATGTCACCTAGCAAGCTTCATGGGTGAGTGAACATTTGATCTCTGATTTACTTCTAACATGCTTTCTACAACATCTGGCTTGTTTGACAACTGGCTTGTTTGATGACTAATAATGGATTATTAAAACTGTCTCCAATGGAAATTATGTCAAACTGATGTGTAACCTCAGGCTATGCTGTTTGATCTGCAATTGCTTTTTTAAGCAGGTGCAAGTAATCATTTTGGGCAATTTTGGATATAACATTAAAATAAGGTTTAGTTTTGTGTATGCAAACCAGCATGAGACATGGTGTAAACTAACCAGAGTTTCTTGTTACATAATTTACATAACTATTTTTTATAGGTGCTTCTATGTTCTTTTTCTTTAGATTAGTTTGGCTTTTAGTGTATGCTATGTTGAAAACTTTTAATAAAAATATTTGCACATACATAGACACACACACAAAGGTAAAGGTACAGGTAAAGGATCCTGGATGGTTACGTCCAGTCAAAGGTGACTATGGGGTTGCAATGCTCATCTCGCTTTCAGGCCAAGGGAGCCAGCGTTTGTTGACAGACAGCTTTCCGAGTCATGTGGCCAACATGACTAAACTGCTTGTGGTGCAACGGGACACCATGACAAAAACCAGAGCACATGGAAATGCCATTTACCTTCCTGCTACAGTGGTACCTATTATCTACTTGCACTGATATGCTTTCAAACTGCAAGGTTGGCAGAAGCTGGGACAGAGCAACAGGAGCTCACCCTGTTGTGGGGATTTGAACCACCGACCTTCTGATGGGCAAGCCCAAGAGGCTCAGTGGTTTAGACCACAGTGCCACCAGCAATCAACAAGTCCTGGAAAGCTGTCTGTGGACAAACGCCGGCTCCCTGAAAAGCAAGATGAGCGCCACAACCCCATAGTCACCTTTGACTGGACTTATCCATCCAGGGCTCCTTTACCTTTTACCTTTTGACCATGCAGAAGGTCCAAAGTTCAATCCTTGCCATCTCCATGTAGAACTTAGAAAGATTCCTGCCTGAACCCTAGAGAGGAAATACTAGTCAGTGTAGACAGTACTGACATAGAAGGGTCCCCTTCAGGAGCACCCCAGAAAGTTGCTCAAAATGAATTCGTCCCTTGGACTGAAAATGGTTCCCTGATGTACATGGTCATTTGTATTTGCCCTGTGTGACCACACCTCTCTCTCATACTAGGAGCAATGCAGACACACTCATCCATGCAGACATAAAATACACACATAAAGACACTTCTAAAGGATTTATTGCCCTCGAATGGTTGGAGAACTCTTCATGAAAAGCCCTTTGGTGCTTTGCATATCAAATTGCATGTCATATTGCAAAGCTCAAACATTTTTACAAAGGAATAAAATATGACCCAATAGAAAGTATTGACTTACCTCTATTTTTCCTCCAGTTCAAAACATAATTAATATACTCACTGAAGTCTAATTTATTTTAATGGCTGGCTTCTTCAGTTGCAGTAAGTGATCAGAGCAGATTGACTTCAAATAATCCTAGTTCTTATCCAACTAATGTTGTGTGATAGTTTTATATTGCCTCAGAGTTATTCATTTGTTTAGATTTAAGTTGGTTGCCATGGTTATATTCCAGGAGGAAGAACAAAGTGTTTCCCCCAGTTCTGTTTGATGAACATGGCCAAGTATTTTCAACAATTAACTTAAATTCTAATATTTAAGTCCCTCGGTTAGGCATATTGCTCACCCCACCAATAATGTGAATTGGTTTTAGACAAAAATTACAGGCAAACCCATCAAACTGCAGAGTCTGAAATAAGGGAGTACCATAGGTATTTGTTGGAATGCCTCTCCCCATACCAACCAGCCCACATACTGAGGTTTGTGGGGGCTTCCAGTACCACCAATGGGCTTAGATTGCTGAGTGGTGATCCGGAGTAGATCCTTATCTGTAGTGGCACAACAATTATGGAATCCTCTCACCTTAGAGACATAGATGACCACAGCACCAATGGGATTCAATCACATTGTGAAGAACCACAGAGGCCTGTCCACCTCTCTCTCTCTCTCTCTCTCTCTCTCTCTCTCTCTCTCTCTCTCTGTCTGCCTGTCTCTGTCTGCCTGTCTCTGTCTCTCTCTCTCTCCCTTGGCTTTAATAGGGAGTGGGGAAAAGAAAAGCTGCCATCCTACATCGTTTCGACACATTCATTTTTTTTTATTTTTTAAAGGCAGTAAGCCAAATCCTCCCTTTCTGTTTGCCAAAAAGCTGAGCTTGGCAGAAGTAAATTATGCAGAGGGAGTAGAAAGTCAAATAATGAAGATGGCAAGGAAGAGGAAGACAATTGGAAGATGGGAAGGTAAAGAATAAGAAGTTCTTTTCAGGTTTATAGAAAAGCTTACAAAATAAAAGAAGATTCTGGAACCACACCTCTTTCATTGCACAGTATTTCACTGGTATGCCTAAAAATATTACCAACGAAGCAAATAGCTAGATTTGTTACATGATCAAGTTGGCCTCCATTTCCATCTCTCATCTGCTCCAAATCCAGAAATATTTGCTCAGGATTTAAGCATTGATTATTAGACAAACATTTGATGTTCTTCTCTGACTCAGATTTTAATATGCAATGGATAAAAACCCAATCCTTGACCCTCTTCCTTATCAACCACAACTTTCCAATATCCACCCACATTCTCTTCTGTTTGGCTTATGCCTTCTGCAAACCAGGATACACAGTGGTGAGAACACTGTATAGCTCCAATATAAAAAAGGGAGAGCTTTGTCAGAGTCTCTGGTATTGATACAAATATGGGGTTAAAGAGACTTTTGCTCATGACTCAGATTTGTGAAGGAGTGAAATATGGATAGATTTTTATACTTGTTGGCATCTTGGGAGACAATGGGAGAGTGCACCTTCTGGAGCAGTGACGTAGCGTGGGTTGTCAGCACCCGGGGCAAGGCAAGTAATTTGCGCCCCCTAACCTGGGGCAAGGCAAGTAATTTGCGCCCCCTAACCCGGGGCAAGGCAAGTAATTTGCGCCCCCTAACCCCTAACCTGCCGCCGCTGCCAGCTTCTTCTTGCTGCTGCCTGGGCTGGTCTGGTGTGGTTCTCTCCCGCGCTCAGCGCTGCGCTGGGCGGCCGCTGCACTGTCCCTCCCCCAGATAGTCCCTCGCTCTCTCTCCGCACCGCACGCCTGGCACCCACCCCCTCCACAGTGGGCGGCGACCCAGCGGCTCGGATCGGATTCGCACAACCAGCACTGCAGTGAGAGAGAGTGAGGGAGCCAGGTAGGGGCAGAGAGCTGCGAGTGCGAGCACGCCCCCCCCCCCAGATGTTGCGCCCGGTGCGTCCGGCCCCCCCTGCACCCCCCATGCTACGCCACTGTTCTGGAGTGAAGTCAAACTGCTGGAGAGGGCCTTCTGTGTCTTTGGAGACTGATATGGAAGAGGCATGTTTTGTTGCAGCTGGGGCTGATGAAAGTGTCTGGTTGTGCTGATGCAGGTATAACACTCTATTTCTTCTTTCTGTGCTCCTTTCTTCAAATATATTCTCAAGGCAGTTCAGAAAAAGTATAAAACAATTTAAATGTAAATGTGGTTGGTTTCTACAATGATCTTTAAGGATTGATCCACGTGACGGTCACCTCCAGGCTTGATTATTGTAACTCACTCTATGCAGGGCTGCCCCTGAAGCTGACCCAGAAACCCCAGCAGGTGCAGAATGCACTCCTTATGGGACCCTCGCTGCGGGATCACATTCTCCCGGTGCTATACCAGCTGCACTGGCTCCTGGTGGAGTACAGGATCAGGTTGAAGGTGCTGGTTTGAACCTTTAAAGCCCTATACAGCCTAGGATCTTCGTACCTATGGGACCGTCTCTCCTGGTATGTCCCACAGAGGACCTTATGGTCTTCAAATAAAAACATCTTTGAGATCCCGGGCTACAGGAAGGTTAGACTGGCCTCAACCAGAGCCAGGATTTTTCAGCCGTGGCCCCGATCTGGTGGAACGCTCTGTAACAAGAGACTAGGGCCCTGCGGGACTTGACATCTTTCCTCAGGGCCTGCAAGACAGAGCTGTTCCACCAGGCCTTTGTCCAAGACACAGTCTGACCCCCTCTCTCCTTCTGTAATCTTCATGGAACTCTAGCCCAATGGTTGCCATTAATTTGATTCTGAACTGATTCTAGAATGTATTTCAATTAATTAACTGTGATTTTATGTAAACTGTGCTATTTTTGCTGTTGCTAGCTGCTCTGAGCCTGGCTTTGGCTGGGGGGGGGGGTGGGATATAAATATATTATTATTATTATTATTATTATTATTATTATTGATTCTAATTAACTGACACTCAGAGGAAACACATGGAAATCAATGGACTTGACTTAAGTTCATTGGTTTCAGTGGTATGGTAAGTATGGGAGTAGTAATTCCTATGAAAAACTTGATACTGGACTGAAATCCTAAAGAAGAAGGCAGTTTTCAAAAAAATGTGGCATAAAACAGAAGCAAAATAACAATGAGATGGTGTCTTCTTTGTTTAAGTCCTGTACTACCACACAAAGGCAGTGTATAGTACTAGGCTTTAAATGAATCTACCACCAAAGCATTTGTCCACAGTCTTTGACAGCCAAAGAACATTGAAACAAGAGCAGGGAAGATGAATGGTTAGAATAACCCAGCTGCCCTTTGTTTGACAGTAAACATCATTTCCATTAAAAATCAAAGCCTCCAAAGGAAATGGAATACAATTCCTGCTGCGGAGAATTTCTGAAAAGCGAGGGTGTTGTCAGGAAACTGCCTAGACATAAAGAACATCTTACTCATAATTTCTGATCCCCATGGCTGAAATCTTCGATCAGTTGATGTCTCAAACATGTGATTTATTTCAGTGAATGAAATCACTGATTTCATTCTTCCTGTTCCTAGTATCCATCTATCATCTATCTATCATCTATCTATCTATCTATCTATCTATCTATCTATCTATCTCTATCATCTATCTATCCAGCAAATTCTCACGTAAAATGTTTAAAGTATTAATGCAAATAGGTTTTCAAGTTGGGTTCAGCTATATTTCATAAACCCTTTATTTCTTTTATTTAGTATTACACTTATATCCCATCTTTCTTCCAAAGAACTCAAGGTGGTATGCATGATTCTCCACATCTTCATTTTATCCTTTAAAAAACTGAGTAAGGTAAGGTCATCCAGTAAGCTTCATGGCTGAGTAGGGATTTGAGCTCCAATCTCCGGGAGGGGGGGTGTTAGTAGTCTTTATGAATAACTACAGATTTCAGTTTCTTTATATCATGGACCACTGCTGTGTGAGATACTTTGGTTTCAGGAACAGTATGAAATATGTGATTGATTGATTGATTGATTGAAATAGAATTGACGAAAAGGGAAAAGGGAATGTGATGTATTGCACAAATGAAAGATTCCAAGGTTGATTTGAATGAGATTAGCAAGAGTTTTGTTGTTGTTGTTGTTGTTGTTTGTTGCTTTACTGGCAGTTTAAAAGTAAGCAACAACTAACAGGCACTTCTTTTTTTGCATGGGAAGGGGGGTCTAAATTAAGTTACCAAAACTAAGCTTTGGGGGGGGGGGTTGAACTGAGTTTTTGTGTGCTGGAACTGTGAGTTCTGTTCTGGTCCTGGAAACAAATCCCTGGCTTGATCGCATGCTCAAAGCCACCCTCCCTTAATTCTAATTCTCATGATCAATTGTTTTGCAGCCAGCTCTGGTTGCTGGAGCTCTAACCTGTTGCAAACAAACAAAGAAAATAAACCCCCTGAAACAAAGTACCGTATTTTTTGCTCTATAAGACTCACTTTTTCCCTCCTAAAAAGTAAGGGGAAATGTGTGTGCATCTTATGGAGCGAATGCAGGCTGCACAGCTATCCCAGAAGCCAGAAAAGCAAGAGGGATTGCTGCTTTCACTGCACAGAGATCTCTCTTGCTGTTCTGGCTTCTGAGATTCAGAATATTTTTTTCCTTGTTTTCCTCCTCCAATAACTAGGTGCATCTTGTGGTCTGGTGCATCTTATAGAGCAAAAAATATGGTATATTCCGTCAGCCTGAATTCTGCATGGTTCTAGACTGGAACAACTCCAAGTACTTTGGAAATCTAAAATCAGGGTCTTATTTTGAAAGATAGACTTTTGGGAAGTGCATTGTCTCAATCTAATGATTGCCATCTATTTTCAGTATACCTCTGAATACTACGTAGGTGCTGGGAACTAAAAATGGAGAAGGGATATTATTTTCAGTTATGAGTTTCCACTGGTGTCTTACTAGCTGCTGTTAGAAACAAAATGCTCAGTTAGATGCACCCTGGGCTGATTCAGCAAAGCAATTATTATGTTCTTACACAGAGGTGTTGGTGCTCAGAACAGTGCTTTCCAGGCCAGCAGATTTTCCCTCCCCACATCTAAGTTGATGACACTGAATGTTGCTGCATATGGGGAACCCATGAGGGCTGGAGGGTAAATCCACTGGATTATAAGGGCAAGGTTGCCCAAAATGTACGGTCATATTAACCATGTTTTAGTCAGAGTAGATCTACTAAAATTAATAACCATGACTAAGTTAGAGCCTTAATTTCAATAGGTTTACTGTGAGTAAAACTTAGCTGAATGCCACCCATAGCTTCACTTCTTATTGCTTGATTGATTATTGGTATTTTGTATTTCACATTGCATTTTGCTGTTAGCCACCTTGAAACCATTTGGTGGAGAGGTACACATTTAATATACAATACCTTGTTGCCATGTGCCATGATTTTTCTTATAGAGTCTCACCAACCACAATGGATAGAGCAACACCAATGGATATTGGAGAGTATTGTTGGCATCTGTCTGTCTCAAGAGACAATGGAGTGCTCCTCAAGGGGTGAAGTCAAGCTATTGTATTAGCAGCACCAAAGTGACCTCTCTGGGGTGCAAGCCTGGACAGTGTGTATGGAGGTCCTGGGCTTCCCAGATGACAAGTCTTGTCCTCACTGATGTCATCCAAAGGAGAGTAGTATATAATACTAGATACTAGATTGGAAAATAGGGACACGGGTGGCGCTGTGGTCTAAACCACTGAGCCTCTTGGGCTTGCTGATCAGAAGGCCGGTGGTTCGAATCCCCATGATGGGGTGAGCTCCCATTGCTTGGTCCCAGCTCCTGCCAACCTAGCAGTTCAAAAGCATACCAGTGCAAGTAGATAAATTGGTACTGCTGTGGCAGGAAGGTAAATGGTGTTTCTGTGCACTCTGGTTTCTGTCACTGTGTTCCATTGCACCAGAAGCATTTTAGTCATGCTGGCCAATGACCCAGAAAGCTGTCTGTGGACAAACATCGGCTCCCTTGGCCTGAAAGCGAGATGAGCGCCACAACCCCATAGTCGCCTTTGACTGGACTTAACTGTCCAGGGTTCCTTTACCTTTTACCTTTACTATATCGGAAAGTATTATGTAATACTATATTGAGAAATTAGAAGTTAAATAATAAATAATCATACACATGTTTAGATCTGACCTTTTGCTACATTGAGACCTCAGTTCTCCCTCCAGCCTTTTTGTCTCCCACCTTGAGTGTGAACTGAACATGTTGACCTTAGCTTCCTTCTACATAATATCCTGTGTCAATATTACAGTCAAACACTTTTTATTTCACAGGCTCTTATGTCAATTTCACAGGCATGTTCCTCAAAGTAGAGAACTAACTACAACCTTTCCTTGATCTTCTCAACCAAGCTACTGAATAGGTACGTGTTTACCCTCTGTGAAGTTGGGTGGGCAGTGACTTGTAACTAAGTATCCTTCCTCCAAGTTGCTTAGTACTCATGCCATATCTTTTACTTAAACACTTGACAATCTTAGCGTTATGCTTGAGTGGGCTGCAAAATTAGACAGAGCTGCTTAATGTTGGGGTGGGAAAGCTGTGGACTTCAAGTTGTTCTTAGACTCCAACTCGCAGCAGTGTGACCAATGGTAAAGGATTATGGCAGTTGTGGTCAAGTAACAGGGACACGGGTGGCACTGTGGATTAAACCACAGAGCCTAGGACTTGCTGATCAGAAGGTCAGTGATTCGAATCCCCACGATGGGGTGAGCTCCCATTGCTCGGTCCCTGCTCCTGCCCACCTAGCAGTTCAAAAGCACGTCAAAGTGCAAGTAGATAAATAGGTACCGCTCCAGCGGGAAGGTAAACGGCGTTTCCATGTGCTGCTCTGGTTTGCCAGAAGCAGCTTGGTCATGATGGCCACATGACCCGGAAGCTGTCTGCGGACAAACACCGGCTCCCTCAGCCAATAAAGCGAGATGAGCGTCGCAACCCCAGAGTCGGCCACGACTGGACTTAATGGTCAGGGGTCCCTTTACCTTTACCTTTTAACATTTGGCTTAAAGCATATGCATGTTTTTGCTAGTTGGCACTGTACTATACATTCCTTAAATTAGTAGTCCTCACCCTCCACTTCTCTCCTTTAGGATAGACTTGCTGCCAGGAATTCAATTACTCACTTCTCTAAGGACATGAGGACATGCACAGTCATCTTTCCAAAGGCTTACACATAGCTCAGTCAGCAGAAAACAATAATTGTCACCCAGGTCAACCTTCTGTCAATACTAGTTCCAACAGCAATGTTATGTGTTTGTGTATATCACCAGATTTCTCCATGTTTGGAACTGAAAAAGTAACATAATATGATAAAGGGGTAGGAGCATAATCTATATGAAGTTAAGCTAAAGTAGGAGGGTAGGGTATGTGGCCCTCCATAAGTTTCTGAACTACAACTCCCATCATCCTTGACCACCGGCTATACTGGTTGGGATTAATAGATTGATGGAAGATGTAGTTCAGCAAAATCTAGGGAGCCAAAGGTTCCCCATCCTTGGGTGAAGTATTTGGGGCCTTTGCAGTTTGGGAAGAAAAATGACTGCTAGGACACATGAATCAGACTTATAAAATTATAGGTATCATGTAGAGAGTGGAGGAATGTTATTTGACTCTATTTTTGCCTCTTCTGAACCTGTGGCCAATTAATTTTGTTAAATGACTGAACAGTGTTATGAAAAAGTGCTTCTTTATAGAACACGTAATTAACTTACGGAATACAATAAAAATAACACCTTTTTATTTATTTCAGTAGCCCTCCCCCTAATCACTGTGATTGGAGTGCCCTGAGAAAATAATTCACTGTGATTAAGATATAGATCTGTTAATCAGAAATGAAAGATTCCTTCTACCTCTCCAGCCCCTCCCTTCACCCCCCCCTCCACTTGAGCTCAGGACATTACCATAAACAGCTTGGTTTCATATATATATATATATATATATATATATATATATAGGCAATCACTCTGTTTTAATGGCAAAATGCACCTGAGTGCACAGAAATAGGGCTCATCCACTTTCCCATTTCGTGCTGCAATTTCTAGGCAAAAGTCCATGATTTATAGGCACATTTTTTGGTTTGCTTTTGCCCTGCTGCTTTCCCCAGGAAAACCCACTGTTTTCCATTGAATTGGAACAGATGCCAGTCAGGTTTTCACTGGATTGATGTTTGTTCCATTTCAGAGTCTTCCCAGGGGAAGGGATGGGGCATAAACCATTCCGACCCATGCCTACAAATCACAGACCTATGTCTAGAAATGGAACACAAATTGGAGCACAAATGGAAGTGTGGATGAGCCCAAACCCAAGTCTTTAATGTCCCTGATCCAACTTCAGGTGCCCCACTGATGACACAGTCTGACCCAAGTATGTTAAAATAGCATCTCTTAACCACATAATTTAGGCTGCATTTAGAGGTGCTACACTTCCTTAATTGAACATAAGAAGAACACTGATGGATTAACCCAAAGACCTATCTAGGACTCCATCCTGTTTCTCATTGGCCAATCAGATGTTTATGGGAAGTATCCACACAGGATGTGTGTGAAATAATACTCTTCCACTATCATTGCTCAGCAAGGGCTACTCAGAGGCAGACTTCTGCAGTATTCAGTGAGTATAACCAGGAGCCAACAATCATTGTTGTCATATGATTTTATTTTAATTTATATCCTCTTTAAATAAACACATTTAAATCAGCAATAAAACAAAACAACCTAACCAAGGGAAAACACAATGAAAAAGCAGATTATAGCAAGCCTATTAATCTAGTAAATAGTCCATTTTGAGGGGTGCTCAACCTACAGCCCCAGGGCTTAATGCAGCGCTCAGCTGAATGTTATGCAGCCCATGTACTGATTTCAAAAACTATGTGCTAGTGATCAGTTCAGACCTCCAGCAAGAGCACTCTGTGCCTTTCCCATCACCCAGTTAGGGAGAAAGAGGGAGGGAGAGACAAAAAGTAAGAAACTTGGGTGGCAGAAAGAGAGACGTGGACCTACTTTTGCCTCTGCCCCTCCCCGTCACTGGCTTCAGTCACACCTACATCTGGCATGTGGTGCCTGGATAAGTTTACCTTCAAGGAAATGTGGTTGTCAAGAGCAATAAAGTTGCTCATCAAAATGGCTAAAGCTTAAAACAGGATTTCCCAAACTTGGATCTCCAGCTGTTTTGGACTACAACTCCCATCACCCCTAGCTAGAAGAACCAGTGGTCAGGGATGATGGGAATTGTACTCCAAAACAGCTGGAGACCCAAGTTTGGGAAACTCTGGCTTAAAAGATCAAGCACAATAGGCCTCTGTAGAGAAGCCTTTATTGCTCAAAGCCATCATCCAAACTTCAAGTGGCCCTCCAGATATTAACTAAACATATGGGCAGGTTCATGTAGGACAGGGGAGGAGAACTTCAGGCCTAGGAGGCTGAATATGTAAAATTGGAAATAAATATGCCCTCTGCTAAGAAATAAAACCTGAGTGTTTTGTTTTGATTTTGGAAGTCATCTTTTAACTCCCCCCAATGCCTCAAAAAAGCACTTTGTTTCCGAGTTTTTTCTGCATTTTAAAAGAACCAGTGGTTTGAAGCAAAGTGTTTCTTTTTGAATCACAGAGTGTTTGAGCTACATTTAGTTTACTGAAGTACAAATTGATTCCTGCATTTTGATGCTTTTCTTATAAAAAGAAGGGAGGAAAAAACCTTGTGAAACATAGAGAACACAAAGGAAAAGAAGAAATAAAAAGTCCACCACCTTGGATTACACTGGGCAACAATTTTTTACTTTTTGAATGTTGTCTAGATTTCTACAACTGATTTAGGGTATTTTTGCACTGCTGAATCAGGAAATGGCATCCGTTTCTCTCCATCAGGTCAGGTTTACTGTAAACTGAATGGTGGGCATTGATAAAGGTAAGTACACGTAAATTGCATGTTGCTTCACCATTTTTCAAACTTCAGGGCTTGAACTTCCGTATCTTGGAACTACAGGAATGCTCAGCGGCAGGGAGGTCTCTCTTCAGAGTCCAACAGTAGTCAGCCATCATGACTGCGTCCCAGCGACCCTGATACCTGGTCTCCATCTCTTTCATGTCCTGGTGGAATCTCTCCCCCTGCTCATCACTCATTGAACCCAGGTTCTCAGAAAACCGGTCCATAAGTGAAAATAGGTAGTGCATCTTGACGCTCATGTTGCAGCCCAGGTTTCTGAAAGCAGTCAGCATGTTGTTGACAAGTTCTGCGTAGTTTCTGGCCTTATTGTTGCCAAGAAAGTTCTTCACTACCAGAACAAATGCCTTCCACACTTCCAGTTCCACTTCGTTCACTGAGTTTCCAAACTCTGGATCTCTGATGAGCTGACGGATCTGAGGACCGTCAAAGATGCCAGCTTTCAACTTCTCCATGGTCAATCCTGGAAAAGCCTGGCACAAGTAAGTGAAGCAGTCACCATCCTTGTCCAGAGCCTTGGTGAACTGCTTGATTAAGCCGAGCTTGATGTGCAGTGGTGGGAAGAGTATTCTGTCTCTGTCCACCAGAGGGTCGTTGATGACGTTCCTTTTTTTGCAAGGCACCAATTCCTCCCGCACAGGCCAGTCCTCCTTCGTGTAATGCTGAGCACTGTCCCTACTATCCCACATGCACAGAAAACATGGGTACTTGGTGAAGCCAGACTGCTGTCCCAACAAAAAGTTCACCATCTTCAGGTCAACATAAATAAACCACTTATGCTGATCATAACCAATTTTCTCCAGCACATACTTCACCGCTTCATAGTTCTCCTTCAGTGTACTCGAGTGAGCCAGGGGTATAGAGGCAAACTGGTTACCGTTGTGTAGCAGAACACATTTCAGTGATCGCTTGCTGCTGTCAATGAACAGTCTCCAATCTTTGGGTTCGTACTGTGGCACTCCAAGCTTGAGCAGAACCTGCGCAATATCTGCACAGTACACCAAGTCCTTCTCTTCCGAGAAAAAACGGAGGCACTCTTGATGCCTGTTGCGGAAGAAGCTGATGCGAGCACTGTCAGAGAGGAGGTTTTTTTCCTTCAATCTGGATGCCAACAGTTCGGCAGAGTCCTTTGACAAGCTGAGGTCGTGAACTAGATCATTCAACTCCTTTTGGAAAAATGGATCTGGAGCATCATCTTCAAGAACCACTTCTTCTTCTTCATGTCCTTCAACACTGGATACAGATAGGTAGCCGTGTTGGTCTGCCATAGTCAAAATAAAAAAAATCCTTCCAGTAGCACCTTTAAGACCAACTAAGTTAGTTCTTGGTATGAGCTTTCGTGTGCAAGCACACTTCTTCAGATACACTGAAACAGAAGTTGCCAGATCCTTCTATATAGTGAGAAGGTGGGGAGGGGTATTACTCAGAAGGGTGATGGGAATGGGAGATTGGCAGATAGCTGAGATGAGCCTGCTGACGACTCTTAACGACTGTAATAGGTCTTACAGGAAAAGGCAAGGGGTGAGAAGGTGAGAAATGGCTTAGTCATGTATAATGGGATAAGAATCCAATGTCTTTGTTCAAACCAGGTCTCTCCATGGTTTTAAGTTTGGTAATGAGTTGCAATTCAGCAGCTTCTCTTTCCAGTCTATTTCTGAAATTCCTTTGTAGTAAAACAGCTACTTTGAGATCTTGTATAGAATGTCCTGGGAGATTGAAGTGTTCTCCTACTGGTTTCTCTGTTTCGTGATTCTTGATGTCAGATTTATGTCCATTTATTCTTTGGCGTAAGGTTTGGCCTGTTTGTCCAATATAGAGAGCTATATTGCTCATCATCTAACATTGTGTATGGCATCAAATGCCAACAGTGTCCTTCAGCTCTCTCTCTAGACCACAGCACCACCCACCTCCTCGGATGACTCTGAATATATCAAGATGCATAGACAGACATATAGAGGCAATGCTATGGAAAGATCCACCAGGACAAGCAACTCAGCACAACTAAATATATGCCCTCAAAACTTGCTTACCCCACCTCAACCAGGGCTGAGCCAGCTGAGCTGAGACCAGTGTAAGTTCAAAAAAGGGGCATTCAGGGGGTGCAGTAGAGGCATGGCCAAAGTGGGGATGCATGGGGTTTGCCTGGATCCTAGGTCAGCTCAGTCACATGACCTGGGAACCCAGAATAGAATGCTATTTTAAATATGAATATTCAGGAAAAAAATTGAGTGTATATTGGGAAATATTTTCAGTAAAATACTGATAGGATTTTTTATGAGGACTTTGTGGTAAAGTGGAGAACTGACCTGGAAAATATTGAACAAAATGATAAAGTGAGAAAAACCAAAATTGACAGATTGGCCCATCCCTAATAGAGATGTAAGTGTTGTGTCATATGCAGTTATAACAGGTAAGGTTGCAATGCTCACCTCCTTTCTCCCAATACCTGCAAACAAAGCATTTACTATGTTACTCCAGAGAGATATCCTATTAAGGAAAAAAAAGAGTTAATAAGGGAAAACTATAATGGAACAAAATGGTTGCTGAGTTCGATTTGTAATATTTGATTGTCTCCACAAATGACAGATCCTCTGGGATATAGAAAAGAAAAATGGGAGAGAGATCTGCAGTCAACAATTATATACAATCAGTAGGAATTTAGTTCCAGTAATGGAACTAAATATGCTACTCTGTGCAGAGTGAAATTGAATTGATATGGAGTTATTTTAAAATAGTTTTCAGTCTCATAAAGATGAAATATCACATCTGGGGGAGGGACCATGTTGTTGGAAATGTGGAGCTATTAGTGCAAAACATTACTACTATGGGTACAAGATGCAGTGTGGAAATGAAGATTAAATATGACTTAATATGATATGGCTATGGATTACTTAATACTACTACTGAAATTATTTAAAACCCACCTTGAGAGCTACTCTCTGCCTCCACATTCGGAGGCAGCATACTTCAGAATTCAAGCTTAACATGAGTGAGCAGTGTGATACAGCAGCAAAAAAACTGAATGCTATTCTAGGCTGCATCTACAGAAGTATAGTGTTCCAATCAAGGGACATAATAGTACCACTCTATTCTACATTGGTCAGACCACATCTGAAATACTGTTTCCAGTTCTGGAACCACAATTTAAGAAGAATATTAACAAGGTGGTATGTGTGTAGAGGAGTGCAACCAAGATGATCATGGGTCAGGAAACCAGGCCTTATGAGGAACAGTTGAAGGAGCTGGGTTTGTTTAGCCTGGATAAGAGCAGAGTGAAAGGAAATATGACAGCCATCTTCAAATATCCCAAGGGCTGCCACGTGGAAAATGGAGCAAGATTGTTTTTTCCCTGGAGGGTAGGAAACAAACCAATAGCTTCAAGTTACAAGAAAGGAGATTCCAACTAAACATCAGGAAGAAAAGCACAACCATTACAGTTTTGTGGTGTGTAAAAAACAAATCACCTAATCTTCACAATGCATGGTGCATAATTGGTCTGAAAAACTGTGGGCAAAAGATGACACAAGGTGGGCTGATCCAGCAAGCTCTTCTTCTCCTTCAAACATACACTGGAGGTAGATGCAGTTTGCTCTGCATGTTTGTTTCTTTAATGCATGGGAATGCTGCCTTCGGTCAATGCACTCCAAATTGCTGTTTGTTCACATTCAGCAGAAAAACATGGGCTCTTTCCCTGCTGGGACAACAGCAGCAGCAGCAGTAGCAACAACAACAACACTGCTTGCACAGGGTGGTTCAAAGTGTAGCCCTGCGCCAAGAAACATGACACAAAAGGAAGTGTGGATGAGCCCTTATTTGTGGCTGGAAGGAAGCTGGATACATTGCACCCAGGGTTTGGAGTTGTGGAGGCTATTCAAGTTCTTCTTCATGTTATGGAAGGTGATTGCTTATCCTGAAAACTGGCAGTCTCAGGGCCAGGAAGGTGAAAAGAAATCAAACTCCATTGGAACAAGTACCAAGCTCTTAGTGACCTGTCTATGGTCCTGAAATACCCGAACCTGCCTGCCTTTGATCTCCAGAATCAGGATTTTGTCTTCATCCTTTCTGCTTGTTTGCTTCTTGCACTGCACCCTCACTCTTGAATCTTGATTGTGGATTCAATTCTGTCTTCCCATCTGCTTCTTACTCTCAGTCAGTTACTGGTTTACTTCCTTCTTGCCCATCCATGGATACAGCTTCCTCTGGATTTGACACAAATCAATCATTCAAAGAGCATCCAGCCAAACGAGCCCCTACCTATTGTCTTCAGTGATGCAGTCCAAAGTACTGGTGAGAATCAGACCCGATTTCCTTTTGTTCGAATTCCTAGAATTACCGGTACAAGAGGTTGTTTCTTTTCCCTATGCAGAATAGAGCTCACCATGGTTTCTGGATCCCTGAACTGAGGTTTGTTGCTGTCAATTGCAATGTGATGGTTTCACATAAGGTATATAGTGTACCAAACTGTTGTAATTAGTTGTCCTCTATTCTGACTATGCAAATGTTATTCAAATAAGCAGTGAAGTTTTGATTTACTAAAAGGGTAGACTTTTTGTGGTGCAATGTATTGAGTTCTCCAGCTTTTGATCCTTTGAATAACCTATAGCAATAAAACATGATGTTCATTTTATGTGCAGGCACTTAGGACTGGAAGGATCTGTGTAGCTGCCTTTTACTTGCATCCTGTGTTCCTTCATTTATAGCTCCACAAGTCATCCAGCAACCTTGGAAGCGGACCAAATAATGCCAAAAGCAAATGCTGAAATGAACATGTAAATATAAGGAGCTGATGTGAGATGAATCATTCTCTTCTTCTATGGCAGTTGAAACCTGAAGATGCAGTTTTTTATATCTACATATATTACATCATACCTTTATGTCTCCACACATGCAAATTCTGCTAGCTGCTGGATTGTGACAGCCGAAGAGGATTAGGACAATTGTGATAATAAACAGCATGGATCTGGCAATCACATATTTCTCTCTGGCAACTGCATTCTCAAAGAAAGCCTTAGGAGCCTATGCATTTGATGTTTAGTGTCCACATGATAAAATGACATTGAGGGTCTGATGTGAGAGGGAAGGATTACACACACACACACACACCCCATACTTTTTCTAAGCACCCAGTCCCAATCCACATCTTCCAAGAACATAGGCTAAATACACATGTGGGACAGGGAGACTTGGGGGCAAACGCTAACCCCAACCAATGCACATTCAAAATGGGGTAAAAATTCACCCAGTGTACACTGCATGTGCATATCCTCTCTCCACATAAGGAGAGACACTGCTTCTTCTTTTCTACAAAGGATTTTAACACACAAACAATATAAATACACTTTCTGTTCATATACTTGGAGGGTATGTTCACATCTGAGCACTTTGAACACATGAAGAAGACTTCAGCCACCCAAAATCATTTTGAAAAGATTCCAGAATTAAATAGGGGGGATGTGGATTTGATTCCCTGATCAGTCATGAATTTCCCTGGCTTACATTTGACCAGTCACTTTCTCTTAACCTTTGTAGGTTCGTTCTAATGAGTGTGTGTGTTTTTTTCATTAGAGGTCCCAAAACATTGTCAGGTACTAATAGTGAACTCATTTTCTAAGTATGGATCCTTATGCTGCTGGGGGGGGGGGATGGCGCAATCAGGAACTCCCAAGTTTTGCAGAAGGGGAAAACAAAAACCAGAGGGAGGAGCTATAAGGAGGGTGGAATCCACCAAAATCCACACAATGGGGGCTGAGTATGCTAGGCCATCCCATAATTCTGGATGATTATACCCTCTCTGGGAGTTCACACTGATGTGATTGAAATCAAGGTCCAACGTCACATGGGGAGCCTACAAAAGTAGAGACAGGTCTTTGCTTCGTATCTTCCACCTCCAATGTGTGGAGAGTGGTCTGGGCAATGCAACAGTAATTGTAATCTCATTAGGGTGAGCACCCAAGTAGGGCTAATTGGATGGGCATGGAATGAAAAACCAAGGAGAGGGGTAATGAACAATATCCTGGGAAAGGAAAATGACTGGCTAGGTACACTATGCTGAATTTTTCAGTTGCACCATTTAAGAGTGAAATTGAATGAAAAGAGGGTCCTACCATGCCTGGAGTATTCTTTCAAAAGAGGTCCTCTTGGCCCCATTTCTAGAGCTTTTCAGTAATCAGCTAAATGTTTCTTTGTTTCTCTTTGGTGAAAACTAGGATTACTGCAGCCATTTTATTCTTATTTGTTAATTGATATTACTGGTTGCACTTTAGAATAATTTGATAGTGAGTTTCTTGCTTTACTTCACTCTCGCTGATTTATTGTTGCATACCTAAGATACCTAAAAGAACAATATTGGTAATGATAACAACAGCAACATATGAAAATTTGTTCAATGATCTCACGAGTGCTTCATGCACAAGTTCCAATTTAATCTAATTCCATGTGATCAAATATTTCCCCAGCCTTGAAAGAGGTGAGCTATTGAAAACCTGTCAAGTAATACATATTAAAAAATGATTCCACAATAGCTAAAAATATGTTGACCTAATTGACATTTTAGAAACACCTTCTATTAGTTCCATCATTTTGGAAAGACAGATAAGGTTTGCTATATTGGATGAGCAGTGGATTTTATTCCATTAATCTTGCAGCTGATAATTTAAAATTGCCCATTAGACATCATGCAGCTGTCTTCTATTGATTGTGGGTTGCTTCTAGAAATGAGTTACATTTTTTTAAAAAAAATAATAATATAAAAGGTAACCACCACCCCATCGCCGCCCTTTAATAAAAGCTGATCAACCTAACCAGAATATATAAGACAGTATTTATTATGTTTTGGTAATCTGGTAAGTCTAATGGGCATTGTCTACTTTGAGTGGTAGAAACTTTCCAAAGTCTCCTGCAGAGGTCTTTCCTATGACCTGCTATTCAAATTCCTATTAAGTGGAGAAAGCAGGAATTCAAGCTGGGACCATTCATAAGAAAATCATGCCCCCCTGAGCTACAGACATATTAGAAGTCAAGTTGCAAAATGCCCTGAATTCTCAGCGCACTCACTGCAGTTGTCTGTAAGTATTGTTATTACCATGGTCTGTAAATACAATCTATGAAGCATATGTGTGGATTAAAACAGGATATGTAATGGGCATCTTGTGGTTATTTCTGAACCTTTAATTAATGGAATACAAGCAAAACTGGAATGCTTTCCAGCTTAGACAAAGTGTCAGGGATGATTATGGGACTTGAAATTCAACAACATGCAGAGTGCAACTGGTTCGCCATCCCTCAAATACATAAACAAAGATATGCCATGAGCATTATGTTCCTGAGAACCCAAGCGTACCTAAAATCAACAAGTCTCGCCCACTTCCTTACAACTGCACAGAGAAGGGTTATTTCTGTCTGTCTGCAGTGCCTCTTATTTCATGACCTACAGTAGCTTAAATATACACTACTGGACCTTAAGATGTCAGCATTATTGTTAACACCTGCATTCTCTTGTTCTGCTTACACAACCACATCCGATTGTGTTTTGTGCTTTGAAGTATGTCATTCCGTCTCACCTTGTTCATATGCCCTTCTCCTCTCCACCTCCCATGTGCTCATTCTTGATAGTGCCCCACTTATGGGTTGAGTGCTGCTATTATTAAGCACAGCCAAATTAAATTTCAATTAAGCTGTGCCCCATTAAACTTAGGAAATTTAAACAAGTCAGATGAAATTAATTAAACGAAGCCAAATGAACGGGACTCCAAATAGAACAGAAGCACCTTGCAAA
The DNA here is from genome assembly GCF_964106645.2 of Podarcis pityusensis. Taxonomy (NCBI): domain Eukaryota; kingdom Metazoa; phylum Chordata; class Lepidosauria; order Squamata; family Lacertidae; genus Podarcis; species Podarcis pityusensis. The sequence goes on from NC_138027.1 coordinate 88,617,468, forward strand.
GCATTCAGAAACTGAAAATCTGGCTAGATATGATGCAAACGGGATGTTGGATATAATTTGGAAAATGATAAACCCTTTCATTGGCCAGTTCTAGTTGCTAGGCTGCTTCATCACCCCAATCCTTAGATCTAATATGCGGATTTTAAGGAGCTGGCCCTGTCTCCCATCCCCCAATTGTTAATATTCCCATGAGACCTAAGCTAGTCCTCAATGGGTCAATAAAATTGTGTCTGAGCTGTACCACTTCAGGCTGCAGCTGACAATTCAAATGATGTATGCTCCTCTAAACTAAAACAAAATCCCTGCACATAGATGCTGTACAGAAAACTAGCAAGAACACAAATGCTGCAATTAATTATAGAGGCCCAGCCCTCCTAATATTCTGAATCCTTGAGACGATGGAGAGGGCATCCTGTATGTGAAATTCCTTCCTAAGGGAGGGTTACCTGGCACCATATAGGACGTCCTTTTTGCACCAGGATGAGACTGTTTTATTTGCCCAGGTCTTCCAGGAAGGCATCTGTTGATACCTATACCCAGTGCTCTTATTTATGGCTTTTACTGATTCTTTTGCTTTGATCTCTTTCTTTATTGGGTTGGTTTAATTTTCAGCATTAGCACCTACATGTGTTATCTGGGTAATGGGAGTTCACTCTGCGTATGGAAATTGTGTCAGACCCTGCTCTGGTCGTAAAGTGACTCCCTGTCTCCTGATTACAGTAAAGAGATATATCGGGCTTAACAAAACAGGATTGCTGTGAGGTCACCCAAGTCAAAGCATGAACCCTTCAGCACATTGTGGTGCCTTGCTGATCCAAACATTCTTTAAAGAAATAATCCTGTGGACAAACATCTGGTGTTTTTTAAAAATAATGTTTTTAAGGACATCATAATTCTATAACACTAGGGTAGAATGCTGGAAGGGAGAGCAAGCAACAAAACATTGAGAGGGTGTGGAGAAAGAAGTGTGTTGTGATTGAGAGGGCAATCGTGCAATCAGAGGGGCAAATCTGGTAGTGCTTGCCAGTTCTAGTGCTTATGGGGAGAAAGCAGCTTTGTGAGAACAAAACTGTTGTTCTGTACTTAAGAAAGGCATCCAGATGGAGAGGAGAAAGAGAGAGCCCCTTTCTGGCTGGCAGGGTGGTGCTGTGGTCTAAACCACTGAGCCTCTTGGGCTTGCCAATCAGAAGGTCAACAGTTTGAATCTGCACAATGGATGAGCTCCTGTTGCTCTGTCCCAGCTTCTGCCAACCTAGCAGTTTGAAAACTCACTAGTGCAAGTAGATAAACAGGTACCACTGCGGTGGGAAGGTAAACAGTGTTTCTGTGCACTCTGGCTTCCATCATGGTGTTCCGTTGTGCCAGAAGCGGTTTAGTCATGCTGGCCACATGACCCAGAAAGCTGTCTATGGACAAACGCCGGCTCCCTCGGCCTGAAGCAAGACGAGTGCTGCACCCCATAGTCACCTTTGACTGGACTTAACCCTCCAGGGTCCTTTACCTAGCTTGTAAGCAGAGGGGATTATTTTATGTGTTAAATAAATTCCTTTTAGTTCTTCCCCAAAACAACTTTAAAGCCTCAAGATCTATTTGTCTGCAGTTTCTCAGCTTTCTTACCAAGGGAAACGTCCTTGTGTCCACAATTTTTCAGACCAATTGCCCACAAAGCACTAGGGAGATTAAGTGATTCATTTTTCACACACCACAAAACTGTAATGGCTGTGCTTGTAGGATAACCATTGCAGCTCTCCTTCTCAAATTTGGTAGTGTTCATGACTTCAGAAGGGGCAGCCTTCCCTTAAAATTTCCACCCCTTTCCTGTAAAAATCAGATGAAACTATGTAATAGGGCCTGCTTCATACACTCACACCAGCACAGCATGGTGAATGCCCATTTCTTTGTGTGTGCTTTGAGGGACACAAATGTATGAATGATCCAGGGTATTCTGAACATTTTAATTCGTAGGCTTATATCAATGATGACACATTTATATATGGAAATCATGTCTGCATGGAAGGCACCGCATGATACTGTTGTGGTCATCTAGTGATGAAGATACATCAACTGTTAATGTCAAGTAAATTTATTTATCACTAAGGATTTCTTCTTAAAGAGTCAGATAATGTTGATGAATAATGTTGATGAATAAGCCTTAAATATGAGGTTGTGCTTATATATCTTATTAGTTTACATTTGGGCAAGCATTTCTGTATGCATATCATATCCAGGGGCCTTTTCTTTTCTTTTTGAAAAGGAGAATAGTCCTGGAATTAAACAAACCACTCTAAATATGACTTCATGTATTAGGTCTTATAGCGCTGCTGGTAGCTCACACACTAATTGTGTGCAGGGGCTGAATCGGTGCCAGTTCTGGTTGCAGTCTCATTAGCATATTCATAAGTCACGGCCTCATGCAGGTGCCAGAATGCTGAGAAATGTTTTGTGACTACTCAACTCCGCTATAGAAGAAACTCCTAAATAACCCTTTGCTTTTAAAAAAAAAAGCCATTATGCACCATAAAACAAAAATGTTTAATGCTGTAAAGTGGACGTCAGGCTTTTTAGCAATTATACCGCAAAGGAATGAAGCAATTGCAGCCTATCCACACGCCCCGCCACCACCCCACTCCTGCACATACTTCACAGGGGCAAGGAGACAGAATATTCAAATTCTAGCCAGGATCAATGAACTGTTCCTTGTTATCAAGCCTATTCCAATTCAGCCTCTGGTGTGTGTGTGTGTGTGTGTGTGTGTGTGTGTATTTTGCTAAGGGGATGATGCTGATGGGCTGCATGTGAGGATGATTGCCTGATTGTTACCGGATTAGGCAAATGCGGATTGGAATCCATGGAAAACAACAGGCAGAGAGGGGGAATGAGTCTCCCTTAAATAACTCCAAATAAACAAATGTCCTTAGTGACTCTAATAAATGCAAAACAAATGCATGTGCTCAGCAGGCCTCTGCCAGTAGGAGTGCCAGGATCTGTCTGGAACAATCTAGCCTTTTGGTGGAGATGCGAGAATGAGGAGGCCTCTAGAAGTGGAAAGAGAAAGTGCATTGCAATACAAAGGGAAGTGAGTCAAATAATGTGAAGGTGATGCTCCCCACTTCTCTTTTTTGGTACACAAAGACAGACAGGTAGATAATGTCCCCCCTAACAAGTGCCTTGTCAATCAAAGAGCATGATTTTATCACCAAATATACTGCAATTAAAAGGAAATTTGTTCAAATAATGCTAAGGAGATTTCCCTCATATATATATTTAACAGAGAAAGAAGCATTGAGTAGGATTCAGCTAAGTTTTACTCAAATTAGAGCCCCTGAAATTAATAAATACAACTAAAGACTCAGCCACACTTCCCTTTGTCCCATATTTTTTTTCGTTTGTCCCTTGATTTCTAGGAACACATCTTTCTTTTGCCCTTCCTCTTTCCCCAGGAAAACCTGTGGCTTACTGCTGAATCAGAATAAATGTCAATCTGTAGAAAACCCTCATGACGTTTGTTCCAATTCAGCAGGAAACCATCAGTTTTTTCTGGGGAAAGTGACAGGACAAAAGGAAAACATCTCAGATCCATTAGAAATCACAAGACAAAGGGAAGTTTAGATTAGCCCCAAATTAGTATCACTAATTTTAATAGGTCTACCAAGAGGTAAAATGTGAATATCACCCATTATTTTAGCAGTTGCTTTGCCAATAAAAATGCAGACCTTCCAAGTGTCCCTGTTTTCCAGGGACAGCCCTGGATGTATAGAAGCCATCCCGGTTTCTGATTTGATCCTTGAATATCACACTTTTCCATAGGACATCCCTATTTTCATTGGAGAAATGTTGGAGGGTATGGAGCTATCTGACCCCCGAGCCTTCTGAAGACAGCCCTATATAGGGAAGTTTTAAAATCTTTAATGTGTTACTATGTTTTTATATATGCTGGAAGCCACCCACAGTGGCTGGAGTATCAATATAGATATAATAATAATAATAATAATAATAATAATAATAATAATAATATCACGGTTTTCATTGGAGAAATGTTGGAGTGTATGAAGAATGGCAGGATTTTAATGCCAAAGCCTTCGAAAGGAAAGGACCATAGTTCACAGGAATAGACCATGTTTCTTGCATGCAGAAGGTCCTTGATTTAATTGCCAGCATCTCCAAATAGGTCTGAGAAAGACTTCTGTCTGAAACCTTTGAGAGCCAACACCAATCAGTGTTGATAATGCTATTTCTATTAATACATATTTATGGAGTTCTAGATTACTAAACGCCACTGAAAGCAACAAGGCGCAAGTTAATCACAACTAATTTTTCCCTTTGGTTTTAACACAAATATTCTGTGCATCATTCAAGGCCAATATGCTTGTAAAGGAAAATTACATCAATTTCTACTGTGCAACCTCATCCTATGTAGGTTTCCTTAGAAATAAATCCCAGTGAAATCAAGGAAGTGTGCCTAGGATTTCAACCTTAATCCATTTAAACAAGAATGGAGTATATATATATATATATATATATAGATAGCATGTAGCATATTTAAAAATTGTCAGTAGGATCTATTTGGAATGAAAAGGTAAAGTTAGCTAATGGGTAAATTTGCAAGCTGGTTGCACAACATATTTAGACAATACTGATTAATCTTTGTATGAATACTCAGGAGTAACCCTCCCTGGGTTCAATGACACTTAGTCCCAATGAAATGTAAGAATAAGAATAAGAATAAGAATAAGACTAAGACTAAGAATAAGAATAAGAATAAGAATAATTTATTATTTATACCCCGCCCATATAGCTGAGTTTCCCCAGCCACTCTGGGCAGCTCCCAATCAAGTGTTAAAAACAATACATCATTAAATATTAAAAACTTCCCTAAACAGGGCTGCCTTCAAATTCTGGTCTGTGACCGTAATAAAGTTCATTCATTCATTCATTCAGGGCTGCCTTCAGATGTCTTTTAAAGGCTTATTTCCTTCACATCTGAAGGGAGGGCGTTCCACAGGGCGGGCGCCACTACCGAGAAGGCCCTCTGTCTGGTTCCCTGTAACCTCACTTCTCGCAATGAGGGAACAGCAAGAAGGCCCTCGGCGCTGGATCTCAGTGTCCGGGCTGAACAATGCGGGTGGAGACACTACTTCAGGTATATAGGACCGAGGCCGTTTAGGGCTTTAAATGTCAGCACCAACACTTTGAACTGTGCTCAGAAACGTACTGGGAGCCAATGCAGATCTCTCAGGACCGGTGCTATGTGGTCCCGGCGGCCACTCCCAGTCACCAGTCTAGCTGCTGCATTCTGGATTAATTGCAGTTTCTAGGTCACCTTCAAAGGTAGCCCCACGTAGAGTGCATTGCAGTAGTCCAAGCGCGAGATAACTAGAGCATGCACCACTCTGGCGAGTGTACTTAGTATTGTAGCCTTTGTTGAAACTTAATGAAGCACATTCCTTGTTTGCATTTATAATCATTTGCCCAAGTACAAAGGGGTCATTCGTTCCTTGTGCGAGTACGCTTGGAGAGCAATTCAAAGAGTGGCATTTGGGGAGAAGGAGTTCCCAACGCATGCAGAAATGATAACCCTGGAAAATTCAAAGGGACACACACACACACACACGATAACACTGAGAACAAATTGCACCTGGGCAGTCTTCTTTGCTAATGTATATGAAATATATGCAGTACTCAAGGTCACATTGACTATATCTGCACTGGGATGAGTAGAGGATGAACAGCTCTTTGAAAATGTCATCAATGTATTATGTATAAAATGGATCTGTATTTCATTTCAATGTCAGCCATGCATGTCTCTTTTGTTCCTTTGCTTTCCTTTATCAACAAAGCATATGCATTCTGTTTTTCACTGGGCATGGAAATTCGATTTCTGTTTTCCCCAAGTTTTTTTCCTTTTTTTAATTGTGTGTGTATTTTGTTTGAGGGGTGGGGATTTGCTGTCAGAAGGGCACAGTCCTGTGTTCTTTGGTCCTTTAGAAATGCACACTTGTACACCTTGTTTGGCATAGAAACACCCCGGGTAAGAGGATGGGCAAGCAATATTGTGATGCGAAGGATGAGACTCAAGCCCTTGCTCGACCATTCCTGCTTTCAAGTTGCCTCACGACATTGTTGCACTCATAATAGAAAGGTAAGAAAGTGCAAGAAAATACTGCAGTGTGAAAGGTTGTTGTTCAGGGTCCCAGGCCTTTGCCATACTACTTTGTCTTTGCTTTAAACATGTCCTAGTAATTTAAGGACTGCTCTCAAGTAGTTGCCCTGCAGAGATTTCCCTCTCCTGTGCTTTAATGTCACCATAAGGTAAAGGTAAAGGACCCTTGGAGTTTTAAATCCAGTCGAACTTGACTATGGGGTGTGGCTCTCATCTTGCTTCAGGCCAAGGGAGCCGGCGTTTGTCCACAGACAGCTTCCGGGTTAAGTGGCCAGCATGACTAAACCACTTCTGGTGCAACAGAACACCATGACGAGAGCCAGAGCAGATGGTAACACTGTTTACCTTTCCTCCAAAGCGGTACCTATTTATCTACTTGCAATGGTATGCTTTCAAACTTCTAGGTTGGCAGGAGCTGGGGCAGAGCAATGGGAGCTCACCCTGTCACACGAACTCAAAGTGCCGACCTTCTGATTGGCAACCCCACGGGGCTCAGTGGTTTAGACCACAGTGTCACCCACTCCCAAATGTCATCTTACAGGATATTCCCAACATGAAACAATATGCAAAGGGCAGGTAGAAGTAAAACAGATTAAGTGCCATTGCCATAAGTTTCATAGGATGAGTAAGATACATATGAATAAAATTCATTGCGAGTAAATGAGTTAATACATTTTGAGAAGTGAAGTTCAGAGTGTTAAAATCGAGATGTGGAAATATGGAAACAACGATGAGAGGCAGGATTGAGATTTGGAGATATGCTTCAAGGTCCAGACTATGGGAAGTCCCAAAAATTAACAATTACAATTTGGAAGATAATTTTACCTTTTTTATTTTAGTTTTTTTTTATTTTTATCGGATTATGATTTGATATGTTAATTGAATGTTTTTATTGGAAAATTAATAAAAATGATTTAACCAAAAAAAAAAAAAAAACATTTTGAGAAGCAAGATAAATAAAGATTGAAATGTAAAATCATATAATCCAGCCCCTGTAAAATTTGTCCATTCTAGCTGAAGTAGGAAAAACATATATTTTAATACTCCTCCCAAACTAAACATGCAACTCATGAAAAGTTGCACATAAGGGGTGGAGGGTGGGGACTGGAATAGAATTGTTTTATCTGAAATACTGGCCTTCTTTTTTCCCTTTTATATTGTGCAGTTTTGAGATATATGTCTTCCCCAAGTAGTGTTAAGAGATGAATTCCAGTTGGCTGCACCACCCAATTCTACTGATAATGGATCTTGGATATAAGTAGAATGTGCCCGTTCTACCATATACTGAATGCTATGACGTCAGGCACATTGTCTGGAGCCAAAGTACCTGTGCCTGTCATTTCTAAAAACTATAAAATTTTCAGTGAGTTGCTTTGTGTTTGTGGTATTCCTTCTCTCAAACACTTTGCAAGCTGACTTGGGTACCAGTGGATAGGCATCCGATCAAACAAGCCAATTCATCATCATCATCATCATCTTCATCAAACCTTTATTAGCATCACAAGCCAATTAATGTCCCTGCTCTTTTTGCATGGTGCATTTAATATGGGACTCGCCTTGTTTACATCTCAATTAATGCATTGTGTGTCTTCATAATGGTAGGTTTTCACAGAAACATAGAAATGGCCATTATGGTTGCTTGCCAGAAAGGTGGTGTTTCAAGTTAGCCATTCCCACAAATGTGGCATATGTCCAGGGTTCTATGTACTTAATTGCTTTCAAGCAAACAATAGCTATAACGTCAGAGAATCATTCTATCAGAATATGTGTGGCTTAAAACTGTCATTTGGTTTCTTCAAGGAATACCAGAAGAAAAGATGCTTTTCACTGGCTTTTTTAACTGAAGTGTAATTGGGTGCTCTATGTGTATACTGAATTGCATTGCAGCCTGCCTTTGTGATAAGGTGGGCTATAAATGAGAGGCAGAAAAGTGCCAGGAAAAATAAATGGCTTAAGTTATTCCCCTCCCCCCCCCCACAAGCACACACAAACCTACTGTTCTCTGGCATACCTAAATTACAATTAGAATGAGCTTGGGGGGTTGGGGGTTGGTGCGGTGGGGGGCAGGACTAAAAAGCAAGAGAAGGAGAATGAACTGCCTTTTTACTCTTGAGAAATGATATTGCCATATTAAGGGTGAAAGCTCTGCATTTTCCTGGTCTAGTAATCACCTTTCGTGGGCACAGACCATGCAATAAAAACTGCTTTAAGAGAGCAAATATTGAATTTTCCTGGGGATTTTATAGAATTGTGCCATGACACCCACACAGTTCACACAGGAGGGTGGTGTCGATGGGAGAGGGAGCTGAATTCCCCCAAGCTATGCTTCATCTCCCCCGTCCTCTAAATGGTGCTGCTGCTGAAAATACTGAAAATTTCTCTAGCAACCTGACCTGCTCAAATCACTGTATTTCATGAACAGATAGGAGGCAGAGATAATCATGAAGGTAAGCCAGTTCATAAAGTGTGTGTTGTTTACCCATAATGTTTCGAATGACATAACCTTTGGAAGATCTGCCCCCTGACTCAGCCCTTTGACTACATACCCTTTGGAGATGAGGTAGAAATTGAGCAAAACCCATTATCAGTAAGGCCAGTGTCATTACAGAGGAGTGTGGCCTGACCGCAAAACTGATAAGAAGCAGTTTAGGAGGAACCTAATGCCGAATACGTAGGGACGCGGGTGGCACTGTGGGTTAAACCACAGAGCCTAGGTCTTGCTGATCAGAAGGTTGGCGGTTCGAATCCCCACAACAGGGTGAGCTCCCATTGTTCGGTCCCTGCTCCTGCCAACCTAGCAGTTTGAAAGCATATCAAAGTGCAAGTAGATAAATAGGTACCACTCCGGCGGGAAGGTAAACGGTGTTTCCGTGCGCTGCTCTGGTTCGCCAGAAGCGGCTTAGTCATGCTGGCCATATAACCCAGAAGCTGTACACCAGCTCCCTTGGCCAATAAAGCGAGATGAGTGCCGCAACCCCAGAATCGGTCACGACTGGACCTAATCGTCAGGGGTCCCTTTACCTTTAATGCCGAATACTAGGTAAGGTGCAGGGAAGGCTCTGTACCTACAGCAAAAAAACTTGGGGAAAATAAGTGTTTTCAAGGATTGTGTTTGTATGAAGAGGTGGTGAAATGCTCAGGTGGAAGAAGATGGCAGAAGGGGGATGGTTGGAGAATAAACAGCCAAGATGCTTTGTATTGTCTTCAAGAGGTGTGTGCTAATGTATATTCTCTCACAGACTCTTTTGGACTCGGTCTAGTATTGTATTACTGAATAAAGTGGGACTAATGGGGAATTTGGTGTGAACCTTCATACTGAACCCCCAAAGAGATTTTCTCCCACAATGTTTCTAGCTTTCCTGAAGATGGGCTATAGCAGGCTTCCTCAACCTCGGCCTTCCAGATGTTTTTGGCCTACAACTCCCATGATTCCTAGCTACCAGGACCAGTGGTCAGGGATGATGGGAATGTAGTCTCAAAACATCTGGAGGGCCGAGACTGAGGAAGCCTGGGCTATAGGCTAGCAAACTAGCTGAGTAAAACAACTAATAGCTCAATGATCAAATAAACATCCTGATTTAAGGTAAATGTTACAAAGTTACCTCATGTTGGCCCAAGTTACAGAAACCTGAGGAACAGGAAGCTAAGGACTCAGCTATACATCTGCAAGATCCAAAACACCCACCCACCCCACTCACACATGAAAACAAAGACCACCACAGCCAACCACAAATGAACAACCACACCCTAGGCCAACCCCAACCTCTCTCACCACCAAAGGATCATAGGCGAACAACAAAGAACCTGCACAAGCAACGCTGACACCAAACCCTACATATAGTAAGTAAAATAGAAACATCGTTACCCGACCCCACCCCCACCCATCTTTCCCCCCCCTCCACCTCTTTCCCCCTTTCCCCCCTAATGTCACAACAAATCAAACTGATTTGTAAAATGTTACATGGAAAAAAATAATACGAGAAAGACATTGCAAACACTTTTGTAAATCAAGAAAATCTTTAATAAAAAAAGAAAAAAGCTACACATCTGCAAATATAGCATTTTAAGTTATACAAATGTGACACTAGATGGTGATGGTGAGCTAATGGCAAAGTCAATATATATATTTAAAATGTGTGTTGTTGTTTTTAAAAAAAATCATTTTCACAGAGTTTTTTTATATGTGTCTCGATTCCACGTATGCTTGATGCCCTAACTTGTGTGCCGCGTGATCTGCAATCATGTGCAATGACACAAACTGTGGATATAACTTACTCTTGATACACCCATACTTTCCTTTCACCTTTTAGTCCCAAATTCAGATGAGGAAGATGGAGTGTCTTGGAATAGCAAAGTGGCCACGTGTTTTCATTGTCCTGTGTTGTCTTATGAAGGATCTGAGCCTTACTCAGGGGGAATCCTCTTATGAGCTGACCCATATCCGGGTGTAGCTTACACCAGTAATTGGCAGGACGGGTTACAAAGAGGGAGTGGACCCTTCATTGTTCTTATGTTTGCTACAGAGGAGGTATGTGGTTGCTACAGTAATATTGAATGACAGGATTTGGAATTAAACTTGGAGAACAAGAGAAAAAAATATTTATTTACTACCCTGTCAAAATTTCCACCAGTAGGTACATTGCAAGACACTGAGCTGCTCTGGAACCTGAGATACTGGGTGCGGATAAAATGATCTGGGTGGTCTGGCATTGTGGCTTCCCGGGAAATATAGAACCCCACATAAACTTGATTCCAAATCATGCAGGGGACCGCACCACTCTCTCTTGGACTACTGCAATGCACTCTACCTTTGAAGGTGACCCAGAAACTCCAACTAATCCAGAATGTGGCAGCTAGACTGGTGACTGGGAGTGGCCGCCGAGACCATATAACACTCGTCCTGCAAGACCTACATTGGCTCCCAGTGCGTTTTTGAGCACAATTCAAAGTGTTGGTGCTGACCTTTAAAGCCCTAAATGGCCCCGGCCCAGTATACCTGAAGGAGCGTCTCCACCCCCATCACTCAGCCCAGACACCAAGGTCCAGCTCCGAGGGTCTTCTGGTGGTTCCCTCACTGCGAGAAGGGAAGCTGCATGGAACCAAGCAGAGGGCCTTCTCAGTAGTGGCACCCGCCCTGTGGAAAGCCCTCCCATCAGATGTCAAGGAAATAAACATCTACCTGACTTTTAGAAGACATCTGAAGTCTCAGGAAGTTTTTAATGTTTGATGTTTCATCATCATCATCATCATATTATTATTATTATTATTATTATTATTATTATTATTATTATCATCTCTTTTGCATGTAGAGTCTACACCCAAATTGGATGTCTGAATAGGGTTTTAAGATGCCCTCCAGTGCTCCATTGTATCCTCCTCTCCAGCACCATGCTATTCCCATGTGCAGGATTCCCTTCTGACAAACTTTCATCCTCTTCTGTCCCTGTTTGTGGTAAACTAGGCATGTGGGAGGGTTGTGTGGCAACAATAAAGGACACAGATTGGTGCACGCCCCTGGCCTGAAATCAGTTTGTCCCTCTTTCCCCCTCCCGGACCTACTAGAAGAGGGGTTGGCTAACAAGTGGCTCTCCAGTTACAGATAGGTAGCCGTGTTGGTCTGCCATAGTCAAAACAAAAAAATTCCTTCCAGTAGCACCTTAAAGACCAACTAAGTTAGTTCTTGGTATGAGCTTTCGTGTGCAAGCACACTTCTTCAGATACACTGAAAGAAGAAGTTGCCAGATCCTTCTATATAGTGAGAAGGTGGGGAGGGGTATTACTCAGAAGGGTGGTGGGAATGGGTGAGAAGTAGTAGTAGAAGACCTATTGCAGTCGTTAAGAGTCGTCAACAGGCTCATCTCAGCTATCTGCCAATCACCCATTCCCACCACCCTTCTGAGTAATACCCCTCCCCACCTTCTCACTATATAGAAGGATCTGGCAACTTCTGTTTCAGTGTATCTGAAGAAGTGTGCTTGCACACGAAAGCTCATACCAAGAACTAACTTAGTTGGTCTTTAAGGTGCTACTGGAAGGAATTTTTTTGAAGTGGCTCTCCAGATATTGACTGTTTCTTATGGAGATGTGAATCCTCCATCTGGATACATTGCTTGCAGGCCACAAAACATGCTTCATGTTGGCTCAGGGCATTTCCGTGCAAAGAGCTACAACACTGGAGTGTGTGTCTGTGTGAGAGAGAAGATGATAATACAGAAAGGGACAGCTACATTTTCTAATGGATTTGTCTCTCTCTCCCTTTTCCCAATCCAAAACCTTTCCCTGTTATCTCTTCTGCAGAGTACTGCACTGTAAAATTCAAATTTCCATGGATTGCACAGATGCATGAAATCACTCTCAGCTCCTGTCTGACAGCTAGAGCCTGCCCCTGGCCAGTTTTCATCTTCCCTTCCCTCAGGAGGAAGACTTTATTCTGGGAGGAAGGGTGAGAGTGCACTCCTCATTGGCTCTTTGGGCACAATAATGCTAGAGCTACTACATACTTACATTTCTTTTATTTATTTATTAGCAATTCCCTTCTATTACTAACTTCTATTACTTGACAGCCACGTGTGGCATTCAGACCCACCCACACGATATTTCCTTGGCCTTCCTGACCTCACTTACTTAACTCTTCCCAATTATCCCAAGGCAGGTTGTGACAGCATCACCTCAGTGTGTTGACAACTTCCTCACTGGCCTTTTCATACACCAAGGGTGAGAATCCCCAGGCCCAGTGGACCGAATGTGGCCCTCTGGTAGGGTTGCCATATTTCAAAAAGTTAAAAACCAAACGCAAATGTGGGTTTTTAGTTGTTGAGCTTTATATGCAAAAAAAATTAAAAAGGGTTGTTGTTTTTTTAGCTATTTTAAAGGAAATTCACAAAAATCTACACTTCTGAGATGGGCTGCCATACATCCAGATTTCCCCAGACATTTTAGTGATTTTCCCAGCAACCCTACCCTCCGGGCATTTCTATATACCTCCATCCCCATCGTTCAGCCCAGACACCAAGATCCAGCACTGGGACCCTTCTGACAATTCCCTCACTGTGAGAAGTGAAAATACAGGGAACCAAGCAGAGGGCCTTCTTGGTTGTGATGCCCACCCTGTGGAATGCCCTCCCGTCAGAAGTTAACTATACAGCGGTACCTCAGGTTACATACGCTTCAGGTTACATACGCTTCAGGTTACAGACTTCGCTAACCCAGAAATAGTGCTTCAGGTTAAGACCTTTGCTTCAGGATGAGAACAGAAATCATGCTCCGGCAGTGTGGCAGCAGCAGGAGACCCCATTAGCTAAAGTGGTGCTTCAGGTTAAGAACAGTTTCAGGTTAACTACGGACCTCCGGAACGAATTAAGTACTTAACCCGAGGTACCACTGTATAACCTTTAAAAGACATCTGAAGGCAGCCCTATGTTTTTATATATGTTGGAAGCTGCCTAGAGTGGCTGGGGTAACCCAGCCAGATGGATGGAGTACTACTACTACTACTACTACTACTACTACTATTTCTAACTGGCCCTTGTGTCTCTTCTCATGCCACGTCCATTCACCAGAAACACGTCCCTCAGTTGCCCTGCTCAATTGCTACTGACCGCATTGAAAGTGTTGTTCAACTGTGACCATGCCCCTCGCTTGCCAGATGGAGAGTTGGGGTGTCTGTGTACAAACCCCTGACTTTGGCATGCCTGCATTGTCCTGCTCACTTTTGTCCCTGATTCAACCACCACTGGCATGTGCAAGCTGCACTATCTGTAAGTTTATGTAGCTTACCCCCAGGCTGGTTTGGCTGGCACCTTTAGGTACCAGGCAAAAATGTTCCTCTTGGACGAATTGACATCCATTGCCCTTTTAAAATGTGTTGGGGAGGGGGGGAATTATTGGGTTGTTCTTGTTTTTACTACAGTGGTACCTCGGGTTACATACGCTTCAGGTTACACACTCCGCTAACCCAGAAATAGTGCTTCAGGTTAAGACCTTTGCTTCAGGAAAAGAACAGAAATTGTGCTCCAGAGGCGCAACGGCAGCATGAGGCCCCATTAGCTAAAGTGGTGCTTCAGGTTAAGAACAGTTTCAGGTTAAGTACAGACCTCTGGAACGAATTAAGTACTTAACCCAAGGTACCACTGTATTTTGTGTTTTTATATTGTGATTTTATGTTATGCATCACCCTGAGACCTGTGGGTATAGGGTGGTATGCAAATGTTAATAGTAGTAGTAGTAGTAACAGCAGCAGCAGCAGCTAACCATTCCTGAATGCACTGTGAATATTCTGTGAAATCACAAGACATCACAACAGCTCATTCAAGAGCTGGAGTGTTGGCTTGCTGGCAAGAGGCCAAATCTAGTTTCTTAACCTACAGTATTAATTGCCTGATATTTTATATTGGACGAATTTGAAGAATTGGCATGGACATGCTCAGATTTGGCTTACATAGATCATGATCGTTTCATGCATTTTGGGGATTCCTTCTTCATCACAGCTACAAGGAAGGCCCAGGAGCTCTTCTCCTTTCTGAGGTTTCTAAGGCGGTGTTGTGAATTTCCATTCAGATCTGTGTGGATTTCACAGGGACTTGCTAATAATGGCAATATTGATTACTTTCAAAATGCTGAACTCTCTGAAAATAAATGAGGCAGACAAGTATTCACAGATGCACGGATGCAAGTCAGAAATAATGAAGCTCTAGCTAAACAACAACAAAAAACACTCCTGGAACATGAGCATATTAAGTAGAAGTTTCCCTGTCCAAAAAAGAGCAGTGGAAGATAGCACACCTTAACTAGAGATGTGTGTGGGGAGACAAGCTTCCACTAATTCAGTAGATGTCAACACAATTGGCACATTGAACAGGCACACTCGAGCCCCATTTAATCAGCTGCAGGTACATATATCAGGTACATATCACCATCTAGAAGGGATGCTGACTTGGTCCCAGACTATGGGTGTCCAGTGGCACCTGGGAGTCCCAGAAGTCCTGTCTGAGGCCTTGTGAAGGCTTGGACACACCTCCAAGGCCCCACGAGACCTCAGACATGACTTGTGGAAGTCTGGAAGAACCCGGAAGTTGTGTTGGAGGCCCCGAGGTGTGGGTGCCAAGTACCCACAATTACCCACAACCCCCCAGGGCTCCCTGTAGTTGGCACCAGTGCCATCTAGAGACATACATTGTTGTATTGAGGTTAAGCTGGGTCCACGTTGCCTGCTGCTTTGGGGGAGGCATTTAGAAGGGTATTAGCCACCCTAAAAGGACACAGGTGGCTCTGTGGGTTAAACCACAGAGCCTAGGACTTGCTGATCAGAAAGTCAGCGGTTCAAATCCCCGCGACGGGGTGAGCTCCCGTTGCTCGGTCGCTGCTCCTGCCAACCTAGCAGTTCGAAAGCACATCAAAGTGCAAGTAGATAAATAGGTACCACTCTGGTGGGAAGGTAAACGGCATTTCCTTGCGCTGCTCTGGTTCACCAGAAGCATTTAGTCATGCTGGCCACATGACCTGGAAGCTGTACGCTGGCTCCCTCAGCCAATAAAGTGAGATGAGCGCCACAACCCCAGAGTCGGCCACGACTGGACCTAATGGTCAGGGCTCCCTTTACCTTTACCTTTAGGCACCCTAAAAAGGTAAAGGAACCCTGGATGGTTAAGTCCAGTCAAAGGCGACTATTGGGTTGTGGTGCTCATCTCGCTTTCAGGCTGAAGGATCCAGCATTTGTCCGCAGATAGCTTTCTGGGTCATGTGGTCAGCATGGCTAAACCGCCTCTGGTGCAACGGAACACCATGATAGAAGCCAGAGTGCACGGAAATGCCGTTTAGCTTCCCACCGCAGTGGTGTCTATTTATCTACTTGCACAGGCATGGTTTCACTCTGCTAGGTTGGCAGGAGCTGGGACAGAGAAACAAGAGCTCACCCCAGCGCGGGAATTCAAACTGCCAACCTTCTGATTGGCAAGCCCAAGGGGCTCAGTGGTTTTAACCACAGCGCCACCCTAAGTCTAGCTTTGCAGAAATCTTTTGCACATGTATTCTTCACCAGATTAGGAATGATGTGTGCAAATGGAGCGGTCCACATGACAGCTTTTCTCAAAAAGCAATAGCTGTGCCTGTTTGTTTGTTTGGCAGGGATAAGAATAGGAAGATGACTTCCCTCTCTCAACTCTTCCCTTAGGTGCATTGCTGCATCTGGAATAGGACTCTATGCACGTAGCTCTGATTGCTCTACAGTATATGAAGAGCAGAACATGGATCAGTGACCCCAATATCTTTCCCAGGCAGAGGATGTTGGCATGAATTCATTTGTGTTGAATGATATCAATGAACTTTTTTTAAAAAAATGAGTTTCTAATGATAAATACCAACCAAAGAGTACATAGCTGAATATTCTAGAAAATGTCAACCACTCAGATTCAAAATGGTTGTTTTCCTTCCTTGCAAAACTGATTTTGATCTTAATACACTGGCACAATGGAAACTCTGAAAGCAAAATAATTCAAACCAAAATCACACCATATATTTGAAGCACTGTGATATCACTTTAAACAGTTGTGGCTTCTCCCCAAGTATTCTGGCAGCTGTGGTTCGTTAAGGGTGCTGAGAGTTTTTAGGAGACCTGACAGAGGTACAATTCTCAGAGTGGTTTAACAGTCATCCCCTCTTCACAGGGAACTCTGGCAATGCTAGGTTTCTGAAGGGAATAAAGGTCTTCTAACAACTCTTTGCACCCTTAACAAACTACAGCTCCCAGAATTATTTGGGGGAACCCACAACTGTTTAAAGTGATATCACAGTGTTTCAAATATGGTATGAATGTGGCCTAAGAAACAGACAGACAGAACGGTACCATACCCTCCAACATTTCTCAGATGAAAATAGGGACGTCCTATTCCATAATAATCAGTTGCCCCTGCTACTCTAGGCAGCTTCTAACATATATAAAACATTAAACATTTAAAGACTTCCCTATACAGGCCTTCAGACTTCTTCTAAAGGTGCTATAGTTACTTATCTCCTTGATTCGGGGGTCGCATAACTCCATACCCTCCGATGAAAATTGGGACACCCTCCAATATTTTTCTGATGAAAATAGGGACCTCCTAAGGAAAAGTGGGACATTCTGGAATGTCAGAAACCAGAACGGCTTCTGTAAATCCGGGACTGTCCCTGGAAAATAGGGACAGTTGGAGGGTCTGCGGTACTGATTGCACATGTTTTGGTGCTAAAATTCCTGATCCTGGACACATTGTATCCGGCACTATTAATCATCTGTTTGGAAGGGAGATCTAAATTCACCCCTCTGCTCCCCTCCCCTTGTTCCCTCCAAAGAGATGACTGAAAACATTGTATTGTATTCAATCGGGGCTGTGCGGTACTTTGCCAGATGAATGCATCTTCCGAACAGCGCAACCCTAGACTTGCCAGGTTGTTGAACTTGAATATTAAAGTGATAAATGCCGAGGAAATTGTTACCAGCAGCGAGGCAGATTTGTGTGTGTGCTCTCGTATTACGGTTCGTCAGATGTCAGACGTAGATAGAAAGTGGGAGGCATGTAATGCCGCCTGAGGCACTTGAGCACCCAATTCTTATTAAAGTTAACTAGAACTAACTACCCAATGCTGCTTCGTTGCTTAGGAATGAGTTCAAAAAACCACAGTGGGAATGAAAGCATTTTGGGTGGGTGGAAAGCATCCAACAAAACAGTGAAGGAGGCATAAATGGATTAAAAACCCAAGACACCCCTATCCCTAGCTACATTAGCTTCAAAGTAACTTCCAGTTACTTCCCAGAATGCTTGTGATTATCAGAAAACAACAATGATAAACTTTAAGCTCCTGTAATGGCATCATCACTTTGCATATGAAGCAGCTGCTTCTTTCCCTCTGGATCTAGCCACACATTAAATTCCCCATAGTATTGTTCCTCCAGCTGTTCCTCGGGGACCAATATCTCCCTGCCCTGCTGCCACTTAGCTAGACTCCATCTCCTTGGGAGCATCTTTGGCTGGTCCCTATCATGTACATGGGTCCAGCCTACCAAGAAGCAAGGGGTGGATCCTTTGGGGCTGGGAGACTTCTTTGGTTTGAATGCAGGCCAGCAGGCATAGGGTGGAGTGGCCAGGGATCCCCTTGGTTCCAATTCTGTGTGGGCCAGTGATGAAAGACATAGATGCATATGAAGCCTTTAAGCCAAGGTGAGCAACCATTGGAAGCTGCAGCCACTGTTTTCATCCTGCTTATTATTCCCACAGGTATAGGGTTAGGTTATGAGCGGTTTCATTGCAGATCCTTGATGACAGATAAATAAAAGTGGTGACACAGTTGAGGAATTGGTGAGTCAGGTGTCTTCATTATGGCCTGTGAAGGCCATGTATCTGATATAGCTTCTCTCTGGAGCATTGAGAAGAATGAAAAGGGTGGCTAGACCCAACCACCCTCCTCTACTTGGAGTGTTCTCACCATGATCATGTAAGCCCACCAGTCAAGGAAAGGGCCCAGGGGATATTATGGAGCAGGCCCTGCTTAGTTCAATATATCTACAATGTCTTTGGTCTTTATTCTGATGTTGTTGTCAGAGCTTTTTTTCCAGCTGGAACTCACCGGAACTCAGTTCCGGCTCCTCTCAAATGGGTGTCATTGCCATTCTAAGAGAATGAGGGAGGTGTTCATGGTAAATTCTGGCATCTCTTTTTTTCTAGAAAAATAGCACTGGTTGTTGCCAACTAATCCAACATCAAAAATGGACCATTGTATGTGTGCCTGGGCAAGCCAGTTTATCATTTGCAGGGTCCAGCAATACCTTTCTGTATGTGCCATGTACAAACACATGCATATGACTAATGAGGATTCTCACATCAGAAGTCAATTATTGCAAACTGGTAGGTGTATACCTAAATGCCACCTGGAGTGTCAGTTTGTAGGATGTCAGCTCACGATTAACTGTGAAATAGGTCACCCATTTTGACATCAGTCTAATATGCATACATTTACAGAGGAGCATGACAAATGCTAAAGGAGCTAGCAGATAAGGGCAGATGTCAAAGTATCAAGAGTCTGACAATAAATTATAAATTCCAGATTATCTGCAATAAAACTCTCTAGTTATCCAAACTTCATTGTTACCGGGATTTACGGTATATATTTCCTACACAGTTCAATGCTAACTTTACCTTATTTATAGAGAAAGAGCAAGAGAATTTAGAAGTATTTTAACAATTTGCCTCTGATCGAACACATTTGTACCTTGAATCTTTTTTCATTGGAAGAAGTAGGATATACACTACACAACACTAGAATGTTTGTGTATTAGATGTTTTAATGTTTGATGTGTTGGTGTGTTCCTTTATTAGCTTCTCCTGTGATCACAGGAGTTGGCATAACTCAGTCAGTAGAGCATAAGGCTCTTAGTCTCAGGATCATGGTTCAAGCCCCATGTTGGGCAAAAGATTCCTGCAGTGCAGGAGGTTGACCTAAATGACCATTGGGGTCGCCTTAAACTCTATGATTCTATACTTTCTTGGATGGGTGCGGTGCAATAAATGCTGCTGCTGCTGCTGATAGTAATAATAATATAACACATTTTAGACAAGACTAGATTAGATTAACTAAAATCAATTCCAGATGACCTGTTTATTGAGCACTCATCCTGATTTGTTTCCACAAAGTTCATGGGGAGGTTAGACAATGTCAGCTGCTTCTTGAGCATTCATTCCGTTCCATTTAGAGGCAGGCCAGTTGCCTTGCAGCAAGCAAACACTGCCCCATACTTTCAACTGCTTTCGCTTATCATTTTCTCGTTTGGGGGGCAAACACATTTGAGACTGTCAAATCAGTTTTTATTACACAGCCTGAATCTGCCAATATGTGATCGAATCCCACCTGAAAATAGTGACATTTCATTGCGAGACTGGAAGTAAAGAGGCAACACATAACTTTCGGATTTAACTAGGTCCACTTTATTAACTGCAGCTTGAGAAATTATGAATTGCATAAGGGAAAGGAGACCATGTGTGGGGAACACTAAATCCTCTAACAGGCTCCTAAACCTGATGTGAATGGGTGAGCCTATTCTGCAGGGGTAAAAGGTAACATGAATTCCACCTCTTTCCCTCTGCCACACCTCTTCAGATGAGGAGGTAGGTCTTCCTGACTCACGCCACCTGACTCACTTCCCAGATATTTGACGATACAGTTCTTAGTTAAATCTCTTGTTCTTTTAAACTTTTATGGTGTTTTATTCCCCTGGACACGTGTTGTAAGAACATTAAATTAGTATATTGATTGTTAAATGCTGTATCTATCAGTTTTTTATAGCTTACGTAGAGAATTATGCAGAAATTCTGGTTTAATATGCTGACTGTTTGCTGTAATAAACATTGATTGATTGAATGAGTGTCATGGGTTAACCTCAAAAGTGACCCATACCTTGCACCACGGGCCTACCAGTTCTGTGAGCAAGTCTGTGTAATCACTAATTATTTGGCTCCCACCAGTAATTGCTGCTACCCAACTCTATAGTATGAGGTGGGTGAATTTTTTTTTCTCTCTGATAGCCAATTGCAGAAGAGGACAAGAGAATTCTACTTGGCCCTAACTATGATGTGCAGCTAATATTACACTGTATATCAGGAGAGTGTGTGAGTGATGTCTACAGAGAAGGAAGAGTTGAACAGGAAGGCCTTATGTATCCTCTCTCTCTCTCTCTCTCTCTCTCTCACACACACACACACACACGCACACACACTCCTCAGAGCTGGTGGCTGCTTAGTGGTACACCGGAAGTGGTTCCTAGCCGAGCTTTCAGCCCCTACCAGAAACGTGCTTGTCAAGGCTGCCTCAGGTCTCAGCTCACAAAAGACCAACGCCAATCTCTTCTTATATACAAAAGTGTTTATTGCAGTTCATTGTTTGCTTCATATCCGAGGCGCGCAGCCCCACGTCTGTACGCTTAGACCGTTGAAGTCCCCTCTGAGTCAGTCCCTCCCCTGCACCAGTTTAAGAGCCTTGCGCTGCTCCACCTCTTTCTCTCTTTCCTTTTCCTCAGGGTCTTCCTGCCCGCTGGGGTTTTGCCCCTCCTGGATTCCCCTGACGCGCTATCCCCCGACTGCTCTTCCCCCCTCCTGCGGGCTTTAGGACCTGGCCCTTCCTCCGGGCTCCCTGTACTTCCGCGCGCCTCTACATTTGAACTTGGCGCGCGCACCCAACCTCTAACTTTCCTTTTGACAGTTACACTACTCCCTTCACTACTCCCCTCCCCTTCCGGGAGGGTGGCTTGCTCCGACCTCCCTCCCTTCTCTGCTGCCGGAGCTGCTTCCCCTGATACACTGGAACCTCCACCCCCTTCGCTGCACTCTGGCGGGGAGGCTGGTCCTGACGCCCAGCTGCCACTTTGGGATCCCCCGCTGGCCCCCTGTTCCTGACACGTCCCCCCTGGGGCTCCCCTGGCCTTGACCACTGGCGCCCCCTTCTGGGAATCCTCTGATTCGCTGGAAAGACTCATGGAATCTCTTGAGTCATTGTCATCCTCTTCCTCGCTGTCCTGGGATTCATCCCCATCGCTCTCCATCTCCTCCCTACCCTGTGCCTCTGTCCCTGAACCCCTGACAGTGCTCCTACCCAGACTCCTTTTTTTAGCTGAGCAAAAGAAGCACCCTATGTTGCCATACTATTCTTACTTTTTAATACGTTGTTGTTGTTGTTAAAAGTTGTCAAGCAAAACAGCTTGTCAAGCAAAACTAGCTCTTCCCTAGTTTTATCCAACAATAGGTAGTCAGACAGATATTGTTATCTTAATGAAAGCCAATCTTCCCTGTCCTTTTTTCACTAGAGACTGAAAATAAAGAGCTAGGTGTCGCTACTGATGAACTGGGAGCGGTGCCAATATTTCCATGGGTGTAGATGCTCATCTTTTCCATTGTGTAGATTATGTTATTCATAAACTGGGTGTTCCATGTGAGTTCCTGCCCATTTGAAGGTCCCCAATATCACCTCTTTTAAAAGGGAGTAGAGATTGCATTGGCTGGCTGCTTTCCCCTTGATTGGGTGTTGTTGTTGACGATGATGGTGGTGAATCATCTTCCACTTATGTCCCAAGGCAATGTGCGAAATATAACAGAAACTGTTGGGAAATGGTTAAAAATAGCAGAAGAGGAATTTAAAAACAATACAAAATCAGCAACAATGGCAGACACCTATTGATCTATTGGCATGGAACATCTTATCAATCTGTTTAATCTGTTATTGTTGTTAGCCGCTCTGAGCCTGGCTTCAGCTGAGGAGGGTGGGATATAAATAAATTATTATTATTATTATTATTATTATTATTATTATTATTATTAGATGCACCTTTTGCTGCATTAAGAAGACCACTTTAATCTGGGCCTAGTTGAAGGGTCCCATCACAACTCATACTCATTTGCCAAGCCAGGCAATTGGAGCTTATCAAACAAACATTGGTCTGTGACACCTCCTCCATTTCTGAAACAAACTTGTTCCACCTTCATGGAGCTGTAAGAACTGGCTGACTGCAAGAAAACTCAAGGCAGGAAAACAATGTTATTATAAAAGAATAATAGCGATGGAGAAAAATAATCCTTTAGGAATGATGTCCTTGAATCTTTTTCCTGAATAATTTTCATGTGTTCAAACCCAGACAAATCTACAGCTTTGTGTTTCTCTTCAGCACCTGGCAAATTATCATTCCTATGTTTTGCATACTTGCCACAAATGATTTAGTGGTGGAGTTGTGTAACATAATCAGGTTAGTCTATTAAAATTCACCTTTTGATGGTTCTCGGCTTCTTTATTTAGTTCAGTGGAGACATTTTGTTAGATAAATATGGGACTACTTCTGGATTTCCCACAGGCCACTGTGAGAACAGGATGCTGGACTAGTTGGGCCATTGGCCTGATCCAGTAGGTTCTTCTTATGCTCCTAAACTTTTCCCCATACCTTTTGTGTAGGGAGATGCAAGCTCTCCTTTGCTAATTTCAGCTAAGCCCTTCTGGCTGCATCTTTGTAAGACATCTGAGGATATGAATTGTGAATTTTCATACAGAGAAAGTCCTAGGTCAGCTGACCCCAGCCTGGTGTTCTCCAGATGTTTTGTACTGTGTGGGCTTTGGATTGATGGGAGCTGCAGCTGGAACATCTGGAGGGCACCTGGATAGAGAAGGCAGACTGAGAATAAATGAGGGGATTTGATTAGGGACTTATATTCATGTTTATGGCATCTTGTTTTTGTTTCCGTGTCCCTTCGTCTCTCCATTCACTTTTCCCATTTTAGATTGCGAGCCTCCAGGACAGGGAGCTGTCTGTTTTTATTTCATATAGAAATAGCTGTTTCTTATAGATAATGACGAGAAGGGAGAAGATATGCCTACATTCTAACCATCATCTGCAACAAACTAGAAGAAAATTGCTACATTTCTAGGTCACCTACAGGTAGCGATGGAGGAAATCACAAGCTCCTTTTTTTGCTATTCATTCTCATTCGTAGGAGCCTTTACAGATTTCAGAATTCTGGGCATGAGCCAATCGAGAGAGAAACATATTTAAATGTCATTGATTTCAGTGAGAGAGCCTGAATTTGCAGGAGGTTGCAAACCTATGCACACCTAGTTGGTGGCAAGCCAAACTGTCAGACATAGGCTTTATACATATCATTGGCTTAAAATGCAGTTAGGTCATTCTTTTTCTCAATTCAGGTCGAGACTGGGGAAACCACATCAAAATGCAGTGTTTCACAAGAAATTAAGGATAGTTAAAGGAACGATACAGATTGTGACTAATGTCCTGCGCACACCACTTTCCAAATGCAGAGTGTGTACACAGCTTCGCTGGTGAGGAAATATACACAGGAGTTAGGCTGCACATTTCTCACACTGAAATTAATCAATTTTAGGTATGGCTCATTACTTTTTGCAAAATAAAATTGCATCGATTTCAATGGAAACAGTTAGTCAGAATAGCAGCCAAACTGCTTTTTGACATGCATATCTACACAGAAGTAATATTTACTGAATTCAATGGGGCTCACTTCCAGGTGGGTGAGCATAGGATTCCAGCATCTGTTATTCCATCCACCCCACATAAAACATCACACGTGTATATCACATGTTGGTTTCAATTATTGCATTATAAGGGAGTTTTGACATGCATGTTTACCACTTGATTTCTCATTACCTTATTTATTTAATGCTTGATGTCATGCAGCTAAATGTGCGAACTGACTCCGAAGATTGATCTGTGTTGGCTCATTCACACATGCAAGTCACAAACCTTTGATGCTGCAGTCATCAAGTGATGAATATGCATGAGCGAATTATCTCATAGAGTTGTTTGCACTCTCTGTGCAAACAGTATCTTGTTGATTGGGAGGAAAACTTCCCTGTGATAACCTTACTGATAAATTAAACAGGATTGAATTGGCAGATTGGGAGCTGAAACATAACAGGTGTGATGGTGGTTGTGGAAGCACAAAAATGGCCATGAATAATAATGTATTAAAATATTTTTTTATTTAATTGCTGGTTTATTAATTGTATAACCCACCTTTCTTCCCAAAGGAGCCTGGGGCTTCAAGGAGCTCAAGTCCATGCACATCAGGGGGACGAGGGAGTCTCAGGTCCAGTGGCCAAATGAGGCTCTCCAAGATTCTCCATCTGACCCTCAGAACTTTTCCCAGGGCACACCAATCACTACCCTTGTACCCCAAGTGTTTTGTCTGGACAGAATCTGTCCTTGAACTCTGATACAGTGATACCTTGGTTCCTGAACAGCTTAGTTGCTGAACAAATCTGCTCCCAGATGCCACAAACCCTGAAGTGGGTGTTCTGGTTTGCAAACATTTTTCGGAAGCCGAACATCCGACGCGGCTTCCGCTTGAGTGCAGGAAGCTCTTGCAGCCAGTCGGAAGCTGCGCCTTGGTTTTTGAACAGTTTCGGGAGTCGAACAGACTTCCAGAACAGATTAAGTTCAAGAACTAAGGTAGCACTGTATTGCCTATTGGTTGTTAGGGGTAAGTGTATGTAGGAACTGCCTACTGTCCAAAATAAATAAATAAATAAAAATATCAGTGGGTGTGTGGACTAGTGGGACTAGCCTAAACTAAGGTTACCAGATGTCCCTGTTTCCCAGGGACAGTCCCCAGATTTACAAATCAGTACCCATACAAAATCCATTGAAGTTGAAAAGTGTCCCTGGATTCATTGAAACAAATCTGGTAGCCTAGACTCTTAAGTGTTCCGGGTAGGACCTTTCCATTCACCTGCTTAGCCAATGTCTCCAGGCTCTGTGTATGTGTTTGTGCCTCTCTCTCTCTCTTTTTCCTCTGTGTGTATCTGATTATGTCTGTAGAGACCGCAGAGCAATACACATGCATGAACAGGAAGCAGCTGCTTGAAGCCCCAATTCTCTTTTCTTTTTTAAGAAAGAGCGATGAAG
The DNA here is from genome assembly GCF_964106645.2 of Podarcis pityusensis. Classification (NCBI taxonomy): domain Eukaryota; kingdom Metazoa; phylum Chordata; class Lepidosauria; order Squamata; family Lacertidae; genus Podarcis; species Podarcis pityusensis. The sequence goes on from NC_138027.1 coordinate 88,643,066, forward strand.
AAAGCTTGAAGTGCCTCTAAGGTAGGGGTGGGAGACAAGAATTCTCCACCAATGCTGTCATATCTGTCAGCTTGAAATCTCATGTAATTTATGCTTAAGACATATTCTTGGCAATACATACTATCTCCTTTGGTGTTGCGACTGTTCTGTGCATGCTTAAGGTCCTGAATGGCTCTCTTCTTCCAGAAAGAAGTGTGAGCACCATTCGTGCTTGTCTGAATGTGAGTAGGATTGTGGTCATGGAGCTCACAATCCAGTACAAAACAAGGTGTGTTTTAACCCATTATTGCAATCTTGAGCTTGTATATGGGTTTGCGAGGCTACTCAGCAAGTTCAAATGAAATGCAAGTTCAAATGATAAAAGATTGGGACATACAGTCTTGTCAAAGGAGCATTTTTGAGCCACACTGATTCAATGTGTTCAGTTTGAGCACATACTTGATTTACTCTCCCCTCAAAAGCAGTGGGTCTTAAAATGTGTCTGTAGCTGGCTGCACCTGGAATGGTGGTTGTTTTTCTTCTGTCCTTTAAACAGCAAGTACAGTGAAACAAACAACAACAAAGCCACCAAACACCAGGCTAAAGTAGCTACTAACATACCATCATAAATGGCATTCCTAGAGTGTTCCTAATTATATGTTACTAACATCTTTTCTAATTCACAATTATAATGATAAACATGTTTCCATCTAGCATGCCTTTGATAAAGCAGGGCTAACTGACAGTCTGAAAACAGTGAGATAAAATCCAT